>NC_058416.1:87653436-87699351 GCF_002201575.2 Neomonachus schauinslandi | reverse complement strand
AAAAAAAGACAGGGCCTTTGGGGCATCGGCACCTGCTCCTAGAGCCACAGCCCCCTGGAGAGCTGAGGGAGGGGTGCAGCGGGCAGTTGGCACGGCGGATCTCCCCCCTGCGCATCCGTGGTGCACATGATGCTGGCTAAGCACCACCAGCTAACGGTGGGCGCCGCGGCCGTGAAGTTCGCTGTCCAGGAGTTGAAGTCAACTCTAAATACACTAACGAGCTGAGATCATGCCTGTAAAGGGGATGAACGGGGTCCGCAGAGAGAGAACGTCTGGGTGGTCCAAGAAAGCCTGTGTGAAGTGCGGACATCAAAGCAAAGCCACATCCTCCGCGTGTCCCTGGAGGCCACCTGCAGCACTGGTGTGTGGCTCCTGGACGCTGACACCCGGAACACTGACCTCTCTCTCTGCCCGAAGCTCTCTCTGGCAGTGCCGCGAGTCAGTGCCACCAAGAAGGGGGTCAACAGGTGGTGATAGAGACCCCGGCTTCTTGGCACCTGCGAGGACTGTGGGGAGGGGTGATCCACCCAGTCACTCAGGGCTAGTGGGACCCAAGGACCTGCTCGCTGACATGCCTGTGATTGCCGTGCTTCTCCCCCTTGCCCGGTCCCCCCACTGCCTGTGACCCACCTGCACCCAAATCTTCATCTCGAGTCTGCTTTGGGGAGACCCAAACCCAGGCAGCCATGAAAAGGTGATGGAAAAGGGAACAGCCTATCAGAAGGCCCCGAGGGCTGAGATCTCAGCTTTTCAAAGAACAGAAAGAACAGATGTAGACAGGGAGGGAGCCGGGGGCGGCATGAGGTGGTGCTGGGTGTTAGATGGGGCCCGGCTGGGCAGGGCTTCTCGGGGAGGGCCCAGGACGATGGAGGAAGAGCACTGCGGTAGCATCATGAGCAGGGGAGAGACGTGACCCAGCTACTCTTTCAGATGTCCCGCTGGCCTAGACGTGCATGCACAGGTGGATAAACAGAAAGTGCCCCATCCACACCATGGAGTATCATTCATCCAAAAGGAAGAATGAAGTGCTAACACGTGCTATAACATGAACCTCAAAACACATCACCTTAAAGAAGCCAGAAACCAAGGGTCACTTCTTTGTAGGCCTCCTTATATGAGACATCCAGAAGAGGCGAATCCACAGAGACAGAGAACAGATCAGTGGCTGCCAGAAGTTCAGGGGAGGGAACAGGGAGTGACAGCTAATAGGTGTGGGGTTTCCTTTTGGGGCCATGAGAATGGCTGGAACTCAACAGAGCTGCTGGTGGTACAACACTGCATGAATCAAATGCCACTGAACTGTTCAGCTTACCAGCTTATGTTCTGTGGATCTCAGGGGGGGACCCTGCTGGCTCGCTGGTGGACAATGTGCTGGGTGGAAGAGGGAGGCAGGGAGGCAGGGACAGGACCTAGGATGTACAGGAACCTTCCAGGCCAGAGGTGGCGGCGGTCTGGGTGAGGCTGGCATCAGAGAAACAGGGCGAACGGGCCATTTGAGAGCCTCGTGGCACTGGCAGGCAGGCCTCAGACTTGGGCAGAACCCAGGGTGAGCGTTAGCCAGGCTCTCTCTGGGTGCCACCTGCCCTGAGTTGAACTTCCTGCAAACTCCTTATTGCGCAGGTGACAGACCCGATGTACCCACTCCCGGGGGCACCACCAGCTGCCACTCACTACTGCTGCCAGGGACAAATGGCTGCAGCCTCCCTGGAGCTTGGGGGCTCAGAATTAGGATATGTCCATCCATAACTGCCCGCACCCCATGATAAAGCAGCAGGAATAATAGTAATATATAACATTAATACTGGGAGAGGAACCTTCTCTCCCACAGAGTGAAGAAGTCTGTCTGGAGGGCCGCTTTGGGGCATATCCTGGCATCAGGCAACCTGTGGAACCCTCTCCTGAACACTGCAGGGATCTGTATGATCCCATCTAAAGACCAAGGACATCACCTGGATAGGTGTTCCTCTGACTGTTGGCTGCCAAACCATGGCATCAGAACCACCTCTGCTTGTTGAAAATACAGATTCTGGGGCCCTGGCCTAACTCTCCAAATCAGAATGCTTGGAACCCCAGAATCTGCATTTAACAAGCACCTAAGAGATGTTGTTACACAACAAAGCTTGAGAACCACAGGCCTAGGTCACAAAGGTCCCTCCCCAATGTCCAGAATCAGCAGAGAAGTCAAGACCCAAATCATATAAATCTACATGTTTAATGAGAAAGATGAAAATAATCTCAGCTCTGAGCCAAAAGGGAAGAAATGTCACCAGATCACAAATGTTACAGAACAATAGAAATTCTTGCCCTGGAGTACACAGGGTAGGGGAGCATGGATCAGCATCGGTTGAAACCAGCCTGCTGACCAAACCCCTCAACTCTAACTGGGTGTCCTAAACAGCTCATCGGTGCTCACTTCCCACAGCCAGGCTCCCAGAGTGGAAGCTGGACCTAGAAGCAATCCAGTTCTCATACCTGAGGGAGCCCTAGAATCACCTGAAGGGCTTCTTACAGCACTGATCACTGGGTCCCAGGCCCAGAGCTCCTGATTCAGCAGGTGGGGCCCCAAAATTTGCATTTCTAATAGGTTTGCTGGTGAAGCTGAAGCTACTGGCTTGGAGGGCAGGGAGAGGCATATCTTCTCCCATCCACATGGAGGAGGTAATCGGGTTGGTGAGCTAGCACCAGGGAATATAGTGTGTTGGTCCTCTGGAGTGAAGACATAGAATGGGATAGCTGAACTGGAGCAACAAGAATCATGTGATCAGGAGAAGGAATGGAATGGAGGTAGGCTCCATTCCAAAAGGCTGAGGTCCAAGAGGGCACACAAGACAGGTTACCCACTTCACAGGTGGCCCAGCATTGTCCCTGGTCACAATCATTCATCCCAAACAGAATCTAATCCAATCAGTTTTTACAAAGGACTGACTATGGGCCAGAACCTGTGCTAAGGGATTCTCAGGGAAAGTGTCCCCATCCCTGACTACAAAGATCCTTTGGTCTCCAGTGAGCAAGAAGACCCTTCTACCTACTTCTGTAATAATACCAGTAAAAGAAATTCCTAGCCGCTATAACATTAGCAAATAATTCAATTATCAAATCATAAGTGCTTACTAAATGGCTCCTATTGGCCAGCACTGCGCCGAATTCTGTAGGGAAACCATTGTATAAGATGGGTTCCCTGACCTGGAGATACGGGCTCGTCTCCATGAAGAGGGTCCGTAATATAAAACTTCATCAGCTCAGTGTGGGAATTCCGAGAAGACTGCTCAAAAAGAGTTGAAACTGCTTCCCCTCACCACTGCCTGAAGATACAGGTTACAGGTAGAGCTCAGGAGCCACCTGGACCACAGGGTGACCAAAAGGACGGAAGTCACAAGCTGAGGAAGGCAAAGCAGAGAGTAGAGGAGGCTGTGTTTCTGATACATGGGGTCACCACACCAGTGGTGAGATGAAAATTAACTTCTATCTTGTTTAACCCCATTTTGTTTGTTTTCTCTGTTCTATATAGCCAAACTTAATCCTGGATGACTCCTGAGGGCCAAGTAACCAATTTTACTGGACACTTGGGTTAGGTAAGAATCCCATTCCTGGCCTGGGTAAGTCTCCTTTCCCAAGATGAACACACTGAGCCAGCTAAGACAAAAACCACCTAAAGTCAGTGATATTAGACATATACAAGCTGTTATGACCCTCAAAGAGTTTTGGAATTGGACAAGTCTTACAGACTTTCTGATCCATTTGATAGATGAGGAAGTTGAGACTCAAAAGAAAAAAAAATTTCCCAACTTCTCCAGGCTAGGACTTCTTCTACTAAAGTAACTTTCATCAGAAAGATCTGCTCATTAACTAGAGGAGTCCATAATAGTACTTTTGCCAGATCTAAAAATAGAAAAGAACAACAAAACAATTTCACAGAACATCTCAATTAATTAATTGCCCAAAGAAGTCAAGCTCAGGTCCTTAGGAACAACACATAAGCTATTTATATATTTATGAGAGGGGGAAAAAATGCATAATGTGACTTTGCACATTTAACCCTGTCCCAATATTTACAGCACACTCCTGTCTGTCTTGGCAAGCAGGTGTCAATTCTATATTTGTGCCTAAAACTTTCTCCTAAAGCCAATTTATCACTCAACTAATCAGGAGATGTTTATTGGCTGGGAATTCGTCAGGAAAATTCCACGACCAGGGGTTGTCTGCTGCAGGCATCATTTAGAAAAAAGGTAGGTTAGACAGTTTAAGAAGCAAGTTGATTTTTTTGAGAAGAAATTCTTGGAAGAGGAAATTTTAAAAATCAAGTGCCTATAACCTGGGGCTACCACCTCACTTTCAAATTTCCATCCCCTTCAAGAGGGAAACAACCTAAAGCTCCAGAAAGAATTAAGACAGGATCTAGCCAGGGGACTGTGGAGATGATAATGCATGAGAAAGGTAAAGATGTTCACACTGGCATTGTTTATAATGGAAAACAAAATGGAAACATAATTACCCATTAACAGGAAGATTTTTTTTTTTAGTAAATTATAAGCAGGCCGTGGAATATTACATAGCCATTACAAACGATGGGGCAGATCTACACATGCATCTGTGGGAAGAGCTCTAGATTATGAACTAATTTGTTTTTTTTTTTTTTAATCAACAGCAGGAGCGCCTGGGTGGCTCAGTTGGTTAAGCATCTGCCTTCGGCTCGGGTCATGATCTCAGGGTGCTGGGATCAAGCCCCGAATAGGGCTCCCTGCTCAGCGGGGAACCTGCTTCTCCCTCTCCCTCTGCCCTTCTCCCTGCTCGTGCTCTCTCTCTCACATTCTCTAATAAATAAAATCTTAATAAAAAAAATCAAAGTGCAAAAGAGTGTGTGCACCATGCCTTCCTTCACATAGTTAAAAGAACACACATATGGAATAGGATGTTTCTGGAATGACAAATAGGTGGTATCTTTAGAGTGAAAGACCGAATTTTCGTTGGGGGAGCTCATTTTGTAACTGTTATGTACTATTTGAACTGTTTTTACCAAGCACATGTGTTTTTTTTTTTTTAAGTATTAACAGGGCTTGGTACAAGAGTTGTAAGTCTTTTTTCTTTTTTTAAGGGAAACAATGTATAAGCAATTGCTTTCAAAATCTGTTCTCTGGAATCCTAAAATTTTTAAAATATGTCGGGCAAGGAGTGCGCAGGACTGCTAACCTGGTTCCAGCCGGAGTAGCTGTGCTTTATAGCCTATGTTCCTGGACAATATTTCTTGCAGGAATAAAAGAGTTCCACCACTAAAAAATACATTCCAAAAACCACTGGGACAAGGGCAATGTAAATGCACAAGGTTATTTATATTGTTTTTATTGAGAAAAATGTGCCCAAGTTTTCCAGCACGGACCTAAAGGAAGGCTGTTTATTCAACTCTCAGGAATTGATAGGGTCTGAAATCCACATTTCTGGAATCCCTGAGGTTTATCCATGGAGTAAGATGAACAGTGTCTCTGCCCCCACCCCCCAACACACACACAGAATTCATGTTTACCTGGAACCTCAGAATGTGACCTTGTGTGGATATAGGGTCTTTGCAGACGCAGTAAGTGAAGATGAGGTCACCCTGGATGAGGTTGGGCCCTGAGTCCAATGACTGGTGGCCTCATGAGAAGAGGAGAGGACACATGGGGACACACACAGGGAGAGAGCCACGTGACTACAGAGGGAGAGATGGGAGTGACGTCTCAACAAACCAAGGAACACCAGTTTTAAAGGCACCGGGTTTGTAGTAATTTGCTGTGGCGGCCCCAGGACACTGACACACTCACCAAAGGACGAGAGAAGGAAAACCATGTGCACAGGCCACGAACCAACAACTAAACCAAAAGAGGTTTCCACCCTTCAAGCGGGAAACAACCTCTACTGCATCGCTGTCAAACTTGGGCGTGCTCAGCTTCACCTGGAAGGCTTGTTAACACACAGATTCCTGGGCCCCACCTGCAGAGTTTCTGGTCACCCAGGTCTGGGGTGGGGGCCCGAGAATCTGCACCTCTAACAGGTCTCCAGCTGCCGAAGCTGCAGGGCCAGGGACCACCCTTTAAGAAGCATGTTCCAAACAGAGGCGAGCCCACGGCACCCACTCCCCAAAGCTGCTACCTGAGAAGCAGCACTTCCTTTTTCTTCACAGGTTAGCCTCTCAGGTAAGGTTTTTTTTTTTAACAAAAGGTTCTACAACTAACAATTTAAAAAAGAAACTTCAAGAAATCTGCAGTGTCTCCTCTCCTCCCAAAATACCTTAGACTGTGTAGGAGACATCTGTTGTTTTTGCCTCCCCGGGCTCCAGTCCTCCTTCTGCTCATCTCTCCCGGCTCTCCTGTGGGAGCCTTCCTTGCCCCACTCCTAGCCCATGGGGTTCACGGCGAAAGATGACACCTAGCACCAGTGACCCAGCCCAACCGAGCAGAGTGACTGGTTCCAGGATGGGCACCTGCTGGGCCCCTTAGATGAAATTTGGGGGAAAATGATGAAACTATTGAGAAAAAGCAGTTCTTTCCCCTAGAATTGCAGAGCTGGGAGGACGGGGGAGCACCAGCAGCTTCTCTGACACTCATGGCGAAATCCTGCCCAGGGACATTGTCAACAGTGGACAGGAAAGCCTGGTGCAGCCAGGGAGGGAATTCCCTAAGCTGCCGTCTGAGCCCCTGGATGCAGCTATACCTGAAGCTGCCCGACCAGAAAATCCGTGCCTTAATTTTTCCATTGCAGAGCCAATAAATTCTTGTGATTCATAGACAGACAAACAGACAATTTACTTAGCTGGTTCGAACTGGGTCTCTCTGGATGGCAACCACAGGATTCCTGACTAATACAGATCTCAATACTGTCTTCCAGGAAGCAGGGACCTGAAGAGGGATGAACCAAGTGACATCAAGGACCCTTCCCGGTCAGGACTCAGCGCACTTACACGTCACAGGAGCAAAAATGTGAAGGAAGTTCTAATTTGGGGAAAGGTCCTCAGAATCCAAAAGCAGGTCCTGGTTCAAGAGCTAACCTGTTAAGGAATTCCTCGGAAAGACTTTTCGGAATCGGTGACCTCATCCGACAGGAGGCGTCTGGCTGGAGTAACAGGAGCCCAACTACAAGCGGCTTGAGCCATCGGGACACGTGTTCTTTACTTGAGGCAGAGGCCGAAGGGTGGGCGGCGGCAGGGCTGCCTCGGAAGCACGTTCGCGTCATCGGGGCCCCGGCGGCGCGCCAGCTTTCCGCTCCACCTCCTCCGCAAGCTGGCAGGCTCTCCCCGCGCCGCCGCACCACCAGTCATCGAGTCCTCACGCGACTGCGTCCCAGTCAGGAGACAAGGACGAGCAGAAGGACCCTCTCCGCCAGATTCCTTCCTCCTCGAAGAGACAGCTGTATGAAGAAACTCTCTTCTACCTCATTGGCTAGACCCTGGTCACATGGCCACGTCTAAACTAATCACTGGCAAAGAGGGAGCTGATTGACACCCCGGCGGCGACCCATCAGGGTTCACTGATGGAGCTGGGCCCCTCCCCTCCAGAACGAATGTTGTTCTAGCAAGGAAGCCACGTGGCTGCTGGGTAGGCGACCAGGGGTGTCTGCTGCAGGGAATATTCATTCTGTCCATCCCTTCGCGCACCACGTACCCACCAGAGATTTCCGACCACGGAAGGGGTCCTTCCGAGCTTGAAAAGGTTCAGCCCTGACCACAAGCCCTGTTGCTAAAAGCATCTGAGCCCCATTCCCCCGTGAGTTCCAGTGGGGGACCCAGGAGATGTCCGAAATGCTGAGGTCGGGAGAGCATCGTGACCCAAACTGTTCGACTTCCCCCGCAGACCTCTTCGGGGTCAACAGCCAAGAGGGTTGCCGCTGCCTTCCTGCCCCGGAGGTGCCCACCTCCCCAACTCTCCATTAATCAAGCTCCAAAGCCAAATCCCTCCTCAGCCGCCGACCATCTGCAGTTGTTCGCACACCTGTGTTCTGGTCCCAGGAGCCCCCGAGGTGCTAATGAAGGCGGCAGGCCCGGGACACAGCCGTGCAAAGTCTGGTCACTCCAACCTCAACGAAGCTTCACAGTCCGCATCCTGAGGCTCGCAAACCAAAAGCAGGCAGAGCTGGGCCTCTGCGGCCACTAGTTCAAGATGATGAGGTGGCAGATCCCAGCTATTCTTGCTGTCTTCATTTGGGGACCCCCAGAAGCAGATATGAGACAAGAATTCGAGTGCAGGTGATCGATCTGGGAGGTGACCCCAGGAAACATTAGGCAGGGTGTGGCGCCAGGAGACAGGGAAGGAGTCCATAGAGGGTGTGTTATCAAGGAGAGCAGGGCGGAGGCACACAGCGCTGGGGGCCACCCGGTTCCATCTGCCGGCAGCCGTGGGAGCCAGTGGAGAAAACACTGGGAGGTATCCCACCCCAAGGAGAATTCAAGGACTCCGGAATTCATTAGTTCCTGGCACTTTTGTTCAGCCCTACACACAAGGACAGTGCTTCCAAATGGCCCACAGTTGTCAGCAGTGGGACGGTGGGCCCCACAGGAATGGCAAGGGGTGCCCGCAGGGGATGAAAGTGCCTTCTACACTTGCCAAATCTGCCCTAGTGTCCAAGCTGCAGACTCTGCATGATCCTGTGATAAGGCACCATGGGATCAAGAAGAACCCACCCCAGATGGGTCCCTGCAGCACCAGCAACAGCACTTGCACTGGCCTGGAAGGAGTTTGCCTTTTGCAGCCTGGCAGGCACCTCTGGCCCTACCCCAGTACTCAGGACCCATCACAGGAGCCCCACTGAGCAAAGCGGTTAAAACCACAAGCTCCAGAGCAAGACCGCCTGGGTCTGAATCCCAGCTCTGCCCCTCAGGAGTTGTGTGGCCTTGACTGAGTTACTCAACCTTTCTGTGCCTTAGTTTCTTTTTCTGTAAAACGGGAATCATGATAGTCCTTCCTCGTGAGGACTTGTGAGGATTAAATGAGTTAATATATGTAAAGCGCTTTCATACCTGACATGAAGTCAGCCCTTCACACATGTAGCTAACCTGGGTCTCCCCATTCGTTTCTCATCAACTGCCCCAGCAAACACCCTCTAAGAGACAGTAGGATTTTCAATATCCTTTCTACCTAACGCTGGTACAGCACTTAATAGTTTATGATGCATGCATGTGATTATCCATTATTATAACTGCCAGTCCCCAAAGGCCTACAAAGCACTGGGCACAGTCACGCATCAAACATGCATTCACTCTAATCCTGCAGACCATGAGCTCCAGGAGAGCCGGGACCATGCTGGAATGATTCTCCATCACCCTCCGGTGCTAAATGGAGTGTAGGGCTGGCTAAATAAATAAATAAATGACCAATCCTATAAACCCTACTAGGTAGACCTTACCCCCATTCTACAGAGGAGAAAGCTGAGACTCAAGGAAGGGCAGACCTAATTCTGAAGCGTGGTTCTTTCTACTGCGCCCATGCAGCCTTCTTACTGGACCCTCCCAATCACCCTACCAGATAGAGAACACTTTTACTAACAACATAATCTTGGGCAATTTGCTGACGTTTTCTGTGTCTGCTTCCCCATCTGCAAAATAGCAAGGACAACAGTCCCTCCCTCAGGAGGTGGTTGTGTGTGTAAATGTTTCGATGTGTAGAAAGAGCTTAGAGCAGTGCTGGGCACAGCAGGTACTCAAGAAATGTCAACTCATATTATCATCAATCCCATTAAACTTGAAGAGGTTAAGCAGCTGGTCTAAGGCGGAGTTGGGTCTGGACGCCAGGGTACTAACTCCCAGGGCTGGGTCCATTATTTGGTCTGACACAACTCTGAGACTCCGCGGTCATAGGCGACTTTGACACCCTTCGCTAGGAGCACACTACCGAATGTGTGGAGAGTTGATCCCGCTGCATTAAAATGAAAACCAAAGAGGAATATTTGAAATTGCACACAAAGATGTACATACCAGGACTCTCACCACTATATTTTTTTCCTGTAAGGCAAAGACTAGAACCAGCACAAATGTCCATCACAGGGTAAAATGGGACTTTTGGACTGATAGCAAGCTAAGAGCAGAAGAATGCACTGGAAAACCTAGACCCTGTTTTCTCCCCTGAGATGGAGAATTGGCTGTACTAACTTTGAGTTTGGTGTAAAACCAGGGGAACCCCATATTTGCAGGCATTCCCTGAGAAAGAAGTGCATATTGCTAATATAATTTTGCTATAGATAAGCTACCTGTTCCCTAATCCATTTGCCCTTTGTGCTGAGCCCACAGCCGGAGTACACTTCTCAGCCTCCCTTGCAACTAGGTGTGGACACATGACTGAATTCCAACCAGCGGAATGCTAGTAGAAGAGAGGCGAGCTCCTGCCACACGTGGCCCATTAAAGACTCCCACATGATGCCCAAGTGCTCGCTCTTCCCTGTGGCAGAGACTGGGGTGGGGGTAAATGAGCCTCAAGAATGAATAATCCTGGGTCCCTGAATCACCACGTGGAGGGCTTGCTTCACACCCTGACTGAACCCTTGCATGGGAAAGAGATCAAGTTCTACTGGACTACGCCCGCCCTGATAGAATAAGTTCTTCCCAGAAACATGATAGAAATCCAAAATATCGGGGTACCTGGGTGGCTCCGTGGGTTAAGCATCTGCCTTTGGCTCAGGTCATGATCTCAGGGTCCTGGATTCAAGCCCCATTTGGGGAGTCTGCTTCTCCCTCTCCTTCTGCCACTCCCCCTGCTTGTGTGCACGCTCTCTCTCTCTCACTCACTCGATCTATCAAATAAATAAATAAAACCTTAAAAAAAAAAAAGAAATCCAAAATATTAAAAAGGCATAGCACAGCCAGAAGGCATTGGGAAACTAGGGGTCAAGGATGAAGAACCTACTTTTTTTTTTTTAAGATTTTTTTATTTATTTTTTGACAGAGAGAGACACAGCAAGAGAGGGAACACAAGCAGGGGGAGTGGAAGAGGGAGAAGCAGGCTCCCTGCTCTGCGGGGAGCCCGATGCGGGGGCTCGATCCCAACTGGGATCATGACCTGAGCCGAAGGCAGACGCCTAACGACTGAGCCACCCAGGAGTCCCAAAGAACCTACTTTTTGATAAATACCTCTTTTATACTTTTGGCATATTTATACCATGTGCCTGCTTTCAATTTAAGAAAAAAAAAAAAATTTAAGTGGCCAGAAAAAGCCAGGAAAGATTTGAGAGCCTTTCTAAAAGAAACCCATCAGAGATGCGGTTGGTCTTTGTCCTGGCCTCACCTTAGAAGGATCCCTGGGAGGAAGGAAGTATGTTCTCCAGTGCTGCCCCAATACAGACAGGGACAAGGTCTGGCTGCAGGGGAGGAGGAGGGATGTCTTCAGTCCCTCAGGAAGCCAAAGGGTCCTGCCTCTGATAAGACAGTCTGACATATAACTCAGTGGTGGAGGAAAGGAAATAGGCAGCTATTTCCTAAGGCCCTAAATACCAGAGAAGTGCTGGCACCCTGAAAAGTCTACTTAAAGTGGACCCACTTAGTGCAAAGACGTAGACTCACCACATTATAATAAAGATACAATTAACCTAGAACATAATTAACATAGAATTGCCATATGACCCAGCAATCCCACATCTGGGTATACACCCAAGAGAAATGAAAACAGGTGTTCAAACAAAAATTTGTGCACAAATGTTCACAGCAACATTAATCACGACAGCTGAAAAGTAGAAACAACCCAAAGGTCTGTCAATGGATGAATGGGTAAACAAAATATGGTCCATCCATATGATGGAGTATTACTCAGCCATAAAAAGGAATGAAGTTCTGAACCATGTTACAACTTGGATGAACCTTGCAAACATGCTGAGTGAAAGAAGCGAGTCACAAAAGCTTACAGAGTGTATGATCTCATCTGTATGAAATACAGAACAGGCAAATCTATGGACAAAAAGTAGATTAGTGTTTGACAGGGGCTGGAGGGAAGGGGAATGTTCATGGGTATGGCTTTATTTTGGGGTGATGAAAATGTTTTGGAACTAGACAGAGGTGAGGTTGCACAACAATGTAAATATACTAAATGCCACTGAACTGTATACTTTCAAATGACTTAAATGGTGAGCTTGTGAATTTTAACACCGAAAAAAAAAAAAAAAAAAAAAAAAGGCATAACTAGGACTTTATCTAGAAAAGTGAAATAGAAATTTTGCAAATAAGACTTTCTTATAGTTCACAAAATGCAAATTATAACTGCAACTATACACCAATCTTTAGACTAAAGCATGAATAAAATGAATAAAATGTGGAGAGTAATCATGTAATTCATCCAACAAAATTGTTAAGAGCAGGAAGCAATGTCCTTTCCTTAGCATTTGACTTCGGTAACATAACCATAAAGATGCACGTTTTTGCTAAAATATATCAGGGCATCATTGATTTCCCCAAGGTCATCTCTTAATCCTTTGATATTCAAATCATTCTATTTTGAGGCATCTATTAAATTAGCAGTTTGGTCGATTTCCTTTTCCTCAAGTGCTGACTGCTCCAACCCTTGAGAGTCCCTCATTGGTCAATGGTTTTGTGGTGGGTCGGGCGGTTTGCCAACATCACTTTCATCGACTTCCTGAAATCCTACATTTCTTGCAAGACTCGCAATTTCACTTTATGATCTGCACTGAATTTACAGTTCATTATAATTTATTGAATCTACAGTTCCTGCCCGATCCTTTGAAAACATCAATAAAATGGGATGGATGGGGGTAAACGTGACCTTTCACTGCAGTTCTCAAATGTGGATAATTTTGCCCCCCATGAAACATTGGTCAATGTCTGGAGCCATTTTTAGTTGTCACAACTTGTTGGGGGGGGCGACTACTGGCCTCTAGAGGACAGCTCCCAGGGATGCTGCGAACGTGCTATAATGCACAGAATGGACCCCCACAAAAAAGAGGCATCCAACTCAAAACATCAGCACTGCCAAGACTGGGAAACCCTGTCGTACAAGGATGTTGGGTGGGAACCAAATTTATAGATGGTCGGGTCATTGGAAAGTACTTGATGTTATGACAGTTTTGATGCCCCAGACGCCACATCAGGCAGTAATTCCAATAAGGAATATTCTCATGTTGAGGAATCCCCAGATTGCTGTCCTGGGTCCCTATTTATGGGAAGTCTGGTTCCTGTGATGCCTTCCTTAGTTGCTCTGGCTGCCAAGATTCCTGAGTCAAATTTACAGTCAATCTCTCGGTGTATGTTTCTCATAGCGACCCACCCCACCATGACAGTAACTATCCAGCTGACCCCCTAGTTTCCTTTTCCCCAGTTGTTTTAATCTTATTTGTGTACACTGCTTGAGTCCACAATGGAGGAAAGCAGGGTAAATAAGCAAAAACAAAACAAGGAGCTCAACCTAATATTTAGCCAAATGGGGCAGAGAAACATATTGCCCCCTTGCAATCACAAACACCCATTGCTCCCTTCACCCGTACCCCGCTAAAGGGTGTGTGGGGTGGTTTTCTCCCCCTCCTCCTGAAATAGCAGGTGCCTAGTTATAGAATAATAGCGTTAGGCCTTGGCAGCAATCCAATTCTTCTTATGCAGCTTGTTCAGAGGGAAGATGTTATTGGGGTCCACATCAAGACAGTTTCACTCACCTCAATAGACTACATTGTCCTGTAAGCCTGAGCCACAGCCCTTGGACTCAAAGAGTGCTCCGGAAGGGCGCCATTTTCCCAACCTCATTGGATCGCCCCAGGTACCATAGTCAGGAAACCCAGTCCTCCTTCCAATCTCCCCTCCCACAAGTTTTCCACATTCTACCAGACCTTCAAGGCCCAAATTAAGTCTCACCTCCTCCAGGAAGCCTGCCCACAACTGCCCATGGCTCTCCCTTCTATGAATTTCTACTGTTCCCCCTTTTGCTGAGTTGCCTTGTTTCAGGCAGGCCAGTTATCTCCACGGCAGTTTTAGGACCTTCCCAGGTCCCTGGCATTCTTCCTTTTATAGGCTTCCACTGTACTGAACATATTGAAATGCTCCTATAACTCACATGACATAAAATTATTTTATAAGAGTTAAAGCAAACTGAGGTTGGCTGGCCAACATTATATTTTATTTTGTGGTTGTCTGAATAGTAGTTTGGGGATTACCATTTTCTTTCGGTATTTGGGACCTAATAACTTTTTCAGATCTCAAACTTTTTTTTCCCTATTATTTCTAATTTATTTCCAAGCACTTATTTCCTGCTCTGTGTACAGAATAGCAAAAAGTGAGAAACAACCTTGATGCCCACTGATTCATTAAAATGAATGAGGGTAGATTACAAAGTAACATGTCTACCAAAGATAAGATTTAAATACATACTTGATTATTGTAACTACTTTGCAAGATTTTTTTCCTAGCTTTATTGAGGTTTAATCCCAGATATACTCATGAGCCCTAAACACTGTGCCTACAAAACCTGATAGACAAAATGATCTCATTCATCTCTCCGCTTTTTGAAGAGAAGCGGGCATATCTTATTCTCTCTGAATCCCCATGTGCCAAGTACAGAACAGACTAAATGCTCATTAAACATTCATCCAACTAGCATTTAATGAGCACTTACTATGTGCCAGGCACTGTTCCAGGTCCTGGGGACACATCCATGAATCAAACAAAGGAGATTACTGCTCTCATGATGCTGATATTCTAGTGCAAAACACAAGTAAATGGATAATTATAGCCTACGTGAGGTGGCCATGAATGCAATGCGGAAAAACAAAACAGGGAAAGGGAGAAAGGGTATTGGGTGCTATGATAGGCAGGATGGCCAGAAATGCCCTCTGATGTGAGGACAGATGACAAGAATCATGTTGCTTCGAGGAAGTGAGACATACAAACATCAGGAAAAGCATTCCAGATATATGGAACAGCACATGCAAAGCCCCTGGGGTAGGTGTGTGCTTGGCCTCTGAGGGACGGGAAGGAGGCCAGTAACTGGTGAAGAGCAAGTAAGGGGAAGGAGGCCTTGTGGGCCATGCTTGGGACTTTGGATTTTTACGCTGAGTGAGCTGGGAGCCATGGGAGGGCCTGGAGCTGAGGAGGGAGGAGAGCTGATTTAACATTTTAACAGGTTCACTCTAGCTACTACATCCTGAAAAACAGACACGAGGACAAGGAAAAAGGCCTGAAGACCCATTGGGAGGCCACTGCATCCTCCAGAACCTGCTGATTGCTCAACCAAGAAAACATCCAAGCCAGGAGCCCAATGGTGCCCCTACCCACTGTCAGAAAACAAGCCCGGGCAGCTTTGTCTCCCGGACCTCTTGGAGGTGCCAGGAGAGAAGAGCCTGCATCACCATCTTGGCCTCCTCCAAGACTGGCAGGACGCCCAGACCAAATCAGTACTGAATGCACAGGGATTTGATCTGCCCTTGTGAAAGCAGGGCTGGGCCTCCATGAAACATCATCATCTTGTACGCATGCTAAAGGTTTGTGGTGAACAGAATCCCATAGACTTCCTTCTGAACCTCCAGGCAGTGAGGCTGGGTCACCCCTGGTGCTCACACAGATTTGGGGTTAGGGCAAGAAACGGTCTCCGGTCTTAAGAGGTGGTTTGAGGAAGGAAGGAGCCCCCTTCCTAAACCTTGATGAAAAAGAAGCCTCCATTTGCCAAGATGCAATGCTAAGCATGCCACAGAGCAGTGCATAATACATAAAGTATACTGCTTTTCCTAAAAGAAAAGAAAAACATATATTAGTAGTTATTTGGATGTGCATAAAGAAACGCTAGAAGGCTACACAAGAGGCAAGCACCTCTATATAATATGACAGAGAGCAAAGAACATAATGTGCTGTCAACACCATCCAGAATATTTGTCCAAACTCTGATAATGCATTTCCACATCTCTGTCACATGTCTGTGGGACGCTGCTGGAAACCTCACCGTTCAGGGGCGCCTGGGTGGCTCAGTCGTTAAACGTCTGCCTTCGGCTCAGGTCATGATTCCAGGTCCTGGGATCGAGCCCCGCGTCGGGCTCCCTGCTCCGCGGGAAGTCTGCTTCTCCCTCTCCCACTCCCCCTACTTGTGTTCCCTCTCTTGCTGTGTCTCTTTCTGCCAAATAAATAAATAAAATCTTTTAAAAAAAACCTCACCATTCAGGCTATGTATTTAAAAAAACAAAAGTTCAGTTTATCACAACATTCCAAATATCAATCTCTTGAACACTGAATGAATAATCTAGAGGGTCGTGACCTCTCGCTACAGATGGTTTTAATGCTTTGTAATTGAGATGAAACCCACATAACATAAAATTAACCATTTTAAAGTGAACAGTTCAGTGGTATTTAGTACCTTCACATGTCATGTGATCACCAGGACATTTTCATCAGCCCGAAAGTAAACCCCACACCCATGAGCTGTCACTTCCCCCATTTCTGCCCCCAGGCCCTGGCGACCACCAGACTGCATTCTCCCTCTTTCTACATATATATTCTCCTGTTCTGGACATTTCATGTAAGTAAGCTCCTACAGAATGTGGCCTTTTGTGTCTGGCTTCTTTCGCTCAGCATCATGCTTCTGAGGCTCATCCATGGTGTAGCACGTGTCTGTACTGCATTCTTTTCATGGCTCAGTAATATGGCTTTGAATGGAGAGACCACAATTTGTTTATCCATCCATCACTTGTAGACACTGGGATTGTTTCCACCTTTGGCCACTCTGAATAGTGCTGCTATAAACATTACAGACAGGGCTCTGTTTAAGCTCCTGTTTGCAATTCTCTTGGGCATAAACCTAGAAGTGGAAATGTTGAGTGATTCTAATTAAAAAAAAAAAAAAGCTCCACCAGAATTAGGATTCCTCCTGTCCTACCCATCCTAAGCATGTCCCTCTTGAAGATTAGGGAACATATGGGGCCATCAAGCTTCATCACGGGGTCCTCGGTGGCCCAGCTGGAGGGGCTTGCTGGGAAAAGCTGATGATGACCCTTCTGTAATCACAGTCTTGGTCTCTGCCCAAATCCGGGTCACAGCCAACAAAGAGGAGGAACATAGGGTGAGAGCTGCCTCTCTCCCAGCCTAGAATGCCACGGCGTGGGTGCTTGAGATTTTCAGATTTCATTTCTGCACTAGAAATCTAGAAGCCAGATACAAAATGCTATGGTGATGTGATGTATCACCACAGCAAAGGAAAATCACTCTAAAAGCTCTCAGTCACAAGGATCACTTGCACAATACTTTGTACGCCAGGCCCTTTTTTCCTCACGATGTGGGGGAGGGGGGGTGGGTTGGGGGGTTGCCTTTTTTTTTCTTTTAAAATATTTTTAAATTAAACTACTTAAATGAATAATAAATGCACATGGCACAAAACTGGAATGTTACAAACGGGTACCTCCCCTCCTGTCCCCCAGCCAACACTTTCACTGGCCAAGAGGAGCTACTGGTCTCCCAGGAAGCCCTGACCAGCTACTCCACACATTTGCAAACAGATATATGTGGGTTTTTTAATTTTGTCCACACACCCACTGTTCCCCTTCTCTTTATCCACCTACCAGCACACCTTAGGGTTTTATCGCTATACATGGATCTGCTGCTTTTTTTAACCGCTGCAAAATAGTTCCTTGCTTGGATATATTATAATTTATGTAATCAGTTTAGGCCCTTTCCAAAAATTCTCCTACAACGAATAATCGCTGCCATCACTATTAGAACAATTGGCACATTTTGCATGTGTGGAAATATAACTAATTGATAAATATCTCAGCATGGGATCCTGGGGCAAAGGTATGGACACTGTTAATTTTTTTTTTCTTTAGAGACAGAAGGAACACATGAGCTCGAGTGGAGGGGGAAGGCAGAGGGGGGAGGGAGAGAGAGAATCTCCAGCAGACTCTGCTGAGCAAGAAGCCCAATGCAGGGCTCAATCTCATGACCCTGAGATCATGACCTGAGCCAAAATCAGGAGTCATGCCTAACCACCTGAGCAACCCAGGCATGCCTGGATGGTATTAATTTTAATAGATAATGACCTTCAGTGCATTTTGGAATTAAGGGAGGAGGATGGAGAGTCTGTTGGGAAAAGAGATTCTCGATGTGCAAAATATATCCCAAGCACTGAAGCTCAGAACCATCTGGGAGGTAAGGGCTGGTACCCCCAACCTGGGCTCCATTCACTGCCTGCGGCCCCACCAGACTGCATGTAAGTCCTACGCCACCCAGCCAGGCCGGCCGGGCCATGGTTGGCACTCTGCCTTCCAGCCCATGAACTGTGAGTGCCCAGAATCTGTTGACTTATGGTTCTGCTTTGATACCCATATTAATCACCATAACTTTTAATTGTGCTAATACAAGCATCATATGTTGCTAATTACACAATGAGGATGAAAAACTCTTCCAGATGAACTTAACCGCTCAATCTAATCAGCGTGGCAAGTCATGTTTTAATTACAAACCCGAGTGGACAGGGAAGGCATCTGCATGGCCTAGCGGCTCAGGGGACCCATGACTGCAGCTTGTGAATCGCAGGAATCCCAGCCGGTGGCCACAGCGCCCACGGCAGCCGTGGGCACAACGGGGAAGGCAGGCGATGCCCCCCGCCAGCTCGCGGCCTAGGGGGTGGCCCAGCCCGGCCCCTCCTGGCCACACACCTGTGCAGCCTCCTTTCCAGCCCAGAAAAGGAATCACCGACTCCTCTCGGGAACTAATCAAAGAAAGGCCTGTAATCGGTGACCTCTTCTAGAACATCCTTTAACATCCCGTCAATTTGCCCACACTCACGGAGCAGAGAGAATCCAGCCACGGTAAGAGAGTAATTTCAGGGGCGCTGCAGGATGGAAAAGGATCTCAGCTCTTGTTTTCTTGGCAAAGACACAAAGAGCCCGTCAAGACTGAGGGCCAGAGAAAGAACCAGAGGGAAGGGTATTAAGAGCTGGGTTTTGTGTCCCCACAATCCACATGCGGAAACCCAAGCCCCCGTGTTGCTGTATTTGGTGACAGTGCCTTTATGTGGGTGAGAGGTGAGATGGGGCCCGACGGTGGGGCCCAATCCAGCAGGACTAGTGTCCTGATAAATCTTGATCTCTGACTTCCAGCCTCCAGTACTAAATGTCTGTTGCTTCAACCACCCACCTGTGGACGAAGGGGCCGTGGCGTGCAGGATGAAGACCTCCCACAAAGATGTCCACGCCCTAATCCCTGGAACCTGGGAGTGTGACCCTTATATGGCAAAAGGGACTTGCAGCTGAGATTAAGTTCAGGATCCTGAGATGGGCATATTCTCCCGGCTATCCGGTGGCCCAGTGTGATCACAAGGGTCCTTCTAAGAGGCAGGCAGGAGGTCATTCAGAGAGCAGAAAATGTAAGGATGAAGCTGAGGTCAGAAAAGACAGAGCACGCTCTGCAGCTGGCCCTGAAGGTGGAGGAAAGAGCCACAAGCCAGGGAATGCAGGTGTCCAGTGGAGACAGAAGAGATGAGGAAGCGGGGGGAGCTCCCCTAGATCCTCCAAAAGGAACACAGTACGGCCCACACCTTGACATTATCCCAGCAAGACCCAATTTGAACTTCAGACTTCCAGAATGGTCAGATAAGAAATCCATCTTGCTCTAAGCCACCATGTTTGTGCTAACTAGTTGCAGGGGAACTAGACTAACACAGTGGCCAACGTCTCCTCCGGGCAGAAAGAGCATTCCCAGTGTAGGGCTGGGGGGAAGGGCAGGGCCAGAGAGGCCGAGACACAGGCGAGAATGGGAAGCTGGGCCTCCCGAGGGGAGAACACCGCGTCTGGAGCCCAGCGGCAGCACCATCTGGGAGGCGAGCTTCCTCGCTGCAACAGGAGGAGATGAAGCCCCGGGCAGAAAGGTGGTGACAGAGCAAGGGGAGCAGGGAAGGGACACCTCCAGCCCGTCTCCCCCCGGCTCTTGGATCTGCAGCCTGGTCTCCCATTGGCCACATCTGACAGGAGTTGAAGGGCAAACAGGTGCAGGTGATGGATGCAGCCTGTGAGGACCAGAAAGGCTGAAGAATGGATCTGGGGGGAGGGCAACTGAGAAATATCCCACACTCCTCTTTGAAACACAGTCGGCTCTCTTTAGCTCTTTCAAGCCTGACTGCTAGCCTGGGCAGCGGTGGTTGTGGCCTGACCAGCAATCACACCTTCCTCTGGTGACCGTGGCGCTGTTTTCCTTTGCAGGACTCCCCTCCACACTCTGTCCGAGTGGACTGATTCTATCCCCTCCCTCATTCCAGGAGAAGGAACAGGACCCAGACTGGGCCAGCCAGAGTCACCGTAGTTGGGTCAGGGATTGTCACATGACCCAATCCTAACCACTGAGAACCAGACCTGAGAGCTTTTAAAAAGTCCCCAGGCAGACCCAGAAGAATTGAAATCAGGTGCTCAAATACTTGCAGGTGAGAACGTTCACGGCGGCACTATTCACAACAGCCTAAAGGTGGAAAGGACCCAGTTGTCTGTCAACAGATGAATAGATAAATGAACTGGTCTACCATTGGCTGGACTGTGATTCCCCGCCATGAAAAGGAAGCGGGGACACCTGCTACAATGTAGATGAGCCTTGCAAACCTTGTATCAGTGAGAGAAGCCAAACACAACAGGTTACACAGTGTAGGATTCTCTTTATATGAAATGTCTGGAATAGGTAAATCCGTAGAGACAGAGCATAGATTAGTGGTCACCAGAGGCTGGGGGGGGGGGGGGCAGTAATGGGGAGTGACTGCTAACAGCTCTGGGGTCTCCCTTTCGGGGTGATGAAAATGTTCTGGAACTAGACAGAAGCTGTGCTTGCGCAACATTGTGAATGTACAAAACAAAAAAACATGGAATTGTATGTATGCTTTAAACATGGTTAATTTTATGTTATGTGAATTTCACCTCAATTTTAAGAAAAATAGTGGAGGAAGAACTGCTTAGGGGCGGGGACTCTCCCCCCCCACCCCAAGAGAAAAGAGAGATGACACCAAATCCATTTGTTTCCCGTTGCAACAAGCAAGTGATTTGCAGGCTCCTTTGTGGCTTCATTACAGACCATTCGTGAATGAAGCAGCCGCGTTTTCATCATGGTGCCCCCACCCCCAGGGTTCACTTTGCAGGGGAGCCCAGCCTGCTCAGATACCCAGAGTAGATGGTTAAATAAAGGGTCAGGGTGGCCGGCACAGGAGAGAGAGGGCACCTCTCACTCATCCCTGCCAGCTAGAAGCCATTTGTTATATTTGGTGACAGAGGAAGCCAGGCTGAGTGCTCAGAAGGTGAACCGTGAGGGCCAGTTCAAAGGGAGGGCGAAACGCGGTTGGGGGCCCTCCTGTGTTTTGGATGCCCTGGTTTCCCATCTTGTTCCTCAGAGTTCTTCCAGCAGGACTCAGCCTCCAGGCTCCTGGACCAATATTCTGTGCCCTGGAAACAGCTCAGAAACCCAGACGAGAGGAAACGGGTCTGCAGGGAGCAGGTGGGATTGCAGGAAGTGCTATGCTCGGGGAAGTCTGTAGAGTTTGAGGCTGTCTTTGGGGAAGGGAAGGGCACAGGAAGACAACACAGTGGACAGCTGGTTGGGGGACAAATATTTGGAGCAGGGGGCATTTGAAATTCCCACAGAGCCCCATACATCCAGCTAGGCGCCTGAGACCTCCACTTAAAGCAAGCTTCGCAAATCAAACATGCCCCTGCACCTCCTCTGCCCTTGGACCACCCCACAAGAGGTGGTGCAAGTCAGCTCTTCTAAGAGCTCAGGCCCAGACTCTGACCCCTCCCTTCTCCCCACCTCCACCGCCACCCCAGGTCCAAGCCGCCAGCATCGCCATGGCCTGCTCTCCGGTCTCTACCGTGACCCCCCCCCAACCCTACCCCACCAGGCACTGATCTCTCTTCTACACCACAGGGAAGTGAAGCTTTTAAAATGGGAATTGGTCCAGACCACTCACTGCTCAACCCCCCCAGGGGGTCCCCACTCTACTCAGGATAAAAGTCAAAAGCACTGCATTGACCCACTGAGCCCTTTGTGATCCAGCTTCATCACCAATCTGATCTCCTCTCCCCTAGGGACCCTCAGGCCACACTGGCCTCTTTGTAGTTCCATTAACACACCTGGCAGCTCCCACCCCAGGGCCTTTGCACTTGCTGCCCCCACAGCATCCTTTCCCCCAGAGAAAGCCTAGAGATTTGCTCCTTGATGTTGTTGGGATCTCTGCTCCACACTGTCTTCTCAACAAGCTCTCCTCTAACCACAAACACCCTCTGTACAAAGGGAAGTCCCCCCAATCCAGGATTTCCCAACACCCTCCCTGCATAATTTTTCTTTATAGCAATCACTTCCGCCACTAGAATCTCTACCCACAAGAGAGCCAAGATTTTTGCCTACCTCCTTCGTTCATATGTCCCCAGAATCCAGAACAGTGCCTGACATGGAGAGAAAATACTCAATAAATTAGTATGTGTTGAATGAAAAAATGATGTTCAAACAACTGAGCAGGTACAGAGGAGATTCACAGAA
Source organism: Neomonachus schauinslandi (assembly GCF_002201575.2). Classification (NCBI taxonomy): domain Eukaryota; kingdom Metazoa; phylum Chordata; class Mammalia; order Carnivora; family Phocidae; genus Neomonachus; species Neomonachus schauinslandi. The sequence continues at coordinate 87,676,916 of NC_058416.1, read as the reverse complement.
AAAAAAGTCTGGAAAGACACACAATTCTCAGAGTAGTTACCTCCGGGGAAGGAGAGGAGAACTCAGTATTGGGGAACGTTTTAATTTTCTACCAGGAGAGAATATATATGTACAACTTGTATCATTATATTTTTTTAAATAAAATCAATAGCCTTTGTATTCCATAGTATAAAAGAGAAAACTCTTGGAACAAAGAAGAGCTGCCACACAAGAAAGAGGTCTGTCTGAGTCACTGAGACTCAGCTCTGCCAAATGGTTCAGGCCAATGACCAACACGGCTTGAGAAACAAGGGACGAGTGTCTTCACGCTCTCAGGCATGTCCACACGGTGGTGGCCAGGAGGAGCGGGCCAGGAGAAGAGGGGCTTCAGAGGAGCCGGTGATCCCTGCTCCCGGCCCTGCTGTTGGACCCCGGGGCGGAGCCCAGCAAACTGAGTAAATGCCCCTCCCCAGGGCCGCCCACAGCATGAGGTGACAAAGGGACAGAAACAGGACGGCCCCCTACGCCCTGGTCAGCACCGTCCCAGTGACCAGGCTACTCTTCTGCCTCGCCAGAGTAGAGCAAAAGAGCCCAGCTGGCCCCGGAGCCACCCCCAGGGACACTCAGTCCCCGAGCCTGTGCCCTGCTGAGAGACGGCTGCCACCCTGGGTTAGCCAGCCCGGTGCTGAGCCAGAGATAGATGCCCCTTGTGCCTATTCAGGCTTATTTCTTTATTTCCTTATTTCCTCTCCTAAATCCCCCAGGCTCTGACCTGCCTCTGTGCTCAAGTAAGGGACCACAAGCCCTCCTCTTCAGTGTGGAGGCTCCCTTTCCAAATCAAATCAATTTCCAAATGTTCTTTGCCTCACGTAAACTGCTGACCCACACCTCGGTGGACACCCGAGTGTCAGGAGGCACGCGGAAGGGGACCCCCCCAAAGGCCGAATTCGCTCAGAGGGGGTCCAGGGAGGGTGCTCATGGTTATGGCATGAAGGGGTATGGAAGGACCTGGGATGGCAGGTGGGACAGCCCTGCACCCTGGACCCCCACACAAAGCTGAAAACCAGCTCTGTGGAACCCAGGGGAGGAAACCCTTTTTACCATGGGGCTGCAGAAGGGGGCCTTCCTTCCAGCAACGCTCAGAAAGAAACTGCCCCTGCCAAAGACCCTGCATGGCTCCCCACTGCTCTTACATAAGATCCAAATTATCCTTATGCATGCGGTAGACCACGATTCAGCCATGAACAGGAAGGAAGCACGGACACCCGCTACAACCTGGATGAACCTCAAAAACATGATGCTCTGTGAAAGAAGCCAGACACAAAAAACCACATAGTGTCTGATTCCATTGATAGGAAATGTCCCGAAGGGGCAAACCCATAGGCAGAAAGTAAATCAGTGGTGGCCAGGGGCTGGGGAAGGGAGGAATTGGGAGTGGCCGCATAAAGGGTATGGGGTCTCCTTTGGGAGGATGAAAACATTCTGGAACTAGATAGAGGTGATGGTTGTACAACACCGTGAATGTACTAAATGCCACTGAATTGCACACTTTAAAATGGCTAATTTGTACGTGAATCTTACCTCAATAAATTGTTTTAATCCAAATTCCTTCCCTTAGTCTGCAAGGCCCTGCATAACCTGAGCCCTGTCCACGTCTCCGGCTACATCTAACGTCACTTTGGCCCATTCGCTACTTAACTGATATTGGTTACACTGGACATCCCAGGTGAGCCATCAAGGAGATCCGAGTTCTAATCCTGCCTCTGCACCATTTACATACCTCGGTTTCCCCAGCTGTTAAATGAAGGCACTGGGCTAGCTGACAAGTGGGAGATGCAAATTCAAGTATCTAGAGCCCCACTGTGCAATACCTTAGCTAGTAGCCACGTGTGGCTGATTAAACTTAAATTTAAATATATGTGAATGATAATGAACTGGAATCATAAATTCATTTCCTTTCACTGGCCACATTTCAGGTGCTCAACAGTAGCACGTGGCGAGCGGCTACCATCCTGGACAGCGCACACAGGTAACATCCCCATCATCATAGGAAGTTCTATCGAACAGTGCTGGTCTGGAGGGCTAGACAGGCAACCTACACAAGCGACGCATTCTAGATGGAATGCAAGCTCCTTGACGGCAGGGGCTCTATCCCCCGTTCCTGGAACAGTGCCTGGCGCATAGTGGGTGCTCACTAAACAGCTTATGAATGAACTGGAGATCGTGGCACTGCAGCCAGTTGTCCCTATCTGGGAAGGTGGCCCCGTGCTACCAGCCCTCCTGCTCTTCAAGGACAAGCCGAACATCCAAATTTTCATACTAAATCTTCTATCTCTTGAATACGGGCTCAAAAATTATTACAGCACTGTGCTGGCCAAGCAGATAGGCCCCAGGGCAGGAGGTGGCCATGAGATGCTGGTTGCAGGTGTCCAAGTTTCCTTCCGCACGTGCGTAAATGACAGGGGTTCGCACGACCCCGCAAAGCAAGCAGGTCACAGAAACTCTAAAACTTCCCACTCGCTCCCCCAGAAGCCTCCAGAAGAGACACAGGAGGAAAGAGCCAATTACATTTTCCCGCTTTTAAATATGAGCTCAGCACAGAAACAATGTGCCCAAGCCCCAGGTGAAATTAATATTCTAATTCAAGTCTCTCACATCCATGAAAGCAGCCACTGCCACGGTCCTGGAATGCTAACTACTTGCAATGACCCCTTTTAAGGGGAGTAAAGGAGCAAAAGAATGAAGAGGGACAGGGAGGCAGGGGGCTGCAGGGAAGGAATATCTGGGTACCAAAGCCACCACCAAGATCAGATGCCAGGAGGACCCCACACCAAGCCTGCTGTCCAGGAATCAGGCCAGAGACTGTGAGAGGCCACGTTTAAATCACAGACCCCCCCGGGGCGCCTGGGTGGCTCAGTCGTTAAGCGTCTGCCTTCGGCTCAGGTCATGATCTCAGGGTCCTGGGATCGAGCCCCACATCGGGCTCCCTGCTCGGCGGGAAGCCTGCTTCTCCCTCTCCCATTCCCCCTGCTTGTGTTCCCTCTCTCGCTGTCTCTCTCTGTCAAATAAATAAATCTTTAAAAAATCAATCAATCAATCAATCACAGGCCCCCAAGGCCAGGCACCAGAAAAGGACCTGGGGCAACTGGTGCCGCTGAGGAAGACCAGAAAGACATTATTACATTTGGAAAAAAACTAAGGGGAAAGTAAACCAGGTCCACTGGACCACCATTCCCCAGCTGGGGTCTGGCCACCCTCCATCCCACTGCTCACAGCCCTCCTGATGAATCCAGGAGTTAAGCTCCTCCCTCCCACCCCCACCTCTCCCCATCCTAGGTCAGAGGTCTTTTAAACACTTTCAAAACATGTCTGCAAATTCTTCTCTGATCAATAGGGGGCATCAAATTCCCTTTCCCTTGATTACGGGCTGACATCTAATGAATAAAATGCAGTGGAAAGTGACCCCGAGTGGCTTTGGAGGCTAGGTCATTGCAATGGACTGAATGCATTAACGAAAAGTATTTTAAAGTGGCTTCATGAGAAAACTTTTTTTTTTTTTTAACATATGTTCTGGATATACAACAAAACTCTACTAAGCCTAGAAAAAATTATAAAATCCTATCACTAAAAATAAATATGTTGGTATCAGCAAATGCTTGCAAAGGGCAGGGCTGTCATAGAAGTACTCGATTAAAATCTAGAATGTTGAGGGAATCAGCCAGCACCACCTCTGATCAGGTCCGTTGCTTGTGACTTGTCGTTTCTGTTAGGGTGACCCACCCAATGTGGTGAAATTCACACTTTTGCCACAGTATGTGTGCGCAGTTGTTGCTGCCTCTGGAGGGTGGCATCAACGATGTTTTCGTCTTTGACATTCAGCGTTCCAACCCCAAGCCAGGTGCAGGAGATTGAGATCATTTTTGAAACATTTTTGATTGGCAGGGGGGAGGGGAGAGGGAGGGGCAAGGAAGAGCGTCTCACACCAGTAATTACTGGCAGATGGCTTCTCCTGTGTCTGATAGCATTCGATGCCCTGCAAGTAAAGCAAGGAAGGGGGATAAAATAATATCCATACAACCCTGTCCTCGATGAGCTCAGTCTGGAGGGGGAGATGAGGTATGCGCAGATTTTCTAGATTTTAGTCAAGCACACAGAATGCCAAAGGCTAGCCAAGGAGAAGCAGTTACTGCCAGAGGAGGGAATCTGAGAAGCCTCCACAAGACTTTGTCAGGACTCTCCTGGTTGCAAGCGACAGAAACCCAACTCAAAGTAGTTTAAGATAACAAAGTATATTGGGTCAGGCCCTGGGGAAGTTCAACATCAAGCTCATATCAGAAACAGCTACTTCTAGGGGCTCTGGCTGGCTCAGTTGGGATAGCATGCCACACTCAATCTTGGGGTCATGAGATCAAACCCACATTGGGCATGACAATAAATTTTTAAATTTTAAATTTTTAAATATTGAAAATAAAATTAAAAAAAAAATTAGAAGTAGTTCCTGCTGGGTACTCCAATACGGTCACCAGAAAAGCTTCCCACTGTATCCCTTGGTTTCGTCTTCCACCACAGGGTGGAAGGGTCCAGAACAGTAGGCAGCTTCTAAGATGCCTGCAATATTCCCCACCTGATGGCATTCACAGCTTTGCACAGTCCTCTCCCCTTGAGTAAATTCCTTCTGACTGACAGAATACCTCAGTGTGGAAGGAAGATCACTTCCCTGATTAGGTTGCAAGAGACGGTCACATAGTGGCTTTGATGAAGCCAAATGCCATATGGAGAGAGGGCCACAAGGCAAAGAACTGAGGCCCTTGGCCCAAGAGCCCACAAAACCTGAAACCTGCCACCAACCATGTGAACATAGGAGCAGATCCCTCCCCAGATAAGCTTTCAAATGAGACCCCAGCCCTGGCTAACACTTTGCCTGCAGCTTTGTGAGAGATCTGGAAGCAGAAGAGAACCCATGCCCAACGTCCTAATCAATAATAAACGTGTGTTGTTTTGAGCCATTAGTTTATGGTGATTTGTTACACAGCAATACTAACAGATACCTCCAGGCTCACATCCTACCAGCTTAGCAACTGCAACAGAAAAGAAGGGCCTCCTCCCCAGTGCTTACAACAAATATCCCAGGGCTGGCCCTCATTGGCCCAGCTTAGGTCATATGCCCGACCGTGATCCAATCCTTGAGGCCTTGCTGAGATGCTCTGATTGGTCAGCAAGTCATGAGCCAGCCCATGGAGGAGGAGGAGAAAATTGGCAGTACCCACCCAAACACATGGCCTCAAAGCAGGGAAGTTGTGGTCTCCTGAATGAAAATCAGGGTGTTCTAACAAATTGGACAACCTAGAAGAAAGGGATAAATTCCTAGAAACATACAATCTTTGTAGACTGAATCATGAAGAAATGGAAAATATGAATAGACTGATTAGAATAGAATGAAATTGAATCAGTAATTAAAATAGACTCAAAAAAAAAAATGGGGCACCTGGGTGGCTCAGTCAGTTAAGCATCCGACTCTTGATTTTGGCTCAAGTCGTGATCTCAGCGTCGTGATCTCAGGGTCGTGAGATCGAGCCCTGCATGGGGCTCCATGCTGGGCATGGAGCCTGCTTAAGAGTCTCTCTCTCCCTCTGCCCCTCCCCCTATTCTCTCTCTCTCTCTCTAAAAAAACTAATAAATAAAATGAAATTCCCGACAAACAGAAGTCCAGAACCAGATATTTTCACAGGTAAATTCTACCAAATATTTATTGATTTACTTATTTACTTATTTATTTTTGTTGAAGTATAGTTAACATACAATGTTACATTAATTTCAGATGTACAACATAAAGATTCAACAAGTCTGTACATTATACTCTGCTCACAAGTGTAACTATCTGTCACCATATAATGCTATTACAATACCATTGACTATGTCCCCTATGCTGTACCTTTCACCTCTGTGACTTATTCATTCCACAACTGGGAGCCTGTGTCTCCTACTTCCCTTCACCCATGCGGCCCATTCCCCCAGCAACCATCAGTTTGTTCTCTGTATTTATGGGTCTGTTTCTGCTTCGTGTTTGTTTTGTTTTTTTTAGTCTACCAAACATTTAAAGAACAGTTAATACCTATCCTTCTCAAATTATTCCAAAAAAATTGAAGAGGAAAGAACACTTCCAAATTCTTTCTACAAGGTCAGCATTACCCTGATACAAAACCAGAAAAGACCGACAGACAGACAGAAAGGAAGGAAGGAAGGACGATTAATTAATTAATTAATTACAGGTCACTATTCCCAATGAACATAGATGCAAAAGTCCTCAACAAAATACTAGCAAACCAAATTCAACAATACATTAAAAAGATCATACACCCTAATCAGTTGGGACATATTCCACAGATGCAAGGATGGCTTAACATCTGCAAATCAATCAACATAACACACTGCATTAACAAAACAAAGGACAAAAATCATATGATCATCTCAATAGGTGCAGAAAAGGCAATTGACAAGATTCAACATTCATTTATGATAAAAACTCTCAGCAAAGTCAGTAGGGAGGGAACATACATACCTCAACATAATAGAGGCCATATATGACAAACCCACAACTAATATCATACTCAACAGTGAAAAGCTGAAAATTTTTCCTCTAAAATCAGGAACAAGACAAGAATGCCCACTCCAGCCACTTTCTATTCAACATAGTATTAGAAGTCCACAGTATTAGGCACAGCAATTGGGCAAGAAAAAGAAATAAAAGGGACCCAAATTGGAAAGGAAGAAGTAAAACTGTCACTATTTGCAGAGAACATGAATACTATATATATAGAAAAAACTAAAGGCTCCACCAAAAAAACTATTAGAATAAGTGAATTCAGTAAAGTTGCAAGATACAAAATTAGTATACAGAAATCTGTTGCACTTCTATACACTAGAAATGAACTATCAGAAAGAGAAATTAAGAAAACTCCATTTACAATTGTATCAAAAAGAATAAAATACCAAGGAATAAGTTTAACCAAAGAAATGAAAGACCTGTGCTCTGAAAACTATAAGACACTGATGAAAGAAGTTGAAGACAATACAAATAAATGGGAAGATATACTGTGCTCATGGATTTAGAAGAATTAATAGTATCAAAATGTCCATACTACCCAAAGCAATCCACAGATTCAATGCAATCTCTATCAGAATACCACTACCATTTTTCACATAACCCTAAAATTTGTACAGAACCTCAAAAGACCCTAAATAGCCAAAGCAATCTTGAGAAATGAGAACAAAGCCGGGGGTATCATGTTCCCAGAGTTCAAGCTATACTTCAAACTACAGTAATCAAAACAGTATGGTACTTGCATATAAACGGACACAGAGATCAATGGGGTAGAACAGAGAGCCCAGAAACAAACCCACACCTATTGGTCAATTAATCTACAACAAAAGAGGCAAGAATGTACAATGGGGAAAAGACAGTCTCTTCAACAAATGGCACCATGAAAACTGAACAGCCATGTGCATATGAATGAAACTGGACTGCTTCCTTACACCATATACAAAAGTAAATTCAAAATGGATTAAAGACTTAAAGGTATGACCTGAAACCATAAAAATCCTAGAAGAAAACATAGGCAACAAGCTCTTTGATATTGATCTTAGCAATAATTTTTTAGATCTGTCTCCTCAGGCAAGGATAACAAAAGCAAATATAAACTACTGAGCCTAAACCAACATAAAAAGCCCCTGCACAGCAAAGGAAACCATCAATGAAATGAAAAGACAATCTACTGAATGGGAAAAGATATTTGCAAATGATATATCCAATAAGGGGTTAACATCCAAAAATATAGGGCAGCTGGGTGGCTCAGTTGGTTGAGCGTCAGCCTTTGGTTCAGGTCATGGTCCCAGGGTCCTGGGGTTGGGTCTCACGTCAGGCTTCCTGCTCAGTAAGGAGTCTGCTTCTCCCTCTCCCTCCACCCTTCCCCCTCACTCGTGCTCTCTCTCTCAAATGAATAAATAAAACATTTTTAAATATAAATAAAATATATAAAGAACTCCTACAACTCAATTATCAGAAAAACAAACAATCCAATTTAAAAAATGGGCAGAGGATCTGAACATTCTTCTAAAGAAGACATCCAGATGGCCAACAGGTACATGAAAAGATGCTCAACATCACTCATCATCAAAGAAATGCAAATCAAAACCACAATGAGATATCACCTCACATCTGTCAGAATGGCTACTATCAAAAAGACAAGAAATAATAAATGTTGGCGAGGATGTGGAGAAAAGAAAAGCCCTGTGCCCCATTGTTGGGAATGTAAATCGGTGCAGTCACTATGGAAAACAGTATAAAGATTCCTTTAAAAATTAAAAATAGAGTTACCATATGATCCAACAATCCCACTTCTGGGTATTTATCCAAAGAAAACAAAAACACTAATTGGAAAAGACATATGCACCCCTATGTTCTTTGTAGCATTATTTACAATAGCCAAGATGTGGACGCAACCTAAGAGTCCATCAATAGATGAATAAAGAGGACATGGGGGTGTGTGTGTGTGTGTGTGTGTGTGTGTGTGTGTGTGTGTGTGTGTACTGAATATTACTCAACCATAAAAAAGAATGAAATCCTGCCACTTGCAACAGCGTGGATGGAGCTAAAGGGTATGATGCTAAGTGAAATAAGTCAGACAGAGAAAGACAAATACCATAGGATTTCACTTATATGTGGAATCTAAAAAAGGAAAACAAACAGGCAAAACAAAACAGAAACAGACTCACAGATACAGAGAATGGACTGATGGTTGCCAAAGGGGGAGGGGAGAGGGGAGTGGTCAAAATAGGTGAAGGAGATCACAAGGTACAATCTTCTAGTTATAAAATAAATAAGACACAGGGATACAGTATACAGCATAGAAAATACAGTCAATAATAGTGTAAAAACTTTGTATGGTAACATGCAGCGACTACAATTATCATGGTGATCATTTCATAACATATATAATGAATCACTGCTCTGTACACCTGAAACCAGTCTAATATTGTCTGTCAATTATATCTTCACTTTAAAACATGAATTAATAAAAGAAAGTGATCCTATCATGTGACAGGATCTGGATATGAAGTAATGTGGGAGCAGAAACGAGCAAAACCAGAAAAATGAGCACCAGGGCACATAGTACGTGTTCAATTAAACATTCGGGGGGGTGGGGCGCCTGAGGGGCTCAGTGGGTTGAGCATCTGACTCCTGGTTTCAGCTCAGGTCGTGAGCTCAGAGTCCTAGCCTTGAGCCCCGCGTCCAGCTCCACGCTCAGTGGGGAGTCTACTTGAGATTCTCTCCGGCTCTCCCTCTGCCCTCCCCCCACTCACGTTCTCTCTCTCTCTCTCTCTCTCTAAAATAGATGAATAAATCTTAAAAAAAAAATTCAGTGAATGGAGAAGAGAATTAAAGCAGTGCTAACATTTATTAAGGACTCATGCAAAGTCAAGCATGTGTTGAATTTTTATGCCCCATCTCCCTTAAACTTCACAGCAGCCCAAGGAGTAGGAGCTCCTACTCTCCCCATGTCACAGAGGAGAATGCTATAGCACAGAGAGGCTAAGTAACCAGCCCAAAGTCACAGAGCTAGCAAGTGGCAGAGCTGGGATTCAAACCCAGGCAGTCAGTCTGCCTGCCTGAGTTCATGCCCTAAATTTTAGTGATGCACTTGAAACAGTTCACAAGAATAAAGCAATTGGGGAAGCAGCAAACAGTACATAACTCAGCGGTGAGTGATGCGATACTGGTCCATTCCCTCACTCAAACATGTATTAAAAACTTTCACAAAGGAAGAGGTGGAACGAGAGGAGCGAGGAACCCTTGAAGTGTGGGAAATATGGGGAAAAGCACTGCAACACCTTCCTCCCTCATGTTGTCTCTGTGCTATGGTGAGAGAGAAGCAGAATGCAGTCACCTTCACAAAATGATCTGAGCTGACAGGCAAATTGTTCCAGTAAGAAGATGAGGCCACTTCAGAGCTTGTGTAAGGGAAGCTAGTGTGAACAGCAAGGCTGACACCTCCTCCCCCGATACCTTTCCTCCTGAAATATGCAGACCCCCTTAACAGCTCAGCCCATAAATTTAAGAGAAAAACACTTAAACCGGGCTGGGCGTAGGGGGTGGTGGGTGGAAGGAGAAAAAGATATCATAAGGAAATAAAAATTTCACCATAAATCCATGGTGCTTTCTGGAGAGCCTTTTCCATTACAAACAAGTGAGTTTGCATTAAGGGCTGAAGAGGTAGAGACTGGGGAACTGGAAGATGTCCCTTTTTTAAGACTGAAGCTCCCAGAATCTGGAGAAATGCAAGGAGTAGATGGGCTGGCATTCCAAGTCCTTTGGGGGTCCACCCAGTGGGAATCACTAGGACTGGAACCTCGGGAAGCCCCGGCAGGTCTCTAAGACCCAGACCCCCATTGTCCCCGTTGCTCTGGTAGGTCTGCTTCCTCAGGTGTCAGCTCTTCCTCCTTCCTCGGTCCCACCCCTGCTTATTTCAAATGTCTGCAGATCCTGGTTGTGTGCTGATCTCTACACAGTGTTCCTGGTGGGTGAACCCCTTCTTTCTAACGCCCTTTTCTATGTTTGGGAAATCCCCTTCTTATGAGGTAGTGGGAAATCACTAAATACACTTTGATATTTCCATACCATGGACTACCATGCAGCAACTCAAAAAAGTAAGATAGTTCTATATGCACATGGATACTGGGGAAGAGACAAGATGTATATGTACCCAAAAACAAACCTAAAACTATGTTGTAGCATATATATATTTCCTACCGGGAAAAATACACAGCAAACTGATATAAATGGTTACCTCTGGGAAGGATATGAAATTGTTCAAAAGGGACTTTGGGTTTATCTGTAATGTTTCTTTAAGCCATATTTATATCTTTGCCCAAGATGGTGTTAATCATTCACCAAACTGCTTTCATTTTCCTCTCAGCACCCATAAAAACTTATGTCCCCCAGGCCCCACCTTAGGAGGCAGAATAAGATCACACACACACACACACACACACACACACACACACGATAATAAAAGGTCCTGATGGTTCATGCCTTCTCTCCAAACACTATGTTACCCTGCTAAGGTATGCATCACCAAGTACTAATTATTCCCCTGGCCTCCATTCTGTCCTTCTTCCGCAGTAACAGAACTCTTGATTTGTGGCAATCTAAAATGAAGACTTCCCATGGGGGCGCCCCGGGTGGCTCAGTCGGTTAAGCATCCAACTCTTAATGTCAGCTCAGGTCATGATCTCAGGGTCGTGAGATCGAGCGCCATGCTGGGTGTGGAACCCGATTATGATTCTCTCTTTCCCTCTTCCTCTATCCTCCACCCCACTCACTCGCTCTCTCGTTCTCTCTCTAAAAACAAAACACTTCCCAGATTCTCTTGCAGCTAGATGTGACCATGTGACTTAGTCACAGCCAATGGGATATAAGTATATATGTAAAAGCATCATGGGGCCACCAGGACTCTTCCATAAAAGACAACTGATGCACATCCTCTACCCTTTCTTTGTCTGCACCCCCATTTTGGTGTCTGGAATGAAGATGAAATTGCATACCCACAGCTGCCATCTTGGACCATGAGGACAAAGACCACAACCTTGAAATGGTAGAAGGGAGCAAGGGCCCATCTGAAATTCATGGAACAAAGTTAATCTAAGATCCTGAATTACACAGCTCCAGAATCTGACTTGGAAGAGAAACAATCTCCTACTTTTTAAGCCACCGCCATTTTAAGTCTGTGTTACTGATGAAACCAATCTCACCAGATATGCCCATCACACCACACACCCAGTCTTCCTTTCCCCCAGGGAACCACGAAGCAGCATCCCCCTGGCTCGCCTGAGTTCCATGCACCATAGCCCCCTGCACCAGCAAAACACAGCAGCAAATTTGGAGGATCCCCACAGAGGCATGCTCAGCAGCCCCAACAGGGACCCAGGAACCCTAAGGGAAAGAGCAGGGCTCTCTTCATAAAACTCAGCATTATTGTGGCTAAAATGTCTCAAACATTCCAGATGTCCTCCCATTCCTGCCCCTTCTTTCCCACCACCCACCACATCACCCCCTTCATTCCTTCACTGAAGTCGTGTAACTCTAATTTCCCCTTCTTTAAAAGGGATATAATAATACCCACCCACCTAGGCTTGTTGTAAGTATTAGATGAGATGACCACATAAAGTACTTACAATTGTGACTGGCATACAGCAAGCACTATATAAATATTGGCTACTTTATACGCAGAGGGGACTTTTGGTTCATTGTTTTTGTTAAAATGGCATTGTACGGTGTCAGTTACCATACAACTCCTCTCAATATGGGGGTGCAGACACTTGACAATAAATCCTGTTTCGGGAGAATGGATATAGCTCCAAGCCGCTCTTTTTAACAGTTACGTGGTAGTCCACATGGAAATACCACCACTTAGCTAAGAACTACTTTACGGATGGACAGTCGTGTCTTTGTCACCACTATAGAAGATGCTGCTGTAAATATCCCTGAACAGACACCCTTGTATAGTGGTGCTTTTGCTTCTAAAAAAAAATAGGTTTCCCGGAAGTAGGATTGCTGGGTAAAAAGACCAGGTTCTCTTTTCATAGATATTAGCAGATTGCATCCCAGATATTCCATGCTTTCAATCAAAGCAACCAAAATATGTGTGAAATCCCCAAACTGGGGCTTCAGAGGTCACGGTTTCAGAAGCAGCCAAGAACGCGCACAGGATGGGATGGGGTGTCTTCCGGCTCCTTGGAGAAGGGGCACCAGAGGCTTCTGCCCACAAGTGAAGGCCCTCCGTGCCTGGAGGGTTCTCCCCACCTCACTTGGTAAGCTGTTGCAGCAACTTTGTCTTCCTTCTGGTGTAAGCACCAAGGTTTTCCTCCGGGAAATCATCTCCCGTCTCTCTTTCCGGCAATGTGCTTCCAATTCCAACTCCAGAGATGAGCTTCTGACTTAAGTGTGGCTGATCACATACAGGATCCCATCCACAGTCCCAGTCCCTGGTTGAGGGGTCAGTACAGCACCCAGGTTAGTCCAGGGATTCTCACTGTTATAATTAGAAAAGAGACGAGTGATTTTGGCACAAAGCCCGGAGCTGACTGTGGCCAGATTTGCCAGGAGGTGGAGAAAGCCTGTCTGAGAATTAAATGAACACAGAGGAGAAGAGAACCAAGAGACAAAGTGAGAGAACAGAAGCGCCCATTAGGAGTGTTAAGCCCCTGGATCTAGCCATGCCTGAAGCTGTTTCTTCCTTGAACTTCCTAGCTCCAGAGTCCAGTAAATTCCCAATTTTGTCCCTTGCAATGGTAAGAATCCACATTAATATAGCGATATGCACTTTGCATTTGGCACATCATCTCCATAAGTGAACTTGAAATCTTAGCATTGGAAACTTAAAGTATCACGGACCTGGGTGTCACAAGTAAACATAGAGAAGGCTATGCTCATCTTTAAAACAACCCAAAAAGAAAAAACACAAGGCCATAAAAGAGATCCATTGATCGGAGTCATGCCAAGTATAAAATAACCAACCAGTGGGCTCCTTTAATACTAGTTATCTCCGGCAGCATCCCTACAAGGGGTCTTCTGAGCTGTAAGCCAACCAGCTTTGCCTACAGAGTAAAAATATCTCACACACACATGTGCTACTATTTTTAAAATGTTACATAAATGCTACTGTAATTACCAAAACCTACTCGTTCAAAAGCATTATTGAATTGATGGCAACTTTCAATCAATATGTTTTTTTTTTTTTTCAACCAAGAGATACCAAACCCACAATTCTTCTCATTCAGATGCACTGGACAATTTTTTTGACGTTAAAAAGGGATACTTGTTCTTGGCCACAAATGTGTGCTAGAAACACTCATTTACAGAGCATTCCTTGTTTGACTTTCCTTTAAGGCAAGCTTTGTTCTTTAAAAGCACTAGGTAGTTAGGTAGTTTATTCAGGATTTGCAGGCAAGATCATCTCTGACATGACTCACTTCCCATTGTTGGGAGAAAGCAGCCACAGAGATTATGTAAACAGATGGATGCTGCTGTGTTGAAATAAAACTTTATTTACAAACACAGGTAGAGAGCCAGATTCAGTCCATGGGCCATAGTTTGGGGATGCCGGTTTAAGGGACGCAGAAACTAATAAGCAGCATGTCAAGAGCCAAAGCCAGCCCAGGTTTGGATGAAACTTACACATCTCCAAAATGTTGTGGAAGTTGATGGAGAAGATAGGATTTGATTGACACACAACATTTCACCTACACATCTACTAGATAAAGCGAGTACACTTATCCTGGCAAAGAGCAATCAACTGTCCCAGAATAATCACATCATGAGCACAGCAACTTTTTTTCTTTTAATATTACTGGTTCCAGCAGGGACAATGAACACCAGAGTCTGATAGATCATGGTTCAAATTCAACCTCCACTCACTGTGCTTCCAGGGGCAAAGAGGGTAACAGAGTCCTGGCTTCCTAACGGTCCTAACAACGTTATTAATAACTGCCACCATTTCCTGAGCACTTACACTGTGCTAATAAGCAAAGTGCATCAAGGGTCATCCTTGGATCCCTTTAACTATATTCTCCCTAAGGATGTGTTACCAGGTCCATTCCAGAGATGCAGAAACACAGGCTCATCCACCCCAACCTTCTCATTGGGGCTGTTGGGGGAAGAACTTACGGAAGGCAAAAGCCCAACTCACAGATGTACATTCTGTTTATAATTTCATCGCTAACAAATATTGATTTGGCCCCAATTCCAAGTACAGTGATAGGCATGCCATTGGCACCCAGTAAATATTTACTGAACGAATCTATCAGTCAGCCGGTCCTGTGCAGCAACCTTCCAAATGCACCCAAATCCCACTTGTGACCTCCTTTTTTTTTTTTTTTAAAGATTTATTTATTTATTTGACAGAGAGAGAGACAGCGAGAGAGGGAACACAAGCAGGGGGAGTGGGAGAGGGAGAAGCAGGCTTCCTGCCGAGCAGGGACCCTGATGCGGGGCTCGATCCCAGGACCCTGAGATCATGACCTGAGCCGAAGGCAGTCGCTTAACCAACTGAGCCACCCAGGCACCCCTCACTTGTGACCTCCTTACAGCCACCACTGTGATCCAAGCCTGGACTAGTGCAGTAGCCCTTCTCGGCTCTCCCTGCTTCTGCTCCTGGGAGTCAGAGCATTGCCCTCCCACCTTGCTCAGAGGAAAAGCCACGGTCCTTACCAGACCTGACCCTGTCCCCTCATCTACTGCTCTCCCTCCCTCACTCAAACTCAGTCGCACTGGCCTCCTTTCTGTCCTTGAACCTGCCAAGCACCTTCCCACCTCAGGGCCTTTGCACAGCTGTTCCCTCTGCTTGGAACACTTTTCCCCAAGCCAGCCACCAGACAGCTCACTCCCTCACTTCTTTAGGTCTTCGCTCAGATGTCACCTTTCCAGATGCTGCTATTTAAAATTGCAGGCGTGCCTGGCTGGTTCAGTCAGTGGAGCATGCAACTCTTGATCTTGGGGTTGTGAGTTTGAGCCCTACATTGGGTGTAGTGTTTACTTAATAAAATTTTTTTAATAATAAAATAAAATTGCAAAACTTCCTTCCCCAGCGCTCCCTCTCTGGGGCCCTTCTCTGTGCTTCTCTGTAGCACTTACTACCCCTCAATAAACTGCATTTTAGTTATTCATTTAGTCCATATCTGCCTGTCTCCACCTTAATGCTGACCTCACGAGGACAGGGGCCTTTGGCTGTCTTGTCCTTGCTGTTTTACCAGCCCCGAGAACAGGGCCCATCACAGCATAGGAGCACAATAAAAATATGTTCAAAGCAAAGGCAGACAAGGAGGAAGGAAGCAGGAGGGGAGTTCAAGACCCATTTTACAGTCGGGGAAACGGAGTCTCAGAGAGGTCATGGAGCTAGAGCAGTGTCCCAGGTCCCCCAGTTTCTTGAGAGAAGCCGGGATCCTGGATACTGACATGGTCCACTTTTTAAATGCTGGCAACTAACGAGACACGTCTCCGGGCCAGATACTGCCCAAAGGCAGCCAGGGGCTTCCACAGGCCTGGAAATGTCCCGATTCACTGCCACCCTCGGAAACTTTTTTGGTGAAGTGACATTTTCCATCCACACCATGTCCCTCCCCTTCCACTGCCCCTGCCCAATATTTCCGCTTGGCGCAGACTCGGGGAGAACAGGGTCCCCTCCCACCTGGCCACCCCCTGCAGCTTCATCGTCTGCAGAGCCCCCATCCCTCTGCCCAGGTGCCCCCCATCCTCAGGAGTCTGGCCCCCTCAGCGCACCAGGAGTGCCAGCCACCTGCAGCAGCAGATGGCCCAACTGCAGAAGGGAAAAATACCAAGCCAAGGATATAAATACGTCGATGGGACATAACATGAAGAGCACAGGCAAACAAAGGGAGCCACGGATTCCGAGGGCCGCGAGACCAGGCAGAGGCAGCCTGCCACTCTGGAAGGAAAGACAGGACCCTCCAGCAGGCGCACGGAGCCAGCCCCGGAAGCGCTGGTTGCAACCCCAGCACGATTTTTATGTGGCCATTTGCTCCGACGCATTAAGAGCCCTGGTGGGAGGCATTCCGAGCACAAAGCAGACATTACAGATGCGTTATTTACTGAGTCACCCTTCCTGGGCACTGAATTCTGGGCACCAAAGCCCAGCCATGATGAGTTAGGTCCCCCAATGGGTTAATTTAGGTTAACACTGCAAAACAACCAGGCTCAGAAGCAACCAGGCGATTCCAAACACTCCCATCACCCTCAGTAATAAAATGCAGCAAATCAAATTGGACTCTATTGATTTTTTATGTAACTATTTTGGGACTGAAGTGTAAGAAGAGGGTATTGACCAGTTAAGGAGTCAGGTGTCAGGGAAGGGAGTTCAGAACACCGTGACTGTGGACCCAGGTGGTTCAAGCAGGGGAAGACGTCGGAATTCAACTCGAAGAACCTAGGCTTCTTTCTCCCCTTCCCTCGGCAGACAGTGGGCATCAGGGGTCCATCCTGCACTGAGTGGCAAGTAGCAAAACAAGCACCCGGATGGAGAATAAAGTAACAAAGGGTGACCATGCTTTGGCTCTCCCCATGGCACCTATCACCGCCTGACATTATGTATCTGTCTGTCCGTTGTTTTATTATTGTCTTGCTCCACCAGAATGCCAGCTCCTCAGAATGGGGGGATGTGTCTCCTTTGTTCCATACTATGCCCCCACAGTGCTCAGAGCTGATTAATATCTGTCTGATGAATGAAGGAGGGAGGGAGGGAGGGAGGGAGCAGGGAGCTCTTGGCACTCGCTACGTGCCAGGCACTGTGCAGGGTAGCTTGCAAGTATTCACACTCCTTCTGCCTGGAACACCCTTCTCCAGGTTGGCTCCTTCTGATCATGCAGGTCTCAGATTAAGATCGAACACCACCTCCTCCAGGAAGTCTTCCTGGATTACCCAGTCACTCCCCCATCACGTTGCCTTGTGTTGAATATAAGGAGCACAAATTACTGCTGAGGACTTCCCTGTTTGTGAATTTGTTGGCTCCTCGTCTCTCTCTCTCTCTCTCTCCATCACATGAACCTGTCCTAGAATGCAAGCCCCAGGGTCACAGTGGCCTAAGCCGGAGGGCAGGGAAACTGAGGGAAAACTCCAGGCCAAGAAGGTACCTTAGAGACAGGAAAGACAGGAGTCGGGCACTTTGGGGATGACACCCCACCCTGCCACTCACGGTCAGTGTTGCCTTGATTGGGTCCCTGCGCCCCTCTGAGCCTTAGTATCCCCACTGGGGATACAACTGAGCCCCTAACCTCTCCCTGGGCGGTCACCCAAGAATCCAGGGAAATCCAAAGTGAGAAGCCACCCTTAACCTTCACTTCACAGCTCTGACCGTTTCAGCAAGGAGCCCACCCGGCCTTCCCTTCTTGCCTGTCCTCCTTCCTGAGAAACCGCAGGCCATGCAGACAGCCCCCTCACTCCCTTGGTATCGCCCAACTTTGTGACCAGATCCGCAAGGGGTACGTTCAGGGCCTGCTGTCGGCTGAGCGTTTGTGCCCCTCCAAAGTTCATATGTTGAAACCTAACCCCCAATGTGATGCTACCAGGAAGTGGGACCTTTGGAAGGTGATGAGGTCATGGGTGGGATTACTGCCCTTGTAGAAGAGACCCCAGAGAGCCCCCCTCCCCCCACGGGAGGACACAGAGAAAGATGGCATCTATGAGCCAGGAGTGGGCTCTCACCAGAACGTGGCCATGCTGGCACCGTGATCCTGGACTTCCCAGTTTCCAGACCGTGAGAAACAGGGGTCTGATGTTCACAAGCCACCCAGCCTGTGGTATATTGTTACAGCAGCCTGCGTGGACTAAGACAGGGCCCATTTTACAGATGCAGAAACTGAGTCTCAGAGCAGTCAAGGGTTAGACAAGATCTCCTGATTTCTCAAGAGTAGCCAGCAACCTGGACCGTGATACTGACAGCTCCCACTTTTTATTTTTTTTATTTTTTTATTTTTTAAAGATTTTATTTATTTATTTGACAGAGAGAGACACAGCGAGAGCAGGAACACAAGCAGGGGGAGTGCGAGAGGGAGAAGCGGGCTTCCTGCCGAGCAGGGAGCCCGATGCGGGGCTCGATCCCAGGACCCTGGGACCGTGACCTGAGCCGAAGGCAGACGCTTAACGCCTGAGCCACCCAGGCGCCCAGCCTCCCACTTTTTAAATGCCTGCGACCAACGAGAGAAGTCTGCGGGCCAGACATGGCCCAAGGGCAACCCTCCCCCACTGGACTTCCACGCAGGCTCAATTCTCCAAACGCCAAGCCCTCCCTGCCAATGCACTCCAGGGCTCCTAACTGAGGGGGCTGACTCTAGAGCAGCCAAAATCCCCCAAAATGATTTTCTCAAAAAAGAACCAACTCTGCCTTCAACTTAAGACACATCCCTGAATCCCCTGAGCCCAAATTAGTCTCAAAATCCAGTCAACTGCCCACAAAACTCGGTGTCCATGCTCACAGAGAAGGCAGAGGTTAAGAACACAGACTCCGAGCCAAGCTCACTGTGGGTTCACACGCATCCCCCTTCCCTCTGTGTCTGTGTGACCTTGCATAAGCCATGGCATCTGTGTGGGTCTCAGCTTCCCCATCTGTAAAATGGGGTGAATACCAGTCCTTACCCCCATGGGGTTGTATAGGACTCAATGAAGCAAACTCTGTGAAGGGCTCAGAACACAGAGTCAGCAGTAGATCGGGGTTAGTCACTGAGTTGTTCCGACTCTGAGGCCCACTGAAATGGAAGAACCAGGGACAGGAGACCAAATAGAAAGGAGGGGGATTATTCTGTCTGCCAAAGTCTCGGCCTTTAACATAACCACCTGATCCCTCAAGGGCACCCAATCTGAAGGACTCCCAGTTGCCTGCAGAGTTGACTCCCATCTGTTTGATTTCTATGGCTCCAAACCTCAGTTCACATTAACAGATGTATTTGTTACAGAAAAGAAGTGCAGGCCCCCAGCAAAGGCGGGCCCGTGGAAGGGATGCGATCATCACCCCGCACCTTGGAATCCAGAAGCCCGTCCACACCACGATGTGTGAGGCCGCGCAGGGGAGTCTGGCTGAGTGAGGTGGGGCGGGGGTGGGTTGGGGGTTGGTGATCGGCACCTGGACCAGGATCCTGACACTGTGTGACCTCAGGCAAGTTACTTAGCATCTCTGGATCTCAATATCCTGACCTATAAACCGTGAGTAGTGAGAGTGTCCGCCTGCCCCTGGGGCGAGGCTTCCATGGTGTCCAGACAAGGCAAGGCCTGGGATGGGGCCTGGAACACGGTGAGCCCCTTCAGCAGCTCTTGGCTCCGTGGCCCCGTCCCCAGCAGCTCCGCTGTGAGGACCTGCTGCCTTGGTGAGCGGACACTTGCCACTCTGACCTCACCAAGCAGCTGTCTTTCTCATGACCTTGGGCTCCGTGAATAGAGCCACAGTCCCCTCGAGGACCATACAGTAGAGCTCCTTTACCAGAAAGACTCCCCTGTGTACAGTGAGGAACGCCTGGGTGGAGAATTTTTTAAAAGGAGAAATTGTGTAAGCCATGAGCCTTGCTCTGACGCCGATTCACTGTGTGACCCTGAGCAAGTCACTCCCCATGCCTGCATCCCCTTTCTCCCATCTGCAAAGGGGGCTGTTGGGGGGGGCGGGGGAGAGAGGCTCTAAGATGCCTCCTTGCTCTGCAAGACCACTCATTTACTCCAAGAGCCAGTGGCTGGTACCACTCTCGCCCCACGATGCTGTCTCCAGTGCCAGGGCGCCCCCATCTCCCCACGGCGATGGGCAGCACGCCCTTGCTCAACACATAGCTACAAAGGGAAGTGTACCCTCTCTGTGCCCATTCAGTATGAGACCCAGGAGAGAAGAAAGGAGCCACCCAGCCGCGTACAACTGGGGGGCTCACCAGGGAACAAGGCCCCTAGAAGGGCTTTGCCGGCCCAGAGACCACCCTCCTGCACTTCACACCAACAAGCGAGGGGTTTCTTTTGCTCTCTTGGATCATGGCAGCCACCATGCTCATTGTTGGCTCCGAGCACCGCAGCTCATGCAGAAGCCCCACACCTCCCAAGTTCCCTGCATCCGGTGGGGGGAACCGAAATGATTTACTCTGGGAACCTCCACTGTACTGCCATTAAATCACTCAGGGGAGGTGACAGCATTTGCATATCACCCCCAACCACCTCTCCGAAGAGCAGCACCATACACAGGCAAGCCCCCCTCCCAAACCGCTATTGTAATGAGAAAGAAATATACCACAGGCCATGCCAAGGTGCCTGGCAGGGTGAAGAGTGTCTCTGCTTTGAAGCCAAAGCCACCCGCCCCCCCACTAGCAGGCTCTGCCACTCACAAGGCCCCTCTGTCGGGGGCTCTCCACCCACCCCAATTTTCTAGACCCTGAACACAATGGGTCAATGAAGCAAGGCGAGTCCATTTCCCCCAGCAGGGGCTGTAACAGCGCCGCTAATTTGCAAAGCCGTAGCATGCACAAAAGTGGCTTGAATAATGGGGGCCCCCTAGTCGCTAAGCTGGAGGATTTGTGCTGACTCTTACCAAGTACAGTTCCATATGTTTAAGCGCTTGCAAGGCTGAAAGAAGTACGCCCACCACACTCTTTACCATGGCAGCTACCCACGCGGCGGGGGGGGGGGGCACAGAGCAGACAGTCCCTGTGTGATGGGGGAGAGGGTGTCCTTCCTTCCCTCGAACCCTTCCAGCCCCTCTCCCAGAGCCTCAGCCAAACATGGTCGGTAAATCATGCCAGAAATTACCCAGAAAATCCAACCAGCTCTGAAGGAAGCTCTAGCTAATTCCTCTGAACCTTTCCACCAACAGTAGGCAGCTAAGTATCTTTCAAGAATTTCAGCCTTGTTTTTTTTCTTCCTAGCTCTCCTAACTGGTGCTAAATATAGAGTTATCAAACTGTCTCTCTTTACCCAGGGACCGGTGAAAGACTTACATGTGCTCGCAAGAGCCTGACGACGGCACCGAGGGCTCTGTCCTAGCGGCATTTGCCAAGAGAGTTGCCCAGCTGAGACTCTGGGGGAAAGTAGCAGGGCAGCTCGGCCAGGAGCTGGGCCAGCAGCAGGTTTCAGGGGTGACACACCTTCCCTGCCAGGACCTGGCCTCCCAGAGCCAGGCACAAGCTCTTCCGTTGCTGGGTGGGGGGGGGACAGGGGGGTTCTCCATCTTCTCTTACAAGCACTAGGCAGGCAGCCTCTCGGAGAGATTTCCAATATTCGCCTGAGCACATCCAGGCAAAGGCTGACCCCCGTGGAGAAACAAAATAGAGACAAAACTGCAATTTTCAAGTCCAAGGGACTGCACTTTTGGGAACAGGTCCCAGGGCTTCAGCTAGGAAGAAACAGCCTTGACCCTCCTTATGCACCACAGAAGAAAGCTGAGAGCAGAACAGATACTGCTTAGGAGCCAAGCAAACTGAAGATTCATCCACACATTAAGCCAAAGCTGAACGCCAATGGATATCTCTGACAGAAGGTTCTCTCCGAGTGGAAGGTTTTGTGAAATATTTTGGGTCACTTAAGGGCATCTCAAAGTAAGACAATATTTACTTTTTCCATGCAAATACATCACACATTAGGTTGGCATACAAGGCTCGTTCCTAAATGCAACCTCCCTAAAGCAGTTACAGCTGAAAAGTTAAAGTTGTATTTTTCTACAGCAGCCTGGGTATCTGTGCCGTTTGTTTGTTAAGGAAATGAGAATTTTTCTAAAGCGAAAGCTATCTGCTCCCACATCATGGGTCCTGATTTTAAAATGTTTGGAGAACTGAGCTCTCCAAATGCACACGGATGTTGCTCGTGACTGTTCCGGGTTCATCTGAGCCTTTAGGATCGTCTCCACTGTGTGGGGTGGGGGGAGGGGAGGAGAGGGATTGGCATTTTAAGATAGGCTTCCTCTAGAACCAACATGTAGCCACGCCAAGGTGGTAGAAGCTTTTCAAACTCCAGCAGGGAGAGAAAATACAGGACTATTTTGCCTTTCCCACTCACTAGGTTTTGGCGACAGCCGCGTCGGTGCCAACAGGAAGCCCGGCTCCATGGTACCCAGGCAATGGCTCTGGGCATCACCACGTTCCAGGCGGCCCTGCGCGCACGGGGCTGCCTGGCCGCCTTGGGGTCAAGGCGCTGGGGCAGCACGCGTCTCCAGAAAGCGAGCAGCAGGCTGCGCCTTGGCTAAGGGGAGGCCACTTGGGGAGGGGACATGTTCGGGGAGGCGGGGGGGTGGGGTGTAAAAGCAGGAGGGTGCGGCGAGGCGCGGGGAGAGGCTGCGGACAAGCCAGACAGACTGCGCCGACCGAGACGACCTCAAGGCTGGGGCCCCGCAGGTGTCCTGGGAACGCACGGCCGTGCGTCATCCGCGGGCATCAGGAAACCGGGAGAAGGGGTCCACCGACGCCCCGTCACAGCAAAACCCCGCGGGAACCAGGACCAGGCGGGGCGGGGAGGGGGCTAGATTCCTGGAGGCGCGCCCCCTCCCGCCCCGAGAGGCTGAGCGCCTCCGGTCTGTTGCCCCCGCGCGCCCTGAAGGGACCCGCAGGGGAGCTGGGGTCTGGGGAGGAAGGCCGGCGGGCTCTCGCGCCGGGCAGAGGTACGTGCCGGGGACCCCTGGCTTCCCGGGGTCTCCCCAGATCTGTCTGGGTCCGGGAGATGCGAGCTGCCGGGGACTTGCGAAGGAGGTGGCCGCCCGCGCTGGAGCCAACTTTGTGCGCGGCGGCCGGGGCCGGGGATGGGGTCCGGGGACGCGTTACCTGGGCACCGGAGCGCAGTCAGCGCCAGCAGGAGCCCGAGCGGCGGCGCCCGGCCCGGGGGCGGCATGGTCCTCGGCGCGCGGTGGGCGCGGCGCGGGGCTGCTCCTGTCGCGCGCCCGGCCCGGCCCGCGGCTCCCGGGGACAGCCCCGGGTGGCTACGCTCG
>NC_058416.1:87628590-87648436 GCF_002201575.2 Neomonachus schauinslandi | reverse complement strand
CCCCCCGCTGCCTCCCTCTCGCTTTGGGACTCAGCGCAAACATCATCTCCTCTGAGAAGCCCTCCCAGACCAGCCATGGAAAACAGACCCCTCCAGGGTCTGTTGGCTGGCTCCGTGGAAAGAGCACGCATCTCTAGACCTGGGGGGTCTGAGTTCGAGCCCCACATTGGATGTAGCGATTACTTTAAAAAATAAATAAATAACTTCGAAAAAATAATTTAAAAAATATAAAAAAATAAAATAGATTCCTCCCCAACCCCCCCACGCCTCTCCAGCCCTGTTCATATATTGTTCTAAGTACTGCTGTTGCGGAGCTAAGGTAGACGGGCACAATTCTCCCCCACCGCCGCCATTGATAGCTGCTAAAGGTAACTGAGGAGAGGGCTCTGTTTTTGAGGGTGGCTTTTCCACGCCGCTGTGTGACTCTGGACAAGCCCCTGAACCTCTCTCAGCTCATTATGTGAGATGAGAACTCCAGCCCTGCCCCCGCGGGTCCTGCCGTTGGGGAAGGACTCCTGCGTATTAAACCAGGCCCCTGAGTTTAGATGATAATGGGGGTATTTCCAGCGTTATTCTGAGCAGGAGAAAGGCCTTCCTGGATCCCCAAGGGGTCAGAGAAGGTGGGAGGGACTGGCAGCTATGACCTAGGAGGACGCCCCCCACACACACACACACCCCACGAAGCTAGGCAGAGCCCTCCTCTCAAGCGTACCCCATCCCCCCACCCAGCAAACCCAGAATCTCACCCCCAGCCTACTGGCCTCATAGCCTGGGGCAGGATCATAAGAATTACACAGCCCAAACTCTCCCCGTGTACAGATGGGGAAAGTGAGGCAGATCCAAGCAGAGGCCCTCGGCTCCCCAGGTGCCGCACCCCCTACCCGCCAGGCAGGTGCCCCCGCGCGGCCCCTCTCGAGCCCTTCCCCGCCCCCAGCGAGGCTCTGCTCAGCCCACGCGCCCGCCGGGCCACAGGCGTAGAGCGACACTGCCATCTCGTGGCTATATCTGGCACTGCAGGTCTGGCCTGAGCCGCAGAAGGAAGACCGTGCGCACAGGGCAGGGGGTAAGGGGGGGCACCGGGCAGAGAGATTGCCCCACCCCCGCCGAACCCGCCCCAGCTTTGGAAGACCCCTGTATCCTGTGCACCGCCAACGTTTCCAACACACGTGCGGCGACCCCCATCGTGACCCGCCAGTTAAGATGTTCTTTGCCAAGACGGACTGTCCTTTTCCGATGCAAATATTCCTGTTTCGCTGAAATGGTAGCTGGCATTCTTTCCAGCGAACGGAGTCGACTCCCGTTTCCACCACCCCGGGAATGGTGGGTGAGGAGAGCCTCTCAAAATAGCAGCTGAGCTCACTTGGATAGGAAATCAAGAAGGACAGAACTGCGACACCTGGATATACAGACAATTGATGGAAGGAAGGCCCGTTTCTGGGGACCCCGGACTGCAAGTACCCCTGTCCCTCTCTCTCTCTCTCCCATTTCTCTCTTTTATTTTCTGCATAGCAGTTATGACTCCCTGGCCTCACACGTACAGGGAGAGAAACTTCATCACTGCCGGTCTCCCCCACGGGGAGATCAGCCCCTGTCTTGTTCAGCAAATAGCTAGTAACCGGAGCAGTGCTGGGCGCTAAGGGGGACGTCCAAGAAACAGTGGTGAAATCAGTGACTGAAAAAGGACACTCGATTAAGAGCTGAGCCCTTGGAAGGTGGCAGCAAGCCCGTGAAAACTGAGAACAGAAGGGGCTTGAGTCTACTTTCAGGTAGAGGCCCAGTGGGTGGGGAGACCCGGGGAAGAACGGCTTCCAGTTATGGTTAAGCAGAAAGCACCCTAACCTGCCCCCAACCCCACCCCCACCCTCGTGCCCCTCCCCTCCCCCAGCCTCCCATAGCTTCCCAGCAGGACCTGGGAGCAGTAGAATGAGCCCCGGAGGCCCGCATTGGCCCCAACGTGGAGGTGGGGGTGGGGATGACAAAGCCTCCTGCGGGGGATTTTGGAACAAGTTTTAACCGCTCTGGGGCAGAACAAACACTAGTAAGGAGTAATGACATAGCATTTAACACATGCCAGGCAGGCACCTCTCTAAGGGCTTTCCGTGGTTTGGTTTTTTATTTTTGTACATTACACATAACACAAAATTACCGTTTTAACCACTTTAAAGTGTACAATTCAGTGGCATTGAGTACATTCATGATGCTGTGCACCCATCACCCATATCCAATTCCAGAACTTTTCCATCACCCCAAAGAGACACCTTGTGCCCAGCTGCTCCCATTCCCCCGTCCCCTCAGCCTCTGACAACCACCAAACTACTCTCGGCCTCTGTGGATTTGCCTTTGCTGGCCGTCTCATCTAGATGGGGTCTTGTGTGTCTGGCTTCCTGCCCTCAGCATAATGTTTGCAAAGTGCAACAATTGTTGAAGCACCGATCAGCACCTCATTCCTTCTTTGCAACTGAAGGATCTTCCATCGCGCGGACGGGACACATTTGTGTATCCACTCGTCTGCTATTGGACATTAGGATTGTTGGCACCTTTTGGCCGTTGTGAGTAGCGCCGCCATGAACAGGTGGGTACACATTTTTGTCACAACACCTGCTTTCAGTAGTTTGTGGCTGACACACTTTAATTCATTGGATCCTCACAACCATCTGTTCATTGTATGGTTGAGGGAACTGACCCCGGGGAAGGTTAAGCGATGTGCCTGCGGCCACACTGTCACCCCACGAGGAGCTGCAGGATCAGAGGTGACCCAGGCAGCCTGACCCCGGGGTCTGTGAGTCCCCAAGATGGATGGGTTGGGGCTCTCCCACCTACGATTGCCTCAGTACAGCCTAAGACCCCCAGAAACTCGGAGGCAGCCTTAACTCCTCCCCCAGAGGATAGGCTCCCGATTGGTTTGAGTGGCATAGGCGGAGCCCTGAAGGCAGGGGGAGGAGTCCTAGGGGTCTCAGCCAATCACATTCCCTCCTGCCAGGGACCTAAAGGAGGTATGTAAGCCAGTGCTGACCAATGAGATATAAAGTGTAGTTGTGGGAAGATGCCTTCCTGGATCAGGTGACAGAGGCAAAGGGCCCTTCTTACCCTCCACCCCTTCCCTCTTGCCGTCTTATAGAGTGAGGGTGTGATAGGAGGGCTCTGGCAGCTTCTTTTGACCTTGAGGCACCACAGTACCCCTGCCCACTACAGATGGCAGAACAGAAAGACAGAGAGCTCCTGACAACATCCTTGAGCCACGGTATCAGCCTCCAGTCCAGACTTTGTTTGCTGAGATGATAAACTGAATTAAACAAGCTACTTGGATATTCACTACCTGTAGCCAAAAGCAGCCTGATAAATGTATGTACAGGAAAAGACCCCAGTGGACTGTGATATGTATTTACCACTCAACAAAAGATCTCAAGTAAAATGGTAGAAAGTACAAAAAATGTTATTTCCTGTATACTGACTTTGTGAGGGTTTTTTTTTTTCCCAAAATATGCATTCCTGGCACGAAAGAAACAAGTATTGAAAAGGCATAAGCCCCACCCCTCAGAGATAACCACCTTTAATATATTCATGTTTTTTCCATTCCTTCCTCTAGGTATACTCTATATATAACTTATTAAAAATGGGCTCCCATGGGGCACCAGGCAGCCTCAGTCTGTAGAGCATGTGAAGTCTTGATCTCTGGGTTGTGAGTTCCAGCTGCACCTTCATACATGGGCATGATCTGTCCTTCAGGGTATGTCCCTAAAGAACAGACTGTCAAGTGAAAGCAGGTACAGTTCCGGGATTTTCACACCAAGTGCCTCTCAGAGGAAAAGTTGTACCAATTCAAATTCCCATGAGTGCACAGAGGTGCTGGTTTGCATTTTTAATATACACTCTCTGTCTATCCAATTAATAAAAGATTTCCCATTTAGGTTAGTTCATTATACATTATGAATTTGTAAATATCAAGAAGATGGTTACAATGAAATTTAGAAATTCAATGAAATCATCACTAGTTATAATTTTATCATCACTTATTGTAATTGTTCAATCCACTATCCTCTGGTAAAATATGGGGGTGAGGGATGATATCAAGCCATTGTCGGGAAGTGAGTGGGCTTTTCCCTGTCTGCATAGCTCTTTCTTCGGAGCACACATGCCTGTGTACAAGTTTAAATATTTTTTATTTCTCTCACAAATTATATTTATTCTTTAGTCTGCTTAGAGGAGCTTCCTGCGGGGAAATTAGAAAGCATTTCGGACCACACCAGGATTAACGTGTGTTAGCTTCTCCACATTTGCAAAGCCCCAGAGTTCCAGAGGAGGGACAGGAAATGATTCAACACACGACAGGATGGGGTGAGATTATGGGAATGTTGATGGACAGATGAGACCAGTGCCCGGTGGGTGTGGTCCTCCACACTCTTCTCTTGGAGGACCCAAGTTGGACTTGATGGGCTTGTTAAATCACAGCATTTAGCTAAAAAGGGCCAAGAGATTTCTTCTTGTCTAGAACCACCGGGCTCAAAACAGTGTTATATTTTATAATGATAAAAGCCAAAGCAGAAGGGATTGATTGGTTCACATAATCAAAGTGTGCATGGCTTCAGGCTTGGCTGGTTCCAGGAACCCAATGTCCTCAGGATTCCCTGTCAGCAGAAGAATGGCAGAAAAGAAATATCATTGGCTACACTGAGGTCATGTGCCTATCCCTGAACTAATCACTGTGCCAGGGGATGGGATATGCTAATTGGCCGGGCTGGAGTCCCATGCCCAACCCCGGAGCTGGGAGAGGCATCAGCCCTGCGCGCAAACCACACAGCCTGAGAGCAGGGTCCAGTTCCAGAGGGTGGGCACGTGGGGAGTCCACGGACAGATGTCCACGCAAGCAGGTTCAATGCAAAGAACAGACCCAGGAAGTGGCAGGGGTGCCACTCAGCTACATCGCCAAGGGACCTCCCTCCTTGCCCTTATATTTCATTCAGCAGGCAGAAGATAGAGATGATGCTTATGGCTTTAAGAATATTTAAAAAAAATTTTTTTCTACGCAGTCACATTTCCTTTTTTTTTAAGATTTTATTTATTTGAGAGAGAGAGAGTGCACACACGTGGGGCGGGCAGTGGTGGGGGAAGGACAGAGGGAGACGGAGAAGCAGGCTCCCTGCTGAGCAGGGAGCCCGACGCGGGGCTCGATCCCAGGACCCCAGGATCATGACCTGAGCCGAAGGCAGACGCTTAACCGACTGAGCCACCCAGGCGCCTTGCAGTCACATTTCCTTAAGCAGGTTTGCATTGAGCGAACCCTGCACTTTGGACCCTAGAGCTGGGGTACCCCAACTTTTTTCACCGTCAACAACTCTAAATAAGGTAGCAGTGCTTAGTTCAACATACAAGTGGCGGTCCCAGGGAGAAGCGCAAACCAGAGCGTCTTGGATGAACTCTCCGCATGTCTCGGTGCTGCCAGTGTGCTTCCCTCCCTTAGAGGAGAAGGCACTTCAGCATTAGCTCGGGTGCTCGGCTCCGGGTGCCCCTTAACATCTGATCGACTGACTGAGCGTGAGCATCTTTCTCTTACTGTTTATTAAGACCTTGCGGTGTGACGAGCCATTTAACCATCCCAGTAAAATCAGAGGGGGGCTTTCACCCCCATTTTACAAATAAGGAAACTGAGGCTCAGGGGTTTAATCCATTTGCTTTAAGTCGCCTACAAGTGGCAGAGTTGGGGCTTGAAGCTAGAGGAGCCGTCTCTGAGCCCCCACAGTGCTCTTCCTCTGCCTCCTCAGAAAGCCATTCCTGATGCTGCAGAGCAGCCTCCCAAAGGGACAAAGCACCATGTCGGTCACGTCCGCCCCGAGACGTTGCTGTTGGATGGGCTCCTGCCTCTTGGCCATACCGTTCTTAGCTACTGAGAACTGCTCAGCTTCTCCCACCAGGGCTGGACTGGGACAGAGTGGGG
This sequence comes from Neomonachus schauinslandi, assembly GCF_002201575.2. Taxonomy (NCBI): domain Eukaryota; kingdom Metazoa; phylum Chordata; class Mammalia; order Carnivora; family Phocidae; genus Neomonachus; species Neomonachus schauinslandi. The sequence continues at coordinate 87,642,504 of NC_058416.1, read as the reverse complement.
TAAAACCCGGGCGGGTAGGACCGATCAGAGGGCCTCACAGACAGAAACTGATTGTCTGGGAAAGTGGGGACCGCCGAAAGCTCTCGGATCCCTGCCATGAAAGTTCATGTGTGTTAACGATGCCAAAGTGCTGAGCTTGGCGGCGGCCCCCAGGCAGCCCCAGCACCTGCTCTGGGGCAGGGGTGCCACTCAGTTGATTAAATGCAGCCATTAAAGCCCCCCTGGGTCTCGCCTCCTTGAAACCACGCCACCGAAAATTTCATTGCGATCATCTTGACATTTACAAATTCATAATGTATAATAAGCTAACCTGAAGTGGGACTCTTTTATTAATTGCCTAAAACGGGGAGTATATAATAAGAATGAATAAATACAACAAACCAGGCTGGACCTGTAGACCTCCAAGAAACCGGCCGTGGAAGGAGGCTTCGCACACGTGACTCCTTGGGATCTGAGGACTGGGCGGGTGGCTGGGGCCAGTGGCCTTCCCTTGTCATGGGGTTGGTCCCCAGGCAGGGCAGGAGAGCTCCCGCCAAGACACTGTTTGGGTGGGACGCCTTGCTGCTGTCTGCTGCGGGTTTCAGAAACACGAGGACTGTCTGAGATGCTGCGTTGCCTGAATGCCCAAGAGCCGTTGGGACACTGTGGGACACTCAAGGACACACAGCTAGCAAGTGGCAGAGCCCAGATTTGAACCCTCATCCATCTCTTTCTGCTCCCACCCTCTGCTTCAACTATCTCTGTGATTTACAGAACAAAGCTCGCCTTCCACCCTGAGACGTGGATGCTCAGAGCATGACACCAGCCGTGGGCTGACCCTGACCTGCTTGGCCACCCACAAGGGCCCCACCGGCCCCTGGGCCTCCCTGCGCTGTGCCAGGAGCCCTCTCCCACCATGGAAGTGAGGCCCGATTTCCAGGGCTCTTCCGGAGAGCACATGCAGCTAAAAGGAGAGGTTGTAAACACCAAGTATAACTGCTTGAAATAGTGCTGACGGCTCCTTCCAGAACGAAGGTCCTGATTATATAACGAGGCTGCCTGGGGAAGGAACACTTGCGCCTGCTCAGGTTTTTCCAAAAAAAAAAAAAGGAAAAAACAGATTTTAAAAAGTTAAAACTGCCCTCCTTAACCCTCATTAATTCTTCGCACAGATGTTTACTGAGCCCCTAGTATGTGCCAGGGGCTCAATAAATATCTCTAGGTGCTGGGGATATGACAGAGAATCACACCAAATTCCCTGCTCATGGAAAGCTGATATTCTAGTGTGGGAAGACCATAAACCAAAGAAACAGGCAAAACATACAGCAGGTCAGAAGAAAATCAGTGCGAAGGAGAAAAGTAAAACAAAAGTATTTTTATTTCTTAAAATCTATTATTTTTGTTTTTTTAATTATTTTTTTTAAAGATTTTATTTATTTATTTGAGACAGAGAGAATGAGAGACAGAGAGCATGAGAGGGAGGAGGGTCAGAGGGAGAAGCAGACCCCCCGCTGAGCAGGGAGCCCGATGCGGGACTCGATCCCGGGACTCCAGGATCATGACCTGAGCCGAAGGCAGTCGCTTAATCAACTGAGCCACCCAGGCGCCCTTTTAATTATTTTTTTAAGGAAACTATACCCTCAACATGGGGCTCGAACTCACAACCCTGAAATCAAGAGTCGCATGCTCTACTGACTGAGCCAGCCAGGTGCCCTAAGAAAGTATTTTTATTTTTTTTTAAAGATTTTATTTATTTATTTGACAGAAAGAGAGGGAACACAAGCAGGGGGAGCAACAGAGGGAGAGGGAGAAACAGGCTTCCCGCCGAGCAGGGAGCCCGATGTGGGACTCGATCCCAGGACCCTGGGATCACAACCTGAGCCGAAGGCAGATGCTTAACCGACTGAGCCACCCAGGTGCCCTCCCCCCCAACAAGAAAGTATTTTTAGAGTGGAAGAAAAAAGAGTCAGAAAAGGCTCCCCTGAAAAGGTGTCATTTGAGGAAACAGTTGAAAGGGTGAGGAAATGAACCACACAGGTGATGCAGCAAGAACAGGAAGTGCAAAGGCCCTGGGGTTGGATAGTACCAAAGGCAAAAAAAGGCATAAATGGAGGCCCACAGCCCAGACTGGGAACTTTGCAAACTCCATGGCCAGAAGACAATAGCTTCCAGCAACCAGCAAGCAAAGCCTGCAGCTTCCAGCAAGCAGATGTGCTGGGCCGGCAGGGGCAGGGAAGTGGCTTCTGTGGGAGGAGGAAGGAGAGATGGAGGTGAGAGCCAATTCAGTCCCGCATCGTTTGGCAGGCAGAATTCTCAGATGGCCTACGAGTCCCACCCTGTACAATCCCAGGACTGTGAAGATAGTGGATTTTATTCCTGGGCAGGTTATGTTATATGGTACACTTGACTTTAAGAAAGGAAGATTATAATAAGTGTGACCCCTTGAAAGAACAGGGCTCTTCCCAGAGTCAGCTAGTTGAAGCAAGAGAGATTCTCCACAGCTGGCTATGAACCTGGACAGGGCCGCCGAGAAGGGCCGTGGGTGCGAAGAGCAGCCCCCAGGTACCAGTCAGCCAGGAACGCAAATCTCACTCGGTCCTGCCGCCACTGAACTGAACTCCTCCATGACCGCTCAAGCTTGGAAGAGGATCCAAGGTCCAGATGAGAACCCAGCCCGCAGGACCTGGAGCGGAGAACCCAGCCATACTGTGCCTGGCTCCTGACCTGCACAGCTGTGAGCGAGTAAGTGGGCGTTGTTTGAAGCTGCTCAGTTTGGGGTGATTTATAATGCAGCAATAGAAAACTAAGGGACACTCATTCAATATTTTTGAGTACCTACTATGTGCTGGTCCCTGTTAGATGCTGGAGACCTAGCCATGGGCAGGACAGATAAGGTTCCTCCCGAATGGGGCTTATATTCAAATTAGGGAAATAGACAGTGAGCAAGTAAACAAATGACCAACATAATATCAGATGGCAGCATCCCTGAAAGATGGGGCCCTGGAACCAGGACCCCGGGCTAAGTTTCGATGGCCCACTTCTCCCAGAAGTTTTAGCCCAACGGCCGCTCCAAAGCCCTGTGGGATTGGCCTGCCCTCTCCACCTTCATCTCCTCCTGCTCTCTTCCTCTCTCCTGGTGTGGTCCCCACACGCCCTCCTCTTCCCCAAACACACCAGGCTTGTCCCCACCTCAGGGCCTTTGCACGTGCTATGGCTCCTCCTCATCTCTCCAGTTTCTCCTGCAGTATCACCTCCTCACCACCCCACAACCACCCCACCTAAAGAAGCCCTCCCCACCTGCACGTCTATTTACCCATCATGTTTTAGTCTCTCCTTCACATGTATCACTCACATAAATGATCTCACCTATTCATTTACTTGCAGCCTCTCTCCCCCCACCGAACGTAAGCTCCAGTATGGCAGACACTGTGCCTTTCACTGCTGTCTCCCGGAGCCTGAAACAGCTCCCGGGACATGGGAGACTCTCCGTAAACATCCGCTGACGGAATGATTGGAAACTTCCTCTGATCAGTCAGTGGCTGTTTTTATTTCTTCCAAGAGAGGAGGACAGAAAAAGCAGTGAAAAAGGAATAATTCAGAAAAAGACAAAAATCCTAAGCTGTAACGAGACAGCCATTTGCATAATGACGAGCATCTGATTTTTAATATAATTCCACCTCCAAAGGAAAATGTTAGCTATTCAAATGTAGCCAGGCCCCAGGAAAGGGCTCAGATAAATAGGAGCAGCAATCACAAGGGTGGAAATCAAAATCCTGCAGTGGTTGTTTTCCCCGTGACAGAACAATTTCTGTTTGTGCCATTCAGAACTTGCTAGCGATTCCAAATGCTGTTAGCGATCTAACCAACACCCTTTCCCAGCTTCGTCCTCCCTTCCCTCCTCACTGTGTAAGAGAAAGCTAAATACTCCTTTCCCCAGACCCTTTGGAAGACCTACTTCTGTCTAGTGAGATGAAAATGGAAGAGGTCAGGAGATAGTCTGGGAGTGCCTTTGCCTACGGGAAATGGAAGAGGGGAGGCTGATCGGGCCCTAGACCTTCCTCCTGCCTTAAATGTCACTGTGATGGCTGGAGTTGCAGCAGCCGTCTTGTGACCATGGAGGGAAGGCCAAGAGAATCACAGAGATTGTTGGCCCTTACTTCATTAAGCAGCTTTATCATCGCCCAGATAACCACTTCTGGAATATATATAAGAAGAGTAAATGCTTATTAAGCCACAGTAGTGAAGTTTCCTGTTACCTGCAAGCAAAAATCATTTCCTACCAATATACCAGCTATAATGGTTACAGACAGCTCCACAAAACTGAACAAAGTTTTGTCCTTTGTCAAAGCAATTTCATGACCATGATCTCATCTCATCATCTCAACCCCCCTGAGCATCTGGATGGGCAGACCTCAGTTTCCCTATTTGTCAGATGAAACATCTGAGACTCAGAGAGGTCAAGCGACTCTCCAAGCCTCACACAGCTGTGTGGCGACGGCTCAAACTCGGAACTAAGATCTGGACTTCCAAATTCCTAGTCCGACACACGGAAAGACAAGAACCCATGATAGAAAATAGGATCCCCGGGGCACCTGGGTGGCTCAGATGGTTAAGCGTCTGCCTTCGGCTCAGGTCATGATCCTGGAGTCCGGGGATCGAGTCCCGCATCGGGCTCCCTGCTCCGCGGGGAGTCTGCTTCTCCTTCTGACCCTCCTCCCTCTCCTGCTCTCTGTCTCTCATTCTCTCTCTCTCAAATAAATAAATAAAAATTAAAAAAAAAAAAAAAGAAAATAGGATCCCGAAGACAAAAACAACAACAACCAAAAAGAAAAACCAAACTTCACTGTAAACCTCTATTTTATGGCTTTCGATTAAGAGACAACTGTTGTAATTCATTTACAAACCCAGAATCCAGCGGCCCTGTCTTAAAAATGAGCAGGACCCCAGAGCATAACGCCGGGGCAGCGGGAGCCCACCCACCACAAAGGGCAACAGGACATACCCGTGCTCAGAATGCCCTGGTCTGCAAGGACCTTTGACAGAGACAAAGCATCCCAGTGTCCCTGGGAATGAAATGGATGGGAAGCCCACTGCCGTAGAGCGTGGCAACTCATTTCACAACAGAAAAAGTGCAGCAGTGCTCATGCCCAAGGAATTACCTGCGAGGAGAAGGAAGTGACCGCCCAGTTCCCACTAGATGTCCTGCATTTGGCCCCAGGAGAGGCCCCTGTGGCCATAGGTGGCCGGATGGTACTGTGTACTCATTTTATCCTTCCCGCCCCATCTAGCAGATGATAGACCCTGTGCTGTTTCATTCAGGGTAGAAGAGAACGTCCATGAAAGTAGATACAAAAGCCTTTAAGTGTCATGCTTTGTCTTCCCAAACCCCCGGCTCTTGGTTCTGGGATCATAAATGCAGATGTCCACGGGAACGGAGCTAAGCAACATAAATGGACAAAACAGGACAAGGGCAGGGCAGGAGGGAGCGGTGCCGACTGTGGTAAAGTCTGTGTAAAGGCATTCAGATTTCATTTTGAAGCAGCAGTCCTGGGGAGCAGGGAGGTGTACCCCAAGATTGAGTGAGATTTCAGGAAACCACAGGGAGGAGGGGCAGAGGGAGAAGCAGACTCCTCACTGAGCAATAGCCTGATGTGGACTCAATCCCAGGACCCTGGGACCATGACCCAGGCTGAAGGCAGACACTCAATCGACCAAGCCACCCAGGTGCCCCAGGGTGGGAGCATGTTTTTGCAGCTTCTCAACAGCACTACGAGCCCCCCTGGTATCATTTCATTAAAGTCCTTTCAGCTTGAAGCAACTGACTCGATTTGCCATGTGCGCACCCAGGGATCCTGACAGATGCCACGTGCGTTTGTGAACCACGCCCTCTGGCCGTTGTGCATACAATAAACTCGCTCCCTTGTGACTTGATCTTTGAGAGGGATTCTGATCTTTGCAACTCACCGGTGCTGGATTCAGATAACACTGGCTTCCCAAACTCGGATTCAGATAACGCTGGCTTTCCAAACTCAGATTGAGATAACGTTGGCTTTCCAAACTGGGATTCAGATAACCCTGGCTTTCCAAACTCCAAACTTACCAGGAGGGGGCCAAGGCTGCAGATCAATCCCAGTTCTGGAATAATCGCACTTGTCCTGGTGACAGTGGCCAGGACCGCAGCAGAGAGTGTGTGGTCTGCTCAGGTATCTCGATCTGATCCAGATGCGGGTTTTACTGCCTTTCATCATTATTAAGAATTAACTCTGTGTCATTAGCACACCAAGCCATCAACTCAGACCCATCCGGCCATCTGGATGAGGCTCTTGGTAACAGCACGGAGCCCAGATGGATGCTGTTGAGAGAGTTGTGAGCGGAGATCAGCTAAGAGGAAGAGAGAGACAGAGAGAGAGAGAAAGACAGATGGGATCCATTTGCCATATGCCCATTTCCTAGAGGTGGACACTGAGTCCCAGAAGACTGAGCCACGGTGGGACAAGCTGGGTGTTCCTCCTCTATGAGGAGGAACGCAGGGTGCACAGTAGGCAGTTGGGGGAAGCAGGTGCAGAGAGGGAGTTAGGAGAGCAAGAGATTGATTGGGGTGACCCCTGCGGAAGGTACAGGAGGAGGAGGCAGAACTGGGCAGAAGCGTCAAGACCCCCACATGGACCTGATCGTACAAAGTAGCTGCACAGGCTCTGATTAGAGGTGACTGCGCCCTGGCCCGCCACCTTCCCCGTCCCCGGCGGGTGCACTCAGAGGCACAGGCAGGCCCCGCAGGCTGCCGGCTGATGCGCCCCTTACTGCAGGGGGAGCGGTAGATACTGCCCCAAAGGGAGGCCCAGCAACAGCCCCAGGGTGGGGCACCTGGAGTTGCGGTGGTCTCTTGCCGCGCGGCGAGGACCGTGACTCACACGCAGAGGGCAGCAGTGCCCTTGGTGGGATGGAGGGGATGCACTGAAGACACGGTCTGAGGCCCTGGATACAGCCATGCTTGAAATCCACACCCAGACTTCTCAGTCATATTAACCAAGAGATCTCCCCTCTTCTAAAGCCAGATGTGTTCAGTGTTTTCTCTCGCTCGCCAAGAATCTAACGTTCTTCGTCAAGCCAGCTCCTTGAAGTTTGACAAGTGAGTATTGTTTTTGGTTACTGGAATCCTGTTGAAACATCTTCACATGGTCAGCATGGTCTGTGCCCTCAACCACAGCCCCTGGGTCAAGGACAGCGACGGGAGACAGAGGGTGATCTAGTCCTCGGACAAATTTTAGAAGGTAGCATTCATATTCCTACCTCTGAAGTATGTTCAGATGTTAACAATTAAGTGGCTAAAATTCAATGTCACTTTTTTTCTCATGGGTGGTCTCCTATTGGGTAAAGTGGGTAATTGACATTTTTAAAAAATACATGATTTTCTGTGAGACTCAACAATCAATAAAAAGGAGTGGTCAAGAGTAGGACCCTGGAGCCGGCCCACCTGGGTGTGGGTGTGAGGCCAGCTCCACCGTGACCTTGGGCAGCCCACTCAGTCTTTGCACCTTGATATCTTCATCTGTAAAATGGGGAAATGACGGCACTGACCTCGGGGACCTGACAGGAAGATTAAATGGATTGTTGAGTATCAATATGCCTAAAACAGTGACTGCCATGTAATGAGTCATAGAATACTCATCATCTATAATATAATAATCACCATCAATAATAACATAATAATCATCACCTGGAATACTTTTAGTACCATACCTAAACATTTCCATTTTTCTAAATTTGACCTTTGTACGAAGGAAAAGGTTGCTCCCACCCGTGACAGCTTGGACGGAGCTGGTGGGCAGACAGACGGCCAGACGCCACCTTCAGTTTGTCTTCTTCTGAGGGAAAAACATGCAAGCAAAGACGACGCTCTATAACCCAATTTGAGTGTCTCATTACAATCATATAATGCTAACTGCCAGCTTTGTGTTCCATTCGGCAACTTGTTAAAGTAATTGAACAAAATATAACTAACGAACAATTATAATGAAGTTCATAATTAGGTCCTTGAAACACTTGATATGGAAAATACTTCAGATTCTTTTAAAAAGCTAAACTCAAGTGAGGTGAGGCAGATACAGACATGGGAGAAGCTATGAATGGTTTCTCTGGTTCAAAATGAATCAAGCCCCCCGCCCGCCCCAGATCATTACTGAGCACCAGCCTCGTAGACCTAAGATGCTAATTTCAGTGAGACAGTGGATGTGACTGCCTGACCCAAGGTGTGGCACATAGTAGGTGTGCAAGAAATACTAGTTTCTCCCTTCCCCTTGGGCAGAAAGGTCAATGAGGGTAGGCAATGTCATCTACTACCGTGTATTCTGTGGGGCCTTGCCCAGGAGACCAGCACACAGTAGATGCTTAGAAAGTGTAGCTAAAAAGAGAGAACGGAATCTGCTTCTTCCTGAGGACCTCCTTCCTCCCCAACTCAAGATTAGCAATGACTGCAGGGGGTGGTTCACAAACTCAGACATGCAAAACCATAGTCATCTCGTGGGCTGGCCACCCTGACCCCCATTCCCACTCTCGAGGTGGAAAATCCAATGCTGAGACAGTAATTTCATAATAGAGAAGGCTGGCAGATCCAGCCTCACACGCGATCAAAGCTGACCTAGCCAGAAATGGGACCAACCGACAGCATGTGGCCCCAGAGACGATGCTTCAAGGAGCATCACCTCCATGTGGTCCTGCCAAAGCTCACAACTGAATCCAAACAGAAGGAAGCATCAGGCGACTCAGTACTGCAGTCATTGGCCTGTCCTCCTCCAAAGATCAGGGTCAGGTGCCTGGGTGGTGCAGTAGATGGTGCAGTAGGTTAAGCATCTGACTCTTGATTTTGGCTCAGGTCATGATCTCGGGGTCGTGAGATCGAGGCCTGCAATGGGCTCTGCGCTCAGCGGCGAGTCTGCTTGAGATTCTCTCTCTCCCTCTCCCTCTGCCCCTCTGCCCCTCCCCCCTGCTCTATCTCAAATAAATAAATAAATCTTTAAAAAAAAAAAGATCAGCGTCATGGAAGGCAATGGAAGTTTCGGGCAATGCTTCTGATTAACACAGGCTTAGGAGACAAGACTACGGAGAGCAGTGTGTGACTGGGGCTTTTGTTCTGCTCTGAAGGACATTATTGGGACAATTGATGAAATCTGAAAAAGGTCGTTAGATTGGGTAATAGCATTGTTTCTATGTTAATTCCCTGATTTCAACCATCGTGCTGTAGTTATGTAAGAGAATGCCTTTGTTTTTCGGGAATACACAATGGAGTATTTAGGGATAAAGGGACATTATGTCTGCAACGAACTCCAACAATTCGGAAGGAATATAGGTACGTGTGTGTGCATACATATGTAAGGGGACAAGAAAAAGGAAAGCATAAAGCAGATGTCAACATTCAGGAAATTTGAGTCAAGGATATTGGGTATTTTTTGTGCTACGCTTGCAACTTTTATTCCAGTGTGAAATTATGTCACAAGAAATAAGGGGGTAGTGGGGGGAGAATTCTAGTGTCTGCTCCCCAGCATCCTTTGTAGCTCAGGGTGGCAGTGAGAAACAGCCCTGCTCGATGAACCAGAGGGAAAGTCTGCTGGGGATCTTTCAGGGAAAACATTCCCCACAGAGGGGGCCACAAGGAGACTTCTTGCTGCCCAGGCCGCCCCGCACCGCCATGTCCTGCCACTGACACAGATGTGTGAGCATGGGATCCCGAAGCTATGGCAGCCACTTTGTGACCACGAGGAGGCAGCCAAGAAACAAAAGTGCTCACGTGAGTTCACAAAATGCCTGTACTCGGTAAATAAATCCCTTCTGTCTGCGCATTCCGTTGCTTGCTGCCAAAGCTTTCCCAGCTCTCCGAGTGCTTGCTACCCACCCAGGCCTTACCTCGGGAAGCCAAAGCCTCTCTGTACCTACAACCAGTCAGGAATCTGGGGACGTGGCTGCCAGAGGACTCAGCCCAGGGAGCCGGGCTCCCCTCACTCATACCCATCGATGTCTTCTCGGTCTTGGCTTCTCCTCCAGTCCAGGGAATCTTCTGGTCTGCTGGGGGTGGAGCAGGGAAACCCTGCTCTTCATCATGCTTTTTTCCCTCGTTTTTTTCCCCCTATTTTTTGCCTGTGCTTCCTGGCCTCTCAGTTCTAGGCTTTTAGAAAGGAGAAGCTATAAAATGGCTCTTCTCTCTCCCTCCCGCTCTCTCAATCTCTCTCTCTCCTGCGCTGTCATAAGTCATCCCCGATGCAACATGTACACACACAGTAGCCCAGCTGCTCAGTAGCAGGGAAGGGTCAAGGCAAGACAGTGACATAAGGAAAAGCAAAGATGGCTCGATTTGACAAATATCATCCCTCCACTCGACGATCCTTTACAAAGCATCGAGGTCCTTTCCGCTCTGTCCCTTCCTCTCGGATGACTCCTCCCTTCTGACCTGACTAAGCTCCACCAAGTCTCCAGCGGGCCACACACAGTTGGTTGCCCAGGCAGTTCCCAGCCCCCGCAAGGCCTCCCCCTCCCTCATTCAAGTCTGGGAGGGAGACCTTGTACTAGTCAGGGCAGACAGTGTTCTGCTGCATAACGGATAAGCCCACAGGGTCGGTGCCTTTATGCAAGCAGATATGCCAGCAGAGTTTTTTTCTCTCACCCGTGACCCATGCGGGCTGGAGGGTAGAGGCTCCATCCATCACAACGGCTTGGGACCCGGCTGACAGGGCAGCCACCTGTGAAAGGGAAGTGGGAGCTGGGGCGGTGGCAGGGGGAGCGGTTCTTACATCAGCAAACTCTGCCCTAGACCTGACGCACTGGTCTCCCCCTGGATTCTTCGGTTCTGTCTTATTCTGGAGGGGTTTCCATGCCTGAGTTTTGCCCTTTTCCCAGATCACAGATTCCTCATGGTTAGGTTTTCTTTAGAATATCGATGCTCCGGCTTCTCTACAAACCATTAAATCAGAATCTCTAGGAGTAGGGCCTGGGAATCAGTGTTTACAGCATATACACACCCCTGTACACTAATCTTTTTTTTTAAGATTTTATTCATTTATTTACTTATTTGAGAAAGAGAGAGAGCATGCACACAAGGAGGGAGGGGCAGAGGGAGAGGGACAAGCAGACTCTGTGGTGGAAACGGAGCCCAACTCAGGACTTGACCCCACGACCCTGGGATCACGACCCGAGCCCAAACAAGAGTTGGATGCTCAACCAAGTGAGCCACCCAGGCAACGTCCCCCCCCCCCCCCGCCAGCGCACAAATCGTAAGTGTACATCTCAATGATGGTTTATTGTGGTAAAATACACATAACACAAAATTTACCATTTTAACCATTTATAAGTGCTCCATTCCATGGCACCTCCACATGGCTCTGCAGCCATTGCCACCATCCACCTCCAGAACTCTCCATCATCCCACTGAATACTAAGTCCCCATGCCCCTCTCCCTGCCCCAACCGCCAGATAACCTCTATTCTACTTTGTGTCTCTGAGTTTGCCTATTCAAGCTGTCTCGTAGAGGTCACACAATGTCTTGGGTCTGGCCTCTCTCACTAAGCATGTTTTCAGCGTGTGTCTGTGTCAGAACTTCGTTCCCTTTTCTGGCTGAGTAATATTCCCTTGTGTGGATGGGCCACATCTTATTTCTGCAGTCATCTGTCGATGGACACTCAGGCTGTCTCCATCTTCTGGCTGTTGTGAATAGTGCTGCTGGGAACACTGGTGTGCAAACGTCTGTTTAAGTCCCTGAGTTCAAGTCTTTGGGGGAATATGCCTAGGATTGGAGTTGCGGGGTCAGATGGTAACCCTACGCTTAACTTTTTGAGGAACTGCCGAACTATTTCTTTTTTAAGATTTTATTTATTTATTTGAGAGAGCGCAAATGAGAGAGAGAGCACAAGCAGGGAGGGGGGCAGAGGGAGAAGCAGACTCCCCGCTGAGCAGGGAGCCCGACGTGGGGCTCGATCCCAGGACCCTGACATCATGACCTGAGCCGAAGGCAGATGCTTAACCAACTGAGCCCCCCAGGCACTTCTTGCCAAACTATTTCTGCAGTGGCTGCACCATTTCATATTCCCACCAGCAATGCAAAAGGCTGGATCTGCCCACATCCTCACCAAAGCTCAATTTTTGGTACACATATATAAGCTCAAGTAACCACCAGGTGGATCAAAATGTAGAACAATCCTGCGCCCCAGAAGGCATCTTCTTGGCACAGTTATTGTTGAAAAGCTCCCCAGCCACCACAGGGTCAGGAACGGTGCCCTTGACTTTTTTTTTTCTTTTTTAAGATTTTATTTATTTATTTGTCGCAGAGAGAGAGCACGTACGCACACACACAAGCAGGGGAGCGGCAGACAGAGGGAGAGGCAGGCTCCCTGCTGAGCAAGGAGCTCCATGTGGGGCTCGATCCCAGGACCCTGGGATCACGACCTGAGCCGAAGGCACATGCTTACTCAACGGACTGAGCCGCCCAGGCACCACCACGCCCTCAACTTTTTGTGGTTCTCTCTCTAGAAAGGCTGCTGACTCCCAACCTAAAAATAAACCTCAGGTCTGAAGATGCAATATTAGAAATGACATCACCTTGACAGAGTGGCTAATAATGCTACGTATGGCGAGCAGGACCCATCGATCACGGGCTGCCGCCTTCCATTTGGGGAGGTGAGGAAGACCCCAGGACGCAAGGGGGGGGATGTGGGACAAGTCGGAGCGGCTGCCTGGCTGTCCACGCCCAAGCACAGAAATCTCAGCCTGCACCTCCCAGGCCTCTCCCCAAACTGTGAACGTGAAATCTAGCAGCCAGGCAGAAGGGCTGACCTCCCCGAATTCAATTTGCAAGGTCAACCATGCAAGAACCCAGGCTAATAGAATTGTCACATCTGCATCCCAGCCGTTTACAACATGCTCTTGCCGGCCTGAACATGAAAGCAATTATGTGATACATACTTTGGCAAGAACCTGAGGTTCCCATCAGGGGGAGAGAGACACTGCTGATTCAGGTTATTCAAAAAAAAAAAAGAAAGAAAGAAAAGGAGGAAAGCCACAAAAACAAATTCATTATGAAAATTTCAAAATTTCCGTTTCCCTAGAAATCACATATGAAGACCTAGGAACTGAATCCTTTTGAAAGCTCCATTGTTTTAAGAGTATAAATAGCATCCTCTTAAAAACCCGCAATTTCAATCAAGCTAGAATAATGGGAAATTCCATTCATGGAACGTTGTCTTTTAAAATTTCATGACACATGAATTCATTCCCCTCCAAATCTAATTAGAGGCTCCAACATATGAGAGGGTTTGTGACTGCATCAAAGTGACTTGGAAACCATACATCGCAATTGATCTTTTTCACTGGGGGATGATTTTTTTTTTTTTAATCAACCAAGACATTCGAGAACAACCCCCCCAAAATGACCCCCCAAAATGAGGCTTATCGAAAGGGGGATTCTCTCTGTTCTTTTGGGAGCTCTTCCCGAAAGGGTCAAGAAGGTGAAGGCCAGCATCTAGAGCCGGCCCATCTCTGGCGACCTTGGGCGAGGGCCTTGAACCCGGTGCCTTGTTCCCCATCTGCAAAGTGGGGGTAATGACAGCATCTGTGTCCTAGGCCTGCAGACAGTCAGGCCCGTGCCCCTGGAACAGTGCCTGGCATGTGGTCGGTGCCACGCGATGTCAGCTATGAGCCCCAGCCAGCCTGCAGCCCAGACGAATGGCTCCAGCCCCCGAGGCCTGTGGTCCTCAGCCTGCGCATTGGAGAACAAGGGTGCAACAGACCCCCTGGGGGAGCCACCGCCCTCAGCTACAAGGACAGCCCAGGCTGACCCGTGGGTAGCTAGCACCTGGCTCAGCTGTCAGCGCGCAGAGGGGACCCGGGCAGTCATTACGCAAACTGCAGGGACCCCAGGCGGCCTGAGGCAGGGTGACCTGCCTCAGCCCCTTC
>NC_058416.1:87617775-87628490 GCF_002201575.2 Neomonachus schauinslandi | reverse complement strand
CCCTCCGCCCCCCCCCCCCACGGCGTGGGGGGGGGTGGCGGGCCCCCCCCCCCCCCCCCCGCCAACGCTTTTTCGGTGTCTGGTTCCCAGGGGTGGTCCTTAAGCACTGATTGTCTGCAGGCAGAGGACTCCAGCCCCAGGCCACCCCGGAGCTCCCCTCCCACATGGGGACCCCTGTCTGTGCCACGGAGGATACCATCCCGGCTCTGCCAGGAGATACTGTGGGGAAAGAGGTGACCGGCAGCATTGCAGACTGCATAGGGGGGCTGCGGCCAGACTGCCTGGGGCCTTAACCCCAATTCTATCCCACCCCTTGTTAGCTGTAGGACCTCAGGCGAGTTAACCTCTACACCTCAGTCACCATTCTGTGGAAACAGGGATCATTAAAGTGTCTGCTTTGTGGGGGAGTTGTGAGGATTAAATCAGTTGCTGATTCAAGGGCTTTGATCAGCCTGGGCGCCCGGGGAGGGTTTGCTCAACGGGCGGCTTCTGCCAGGGCTCAGCCCACGTGCTCGAGTTGGCAGAAATGGACTTTATTTTTCCATAACGAAGATGAACTTCTCCCATGAACCCCGGTCTCCTAGGGACAGGACATACTAAAGATCCCATGTGGGGCTCCCCCTCTCTCCCCAAGGGGGCCGTGCTTAAATCAGGGGGCAGGGGGTGTGTCTTGCCACAGCAGGAGGTGGAGGGAACATTTTGTAATGGTCATCTCCTGCTGTGGTCCCCACTAAGGCGGCTTCCTTGCTCCCTGGATCACTTCTGGCAGAGCCGGGGTGGGGGCGGGGGGGGGTGGCGTCCATGAGGACGCAAGAGGTCAGAGGAATCGCGCATGCCAAGCCTGAGAATGGTGTCAGACTATGTGAGCTGTTATGACCAAGTGATTGCAAGAGAAGCTGCGAAATCTCCCAATTGCTAAACTGGATCCAAATAATAAAACCATGAGTCAAGTAAGATACATTTGCAGGCTAGGTTTGAACCACTGGTTTGAGACATCTGCTCCTTATTGTCCAATCCGCAGTTCACGGAAACCCCATTCTACAGATGGGAAAGCTGAGGCCCTGGGTGGTGGAGAGACACACCCACTGTGACCCGGCTGGCCAAGCCAGGACTTGACCCCAGAGTGTCAGCTTCAGAGCCAGCTTCCTAATAACAGCTGTCACCTTGACACAAAGCAGGCTCCCGCATCCCCAGCTTTCCCAGGGCTGCGCCCGCCCTTCTTCTAGTACTTACACCACGAGTTTGGCCCCGCTGTAAAGGAGCCCTGTTCTGATGGCTACTGCCACATAACCACCCCAAACTTAGTAGCGCAGAACAAAAATAATTTTATTGTATTTCAAGGCTTCCATGGTTAGAAATTCAGGCAAAGCTCAACTGGGTAATTCTTCTGTTCCATGTGGTGTCAGCTGAGGTCACTCAGTGATATTCAGCTGACAGAGGACGGGTATGGAGGGTCAGAGACGGCTCCACTCCAGTGCCTGGGGCCCAGGCAGGGACGGCTGGAACTCTGAGCCAGAGCGCCCCCATGTGACTTCTCCAGCTTGGTGACTTCGAAATCTTCAGATTTTTAATTCAGATACAATTTACATAGAACACTGGGTACATTTAAGATGTACAACGTGTTGATTTGATACACTTATATATTGCAATGTGATCACCACCACCTTCTTTATCACATCAGGTAATTACCATTTCTTTTCTATAGTGAGCACATTTAGGATCTAGTCTGTAGCCGCTTTGAAGGATATAATACAGTATTGCTGACTTGACTCACTATGCTATGTCTTAGGTCTCCAGAACCTATTCCTCTTCTAGGTGCAAGTCCGTACCCTAAAACAGTATCTCCCCAATTCCCCCACCCCCCGGGCCCCAGTAACCACCATTCTGCTCGCTGGTTCTAAGACCTCCACGTTTTTAGATGCCACGTATAAGTGAGAGCATGTGGTATTGGCCTTTCTCTGACTTACCTCACTTAGCATAATGCCTTCGAGGTCCACCCACATTGTCACAAATGGCAGGACCCCCCACACACACATATACACACATATGTAGAACATCTTTATCCATGCATCCACTGATGGACACGAAAGTCGCTTCCCTATCTTGGCAACTGTGAATAATGCTGCAGTGAGCACAGGAGTGCAGGTATCCCTTTGAGATCCTGTTTTCATTTTCTTTGCGTATATGCCCAGACTTTTTACACAGGGGTGGGCTTCCCCAGAGTGAGCAAGCCCCAAAAGAATGTGGTCGAGATCCATGGCTTTCCTGGCCAAGCATATAAACCACTGAGCAGCACCTGTCCCACACTAGGGATCAAGCCAGTCACCAGCCCACTCAGACGCAAGGAGACAGGGATCCAGACACACCCCTCCCCGCCAGGAGCAGTGTCAAAAAATGTTCTACCACTTTTCTTTACCTGCCACAACCCTCAGGCACTTCACCTCCTAGAGGAAATGCTCGCTCCCAGAAAACCACAATTTTGAAAGAGATTTATCCCAGATGAGTTGCTTCTCCTCAAAGGGTGGCCTGTTTCGGTTGAAATCTGGCTGATCCTCAAAACCCAATTCTTGTATTTGGGGTCTGTGCCCAGAAGACTCACTTGTGTTCATTACACATGAACATTCGGAACCAGCAAAAAGTTTCTTCTTCAGAATTCTGTTTGGGAACTCTTCCAGGCAAAGACCCAGGCAAAGCTTCGGTTCTCTCTCCTCCCACACACTCAGGCCACCCCGCTTCATCCGGGGGTCACCGCCCCACGCAGAGCTAGTGACGCAGAGGAGGATGCAGGACCCTAAGCTTGAAGTTCAGCATCAGCTCTTTCCACACCCCCGCTGAGGAGAATGAGGCTCAGAGAGGTTAAGTAACTTCCCTGTGGTCACACAGACAGAAGTGGAACCATACTTCAGATCCAAGCCCTTGGATATAGAGTAGGGTTGCCAGATGTAGCAAAACTATAGGACAGCTAAGTTTGAATTTCAGATAAACAATGATTATTTTTTGGTGTAAATATGTCCCATGTTATATTTGGGATATATTTATACTAAAGATCTATTCACCGTTTGTCTGAAATTCAAATTTAGCTGAACATCCTATGTTCTTTTAATTTTATTTTTTTTATTTTAAGTAGGCTCCGTACCCAACATGGGGCTCAAACTCATGACCCAAAGATCAAGAGTTGCATGCTCTACCGAGCCAGCCAGGCACCCCCTGAACATCCTAGATTTTATCTGGCAACCCAATTCCTGAGTCCATGATCTTAACCGCTACACTCCAGTGGCTTAGAGATTCCATGAGAGATACTGAATCATGATCCCATTGTCCCAGCCCCTGGATCCCGCTGAGCCTGAAGCCATTGATAAGAGATGGCTTCCTGTCACAGTGCCAGTCTCAACTGAAATGAAGCCTTACCTATGGTTGGGACCAAGGGGTGGAGACAGGGAAAAGGTAAGGAGGAAGATTCCCATCCTCAAGGACCCGAGTGGGGCCAAGGAGACAGGACTCATACACAGAAAGGTGCCGTGGGGTGTGATCCCATTTGCTGAGGCCTGGACAATTGAGAAGGTATAATCCCTTTCTATTGCTGCATAATGAATTATCACAAACATAATAGCTTAAAGCAACATTCATGTATTACCTCATGGTTTCTGTAGACCAGGAGTCCAGGCATGGCTCAGCTCATTCTCAGCTCAGGGTGAAGCTCAGGCTGCATTCTCATCTGGAGGCCCAACTCGGGAAGGATCCCCTTCCAAGCTTCCCCAGGTTTATGGCAGAATTCATTTCTTTGTGGCTGTAGAAGTCATGGTAGCTTGCTTCTTCAAAGCCAGAAGTCTCTGCTACTTGGAGTCTCTGACATCAGGGAAGGCCCAGAGCCTTTTATAAAGACTCACCTGATTAGGTCAGGCCCACCAAGATAGTCTCCCTTTTGATTAATGCAAAGTCGACCGATTAGGGACCTTAATTGCATCTGCAAAATCTCTTCACCTTCGCCATCTTCTGCTGGTCACAGGTCCCATCCCCATTCAAGAGGAGAAGGTAACGCAAAAGTATGGTGCTAAGGGAGGGAAGTATGGGGCCACACTGTAGGATGTGTCTTCCGCAAAGGGGGACAAGTCAGTCCAGATTGGTACAGCAGGACAGGCTTGCCAGGGAGAAAGGATGTGAGCCCATCTCTGACGGGCTGGTGGTGAGGAGTGGGTGAGGAGTGGAGGGGGAAGGAGGGGAGGAGGAGAAAGAGGGAGGAGAGAGGGAATGAAGGGCAAGGGGGGAGCAGGAGCAGTGGCCCCCTAGGAGGGCTGAGCCCTCCTGCCCACACAGCCCCTCCAACCAGCCAGTCCTGGCCGAGCACAGGGCCTGTGGGGGGGGCTCAGATGAGGGGATGGGGGACAGCTAAACATTAATCCAGAGTCTCGCAGATTTTTGAAAGCCGGACATAAGATTTCACAGCTTTACTTTCCAGAGTTTGTGTTATAGAAGAACAGAGCACTTTCTCTCCCCCTCCCCCCACCCAATTTTCTTAATCTGGAAATCCATTCTCATAGGCACCAGGCCCCGGCTTGTTTTCCAGGCAACCTGTCATTCTGGGGAGGGAAGGGGGAGCAGAGAGAGACAGAGGAGGTTAGACAGGCTCTCTCCTAGAGAAAGGAGGAGCAAGGGGGGTAAGGGGGAAAGGGCCAGCACCTGTGAAAAGATGAGAAGAAACAGAGGGGCTGGCTGACCCCTACTCCTGAAAGGAAAGCCCCATGCTGCTCCGGGACTCCCATCCCAGTCCCTGTAACTGAGTATGGCTGGGTTCCGGCGGGGGTCACGTGACCCAAACGGTCCAAAGACCTTCAACACCGGAACTCGGGATGGAACCCCCAGGAGGAAAATCCTTCTCCCCTCTCAGCACTGAGAGGACATAATCCTGGAGCAGGAGGTACCCAGGTTGGCAGAGTGAGAGGAGAAGCCATCTGAGAATGCAGTCAACACAGAGGAAGGTGAAGCTGATACATGGAGACAGGGAACGCTGATGCCATTAGAGCCCCTGGATCCAGCCACACCTGAAGCTAATCCTGGCACTGGAGTCTTCAAACCTATGTACCGATAATATCCTTCTATTTGCTTGAGCCAGTTTGGGATGGGGTTTCTGTTCCTTGTAGCCAACAAAATCCTGAGTCGTGATTGAAAAAAGGAAGTGGGCCCCACAAAGAACTGGACCTCGCCATAAGCAAGTGAATGGTAAGCGGGAATGCAAGAATGATAAACTCAGAGCCCGGAACATTAAAACTAGGGCCAAGCCATGTGCGGCTCCTCGACAACCACACCTTTTCACTCCCCTAAAACCCACCCTGACTTATGACTTAGCCATTTGAGGCAGGGAAAGAAGGCAGGAGCAGGAAGAAGAAGGAGGGCATCCCAAGCAACATGAAGAGGTTTGCAGACCAATCCCGCCCAACATGAGTTAATGAACAACTACTTCTCCCCTGGAAGGCATCTAATGAAATTACGAGACCATCCACTTACTGCTGGAATGGTCAAGGGTGCGCTCCGACATGATCAACCGCAACAGCCGAGCCAGCGCTTGGCTTGTAATGAAGCTTAAACATAATCTTAATAGGCCTTTACTTATTTGCTTATGACAGTCTTGAAGACATGGGGACGAAATGGCAGCAGGCTTTTAGAACTGACGGCAAAGGCAGTCGTGGCCCGGAGAGAAAGAACCGCAGCTCGTCAAAGCCAGTTCAGGCTTCTGGCCAAATCCGACAGGCTCCTGCCGGCCCCGGCTGTGTGTTCAACACCTATGTGCTTGATGAACCACAGCGGTTCTCAAGTTCTGGGCACAAGGGGTGCTGGGGCCACGGTGAGAGGAGAGAGGACGAGGAGACAGGAGAAAGCTGGAACGTCTTACCACCCAGCTCCCAATCCAGCCCTTTCCTCTGCCCCACCACCCTCTAAATGTGCATCCACTGACGTCACTGCTGGACTCAAAATCCTCGTGGCTTCCTGGTGGCCCTCGGAACACAGTCCTCACTCCACATTCTGCACCGCGGCCCCTCCCCCACTCGGCTCCGTACCCTTTCTCAAAATCAAATGTACTCTTCTCTCCTTTGTTCCTCTGGGTCAGTCCATTCCCTTCTTGGGACCATGGCTCTGGCTCGCTCTCCTCTGCCCACGGGCTCACCTCCCACCTTCTCGCGGTGCATCTTCCCTCAGAGGCCGGGCCCCAGTGCCGTCTCCTTGGAGAGGCCTCAACCATGGTGTCTGGTCAGACCTTCTCTCCTTTCCTTGCTGATCGCCTGTCTTCCTGCCCGATGTGCTCACTCCACGGCACAAGGGGCTCACCACGCTTCGGTGACCACTGGCCCCAGTGACAAACAGGGTACGTTGCTGAAAGAGTAAGTTAGTGCCCGGTCCCCGGCCCTGCAGATACCCAGGAAAAGCCGCCTGACTTGGACACAGAAAGGTGCCCCCAAACTGGAAGCTGCTCAGGGCCCAGGCTGAGGGGCGAAGGCGTGAGCAGCTACAGTCGGGCAAGGCAATGTGAGACGGGGAAGTCTCCCAGCTGGCCCGCATGTGCTGCGTGTGCGTGGGCGCCGGGCTCGCGTCCCTCACCCTGACTGAAAACACAGACACCTGACGTGTCCACTGCCCTGTTCTTCTGGGTTCGGGCAAGTGTGTAATGTCAACGCGCACACACGTGCCCATGTTCCCACACAACGCATATACACACACGGCCAAAATGTTATAAAAGCCAACAAGTTTGCCTCATAAACTTTACAATTTACCTTCAAAATGCAGTCACACAAACACAAGGAAGCATCGCCTTCCCACGCACACACGCACGCACGCCCCCGTTTGAGGCTTCCGTTTGAGCCAGACTGGGGGGGCTCATGACAGCAGCTGAGTCTGTACCCCAATGACAAGCACCTACCCCGTAAATCTGTGTGTGGCTTTCCCTTTGAAGGCCGGAGTCCAGAGTTGGGGACGTGGCTGGGCCCTCAAAGGGAGCTCATTCCCCACAAGCCCTTGCCCTGGGCACCTGAAGCCCAACGGGAGGGTCTCTCCTGTCCACAAACATCCACAGTGACAGTGGGTTAAAAGGTCAAGGAGACACCCTTCCCGAGCCTCGGGGGGCTCAGGCCATTTGCTAGGGGCTTGCTAGGGGCTGGGGATCCAGATGAGGGAGCAGGTCTGGGGTCCTCCGGGGCTCGGAATGCAGGGAGGGGGCCAGCAGGTGCCCACAGCAAGAGGGGTCGTTCTGAAGCCAGTGCAGAGAAGCATGGCACAAAGGGAGGGCGCAGAGTTGAGCGTCAAGGACCAAGTGACCCAGACACAGTGCTCCAGGGTCCCTAGGATTGTCTGCACATGCGAGGAGCTGGGGGTGGGCGCGGTCCCCCGCACCCCCGAGAAAGTTCCTGGAGGTGGGAAGACGGACCCAGAGACAGCTGCTCAGAGGCCCGGCAGCCCCCTGCAGGGCGGCACTGCAGGTCCCCGTGCTCCTGGCGAGGCTGGGGACTCAGGCGTGGTGGGGAAACAGGGGGATGGGAAGGAGACTGGGGGGTAAAACCTGCAGGCATCGCAAAGGGATGGCAGCTGACCAGCAGGTGCTTTCAGGGCAATACTCGAGCCAAGGCACATCACGGGAGAGCCCGCACCACGGGCGTTCAAGGGCTGTTGTTCAGATCATCTGGCTCTCGTTAATGAAGTTGTCCCACGCAGCTTATTAATACAGACGTGTGGGCTCGGCCAGCCTGGGGGTCTGGCTGGAACTGAAAGGGCATGGCAGTGAAGCCTGAACAACGCCTCTGGCAAGTCAGTGTGACGTGGGCTCCAAGCCTCCCGCGGAGTCAGGCCCGAGTCCCAGGAGGGAGGCCGGCAGGCCAGTCCCACGGGGGGAGACAATCTCAGCCCAGGGTCAGTCGACAGCCAGGGGTCCTGACCGCCCAGCTCTTCCAGCACGGGGCTCACAGCTCCTGATGACCACTCTCCCGTCTTTCTCAGCAGCAGGACCCGACTGTGTTTGCAAAGTGAGGGAGGCAGAGTGAGGCCACCAAACACGCCCCGGGAAGATGTTAGGTTCTGTGGCCAAGAGATTTAAGGCAGCACATGAAAGTGAGCCTGCGAATCAATAGATGTTAAAATAGCAGAATGATCCTGGATTCCTGGAGTGGGGCCATCGTGATCATAGAGGTCTTATGTGTGGAAGTGGGGGGCAGGAGGCACTGCAGGCTCTGAGGATGGAGGGATGAGCCAGCAGTCACGGATGAGGGCACCTCTGGAAGCTGGAAAAGGCAAGGAAGAGACTCTCCCCTGGAGCCTCCAGGAGGAACGCAGCCGGCCCGCACCTTGACTTTAGCTCAGGGAGATCTGCATCAGGCTTCTGACCTCCAGAACTGCAACAAATTTGTGTTTTAAGCCACTAAGTTTGTGGTAATTTGTTACAGCGGCAACGAGAAAGAAATGCGAAAAAGGTGACAGGTCCTATTTAAAAACGCTCAGACAGGGCGCCTGGGTGGCTCAGGTGGTTAAGCGTCTGCTTTCAGCTCAGGTCATGATCCCGGGGCCCTGGGATCGAGTCCCGCGTCGGGCTCCCTGCTCCGTGGGGAGCCTGCTTCTCCCTCTGCCTCTGCCTCTTTCTCTCTCTCCCTGTCTCTCATGAATAAAATCTTTAAAAAAATAAAACAAAATAAAATAAAAACGCTCAGGCGTCCAAACACTCTTGCTGCTAGAGGTGGCCCTGTGGCCCACGTCGGGTCACATAGGTACTAGCAGAGGCCCATGGGGTGGGGTTTCCAGAAAAGCCACTGTTCCGCTGATGAAAAGGGCACAGACCAGAGAGAGGGGGCCTTCTGCCCCTGACCCAGCCCTCTTGGCACTTCCTGCTCCTTCCTGCCGGGAACACAATGGAAGGTGAGAGGCGGGGCGGCCGCAGACGGGGGATGGTGGAGCGCAAATGGGCACTGCTCATCCCACAGTCACGACCCAGGCCCCGGGTATGCGCCTGCCTCCGCCTTCCCGAGACAGGAGAGAAAGTAGCCCCCACCAGGCCGAGCCTGGATTCTGTGATGCCATCCCAGCGACACACGGTTCTTGTGATGACAGGGGTTGTGGTCCGGGTACCTGGCTGCTTGGAACCATGGGGAGCCCAGGGTAAGGACGGGCCTGTCCTCCGGGAAGCTGGCTTCACGGTGAAAAGTCCCCACTGGCCACTCGGTCACCCGGGGCCCAGGAATGTCCCACCCGCATGGCCAAACATCCCCCCAGGGCGCAGCCCCCGGCTGGCCCCTCAGCACAAGCGGCTTCGGACACGGATCCAGTCACCCCTCCAGAGAAAACGCCAGCACGTCACACACACAGGTGTGTGCACATAAATGTATATATATAGACGTTTATTGCATAACCTCCTCATAGTGCTTTCCCCCTGTATTTTTATAATCCAGAAGAAAAGGGATTCGAAAAAGGTCTTCATTGTGCTCAGTTTTTAAAAATACAAACGAACATGAGGATTACAGAAATTCGTTAATGTGCTGAACTGAGAATACATACGAACTGCCCGGTGATCTAACCCGTGACTCGATTTACAGCTGCTGAGAACACAGCTTCCACACGAGGTTCCAAGAGCCCCCGGCGGGGGGAGGAGCAGCGAGGCCGTGTCCCCTGAGGCCAGGCAGCCCCGACACGGGAGGACCCGTGACCGCTGCCCGGGCGGCCGGCCGCTTCCCCGAGAGCAACTCCACCCCGCAGGGCGGATGTCCAGTTTTCGAGCGCCCACACGCACCGGATAATGAATGTGACAACATTTTTAAACCATCTGAAGTCCATGAAATAAGGAGACCCTGTTAAAGCACGAAACCCACGAGTTGTAAAGAGGAAGCTTCTGCTCGCCAGGCAGCATGGTCTGGTGGGCACGACACGCGGCTGCACCAGACCCGCAGGAGTGGTCAGCCGCCGGGGACCAGTCCACGTGCCACAGAGGACGGCCAGGCCCTGAGGGACGACAGCCAGAGCCAGGAGACCCACGGAAAAGGGAGACACAGATTTACACCTGAAGAGAGCAAAGGGGACTACAGGCCCAAGGCTGAAGGCAAGCTCACTCCTCAGAGGGGCGCCGCCGCCGCCAGAGCGCCAGCCCGCGTGGAAAGCGTGGCCGTGACCGTGGCCATCGGCCACAACCGTCCACGCCCGGGTGACCCCGGCTCCTCGCAGCGCGTGCAAGAACACTTGTGCAAAGACACACACTCTCCACGCCTCTCCACACACACAACCAAACGCTCCCTCTCGGCCTCTGAAGGTCAGGACGTGGCCCGGGAAGACGTGGGGAAGCCACCAGACGCAAGTGCGGGACAGACACGACTTTTCTCCAAGCCTGTGGACACTTGCCTTCCCAAAGTAACATCCTGAGTCCACGGAAGTCACAGCACAGATGCGACTGGCAGGGTGCTGGCCGAGCCAGTGCGACTCAGAAGTCCTGCAGCTCCGGGATGTCCCGGTACAAATCCAGGGTCTCGGGGTTCGAGAAGGCCCCCCGGTGCTCCACGCCTTTTCCAGCGATGATCTGCTTCACAGCCACTTCCACTTTCTTGCCGTTGAGGGTGTACTGCCGGGGAGGGGGCGGACAAAAGAAACACAGCGGTTGAGCCTCAAGGGGAAGAGAGCCCTCAGCTCCCGGGTCTGCGCACGTGCAAACCGCAGACCGAAGGACCAAACCGCGGACCCAAGGACCAAACCAAGGACCG
>NC_058416.1:87480439-87617765 GCF_002201575.2 Neomonachus schauinslandi | reverse complement strand
ACCGCAGACGGAACGTGCAAACCACGGATGGAACGTCCAAACCACGAACCCGTGGACCGAACATGCAAACCGCGGACCGACCGTGCAAACCGCAGACCGAAGGACCAAACCGCAGACGGAACGTGCAAACCGCGGACTGAAGGACCAAACCGCGGACCGAACGTGCAAACTGCAGACGGAACATGCAAACTGTGTACCAAACGACCAAACCGTGGACTGAACTGCAAACTGCGGACCGAACGACCAAACCGCAGACGGAATGTGCAAACCGCAGACGGAACGTGCAAACCGTCTACCGAACGACCAAACCGCGGACCAAAGGACCAAACCGCAGACGGAACGTGCAAACCGTGTACCAAACGACCAAACCGCGGACCGAATGTGCAAACCGCAGACCGAACATGCAAACCACGGACGGAACGTCCAAACCGCGAACCCGTGGACCGAACATGCAAACCGCGGACCGACCGTGCAAACTGCAGACCGAATGACCAAACCGCAGACCAAACGACCAAACTGTGGACCGAACGACCAAACCACGGACCAAACGTGCAAACCACGGACCGAATGACCTCGGCCTGGAGCCCGCCACGCAGGTGCGCCAGGGAGGGGGCCTTCCACCCGGTGAGCACGTGGCACTTGGGCCACCGCATCTGGGAGACTGTGGGCTGATTCCCGAAGCCCAGTTGGCCTCCTCGAGCATGAAGGGGGGCCCAGCGCCTCTCCCTGCCGGGAGGACAGGAGCCCAGGGGGCTCAGACCCTGACAGCTCTGGCAAGTGCCTCACTGTCAGACTGTGTTTCTATTTCGTCAGTTACATTGACTTCATTACCCTTCTCTGTATCATAAAATCGGGCCATCAGCATCATGTCAGCAGCAGGCTGGCTTCCCGCCACCTCGTCACCATCAACTGGCCAGTGAGCCTCGTCCACGAGCCTCACCAAGCTTCCCCCTAATCTTCCCTCAGAACCGTTCGTCGGGTCGGGATGGGGTATTACTTTCCTCACAGCCAGACTCCTTCCAAATGTTCAAAGCTCCCCCTAAAATCTGTGGCCTGCATGTTCCGCCTTTGATCCCCATGCTTCTGGTAGCAGTGCCGGGTGTCCGGGGGCCAGGGGACTCGAGGACAGAGCCCTTCAGTAAAACGGCGGTGCCCTGATCTCTCCTCCTTGGGCACTATTTTTTTTTTTTAACCTGAGATGTAATTAAAATTCATTCATTTGAAAAACTCAGGCGAAGTGTGAACTAATTAAGGATCTAAGCGCTAGCTTCCGAGGGACTGCCTGTCACTTGGGTGATGGCCCCTCTCGCCCCAAAATGCAAGAGTCTCACACGCTGTACGGGCTTGTAAGCTTTACACAAAAGCTCCAAGAACGGCTCAGGGGAGCTAATAATTTATATCTTCCATCAGCTGAAGAAAGAAGACCGTGCTTCAGAAGAAATCCTGCTACTGCTTCCTCTGGTGGGGAGGGTGGTGGGGAGGCAGAGACCCCCACGCCCACCGGCCGCTGCTTGGGCCTCCCTGGGGCATACGCGTCATGCTGCCTCCTACTGGGATGGGCCAGGCGTCTCAACTGTGAGCAGGGACAAAGATGTGCGGGGGTCAGGGCAGTCGTGGCTGCCTGGGGTCTGTCGGCCTCGCAATTCCCCAAGTGCCCCAAGTCTCCTTGGCTGGGCCACCCCCTCCCCAGCGCACGACACACGGGGCCACCCCAAATCCATTAGTTCAGATCAGGAGGATCTGAAAACACAAGGGCCTTGAAAAATCTCAGGGAACCCTGGAGTGACTTCCCAACCCAACCAGACAGCGGAGACAGCACCTGCGGAGAACAGGGGCTGACAGCAACCCGAGCGCCACGCTGAGGACAGAAAGACGGGCCACCATTTCCTGTATCTCTCAGATAAACCGTGCCACTAATCTCATGAGCACACACAGTTGGGGAATAACCCTTCCAGCAGCAAAGGACACACGTCCTGTTTCAACAAAAGAAAGCCAAGGGGAAAATCAAACTCTCGTGCTCCAGAATGTTCCAGAAGCAGACAGAACTGGTTCACTGAAGGAAAGCCTTAGGCCCTCATCAGAAGGCAGTAAGTATCACGGACTCAAGAAGTGCCTTCCCTCCCTGCGAGAGCCATGGTCCCCAGAGTCACCAGGAGTCAGCAACCGAGACAGAGAGAACTCCCAAGCTGGAGACACTTCCTGTGCATAACCAAAATTTAAAAGAAGCGGGTGGACAGGAGAAGTCCCGGCCCTGCTCGGGGCACCATCAGAGCTGTGCTCCCGTGGGGCCCAGTCAGCAGGCTCTGCGCCGTGTCCCTGTCAGAGAATCGCCGTTCTGCAGACTTCCGTACAGCCTGGCTGGTCTGTGCACACCGCGTGCACACGGCAGCCTCTTCTCAGCTGACATTCGCCTTGTGAGCAGTCCAAGTTAAAGCTGAGATCCAATCTGGGCGCCCCTCCTCCCCCACTCAGAACCTAAACAAAGTAGAAGGGGGAGCAGCTTTCTGGAGACATGCCTCTAAATAGAGTCAACTCTTCTTTCCACGGGCAAAACTTAAAAGGCAAGAGGAACAGCACCCCAGCGGCTCTTTAAAAAGTTAAAATTAATTTTCTCATTAATAATTTTAAGAACACACTAAAACCGCACCGGGGAAAAGCCCGTTGGATGCGCAGGGCTGGGACTGCCTAGCCTCCGAACACAGGTATTTAGCAGAAGTTACTTTACACGCAATTCAGGAAGGGTTAACAAAAAAAAAAAAGAGAGAGAAAGAGATGTTGGGGGGAAAAAGATGGGGTTGCCAGGAACGCAAACAAACTATATATAAAGCAGAACAAGCTTCTAGACGAGTCTCTGCGTGTGGGGGCTCTCGGCAGGGGATGAGGACGCTCTGGTTGCCGCTGCCCGGGGACAGGAGCCCGAGCCCAGCGGCCGACCTACCGGGATGCCCTTGGTCTCCAGGATGAGGCTGGGCACGTGCCGAGCAGACAGGCCGACGCGGATGGCGCTGCGGATGCTCTTCACCAGTTCAGGCCCGAAGGTGTGGCCGGAAGCCATCTTCAGGAAGAGGAGCACCCTCTCCTCCCCATCCTTGTTGTACTGGGGGACACAGAGGCTGTCCATCACCTCCTCGAAGGCCTCCACTGCAGAGACGGGAAGGGGCCACAGTCTCGCACCCGCCCACCATGGCCAGTGAGGAGGGAGGGGGAGGCCGGCCACCCGAGCCTGATGGGGACCGCCGCCTCTCCTCCACCCTCCTGGGAAGAGCCCCTCAGGGTGGACAAGCAGAAGAACGCCCATCCGCCCATCACTGGCAAGGGTCGGAGCTTCAGCTTGAGCTGCAGTGGTCGACATGTTTGTAAGAAGCCAAACACAGGCCTTACTGCTTAATCACAGATTGATTTAAAAACAAAGCGGCCGCAAGTGCCAGCGGTGGGGACTCCATGGTGGGAGGTACAAAGGCTGGAGGCAGACGCATCAGGACTTCTCCGTCCTGGCTACACAAACAACCTCGACATGACATCTGCAGGAAGCCACCCCCAGGGAGGCCCACTTGGGGGCCTGGGCGGGGCATTTCAAAGGCCCACGGATGACTCTGCTGTGCAGCTGTGAGGCCCACTGTCTGTATGTGGTGTCCCGAATGGTGCTGTGTGACCTCCAGCAATCACACGACCTCTCTGTGCTTCTTCCTCACCCAAAAGGACGAGACACAATTAAGCAACCCAAGGTTGCTCACTGCGAAGATAAAATGTAATGGAACAGGGATGGGCCTCTGAGGCTTTACGGCTACAAGCAATGTGGATGAGGTACATTCCAGAAAGAAGGACATGCCCTCACAGCCTCTGAGGCAAACGGGCCAGAGTTATGCCAAAAGGCGGGCTCTTTGGAAAGCAGGCTCTGAGGCTCCCGCTAGGACACACCCTCCTTCCTTCCTGGATGACTTGAGAATAATTCGAGAAAGGGAAAATACGTACCAATGTTATAGATTTCCGAACTGCCGAATCGCACTCCGTTGGGGTTGAGCGTGCCGTCACTGGAAAGAGACAAGGTCACAGACACACAGTGGCTCCTGAGTGAGGCACGTCACCCAGGGGGCAGGGGCAGTTACCCCCTTCCCACACAGCAACGCTGGGCCCAGTCACGAAGGCTCCCTCCCCTGCTCCTTATGCCCGCCGGTCACCTTCTCTCTCTAACTCCAAGCCAGACAACAAGGCAGTCCCCTCTGTGTGGAAACACCTGTCACCCCCCTGCCCCTTCCCACCTGTACAGACATGCTGTGCACCCAACACCCACACGCTCCCAGTTCTGGAAGGGCCGTTGCTACCATGGACGGACACACCTTTGCCACAGCCTGCCACCCCACTCTGGGCACAGAAATGTGGATCAGGCCCAGACCTGGCCTTCGGGGAGCTGATGCGGGATGCCTCCTGTCCCTGCCTGGATGCCTCGGGAAAGGGGGCTCCAGGGAAGAGAAGCCCTCTAAAGACCCTCACCTCCGGCCCAGCATGATGATGCCCCCAGTCTTGGGGTTGATTCTGCAGTAGTCGCCATGTGCCCAGACACCTGCAGGGAGGCAGAGGTGCTCAGTCACCCCGAGGAGAAGGGGTCCTGACCAGCTGCCTGGACAGACGCTCATGGCAGGCCGGACAGCAACAGGATGCTCGTCAACAGACACGGCTGGGGCACAGAAACAGGTATGGAATGGGGCTGGGGCCCAGGGGTAGAAGTGGACCAGACCATTCCTGCCCCCAGAGCACAGCGTCTAGCAGGGGCCCCTGTGCGCCCAGTTCTGACACGCACCAGCATGCAAGAGAACACCACTCCTTCAGGCGCCAACAAGGGCCTCACGAATTCACGGGCAGGGAGGGTGCGAGGGGCGGCCAGGGAAGGTCAATGGGAGATTTGGGAGCAGGCCCTCTGAGTGAAGGGTAGCAGCCACAAGGCACGCTTTAGGAAGACAGGGTGGTCTGGGACAGCGGAGGGGGCTGGTCTGGTGGGGCTGGGCCCTTCCTGGAGTGGGATAATAGCAGGAGCACGACCAGTGGGAGGCTACTGACGGAGGCCCGAGCTAAGGCACAAGCCACGTGCACAGAGCTAACTGGCTGGTAAAACCCAGGGGACAAGGAAGGCAGGGGAATGGGCAGGGGTGGGCAGGGATCAGAGGTGACCCTGAAACCAATCACCTGCGCCATCCCCGTGTGGCCCGGTGTGCAGCTGGGGCCTGGGATGGCGACATTCCCGGGAGGCCCTCGTCTTGGCATACAGCAAAGCTAATATCCCCAGGGATCAAAGCCCCAGCCTTGGCCACATCCTCCACCCCCACGGAATAGGAAAGAGACGTCACGCCTCAAGGGAATTGCCAAGGGAGCAATTAAACCAGCCAGAAGCTTCCTCCTGCCGCCAAAGGCAGTGACCCTTGATCAGCCGCATGAACGGAGGCCAAAGGGGTGTGAATGACCGAGAGTACATCCCCCCCGGCTCTCGGCCACCTGGAAGTCATTTCCCCAGGGGCAGCCTGGCCTCCTGAAATGAGCCCTGAGTCCCTGCGGCCCAGAAAGGGCATCTGAGAGCACCTCCTCCCCTGCAACCCTGGAGACACTTCCTGGCTGGAGGTGCGAACCCCATCCGCTTGCACCTGTCCAGGAGACGCCACCCGTGACCACATACTGCCTTTATCCCCTTGCTCATTCACCGTTGTGGCAAGACTGCACGAGCAGCAACTGAGGCTCCTGCCCAGATGAAGGCCAGGCCATCTGTCCATCTGCAGGCAGTGTGGTCCTTGGGAGGCAATTTGGGAACGAAGGGCCTCCTGAGCTCATTTCTTCTGGTGCAAAAGAGGGCTGTGCGCCTTCAGGTCCTTCTCCCCTCCTCCCCACGCCAAAGACAGAAACCCCTTTCTCCTGCTGGGACTTGAGAAAGACTCATGTACACAAACGGGGAAAAGATCATTCCTAGGACTGCAAGCAACACGCCAAGTTTCTGCAGAAGCGCATCTGACGGCTACTCCGAACACCGGGCTTACAGATGCCGTCGGGGGGAGACAGGGCTGCAGACACGGCCGCAGGGCGCGTCCCGCCCGCCCGCCCCCCAGTCCTTTCCCATCCAGGGCCCAAGCGCCCGCCCCCCACACAGTCTGGGTTGTGCAAAGCCAGCTCTCCCAGGAGTTTGACCATGAACGCAAGGCCCTGGAGATGGAGACAAAACGGAAGACGCAAACGCACCCTGAAGGAACTGTCATTTGTGAATGAAGCACCTCCACCTCGTACGATCCAGAGTCAGGAGGAAGAATTCACACGGGGCGGGTGGCTCTGCTGCCAGGTGGTCGCCACAGAGAAATGCAGGCTTCCCTGCGGGCTTCCGTGCCCCCAGCCAATGGTTCCAGCCATGCTCACCACACCGACTCCCTCCACCCCCTTTCAGCGACAGCATGCCAGCGCGACGGGGGAGACCCAGCCTTGCTCTGGCTTTCCTCCTGGAGGAAATCGTCTACGGTGAGCATGTGTTTTTGTGCATGAGAGAACGATGGCATGGCTTTCCACGTCTGTAGATGCGCCATTGTGAATAAACTGCACATGCTTCTCTTATGGTAGGACCTAGGACTCCGGCAGTTATGACTCGGGGCCTCCTCCCGCTTTGAACTCTTCTGCTGGTGTGGGCTGAGGGGAACTTTGGCTGTCTCCATGTCATCAAGCTCAAAGTCTTGACAGTTGGTGGGCTGGCCTGGCCTCCAAAGCGGACTGTGTCTTGCACTTACCTGGACCCATTTTATTTCCCTTTTTGCCTTGGCTGCCAGGAAACTCAGAGCTGAAATCATTGCTTTGTAGAATCAGAATGGTCTAAATCTTTCTTCAGTCTGCTTCTAATTTCTCTTTAAATTTTTACTAGGTTTTTAAAAGTGATAATATATAAAGAAAAGCAAGACAGCTCATAATTCCCCCACTCAGATAACCCTTTGTTATGCATTTATTCACAGACTTACACACACACATTTCCTTTTAAAAGTTGACACAAAAGAGATACTGTTCCCTCTGTGTTGAACTTCTTCTTTTCGCTTACTGATTTCTTGGATATCCCTGCCTGCTTACATTTTCACCTGGCCTAATGATGTCGATGTCTGTGAGTTTGCTTCCTGCTACAGAAACGACAGCCTTGGCCTCCAGCTGTTTCCTTTAATCACCAATTCCAGTACAGTGTCAGAACGTCCCAGTGCTGGGGCATGGACAGTCAGGTTCTACCCGTGTTCCTCCCATCCACGACCAACAGCTTCAGAGTCCCATTATCTTAACTGCTTTCCTCTTTCTGTACCGGCTCATATATCTCCCCCTACTCCCAGAAAGTATCTGAGGAAACTACTTATAAAACCGACTACAGGATGAGATTCTTTAAAGAGAATTAGAAACCGTGCCCTGGGGGTAGAGGAATGCTACAACCAAGCAATGATTTCAACTCTGAGCTTCCTGGCAGCCAAGGAAAATTGGAAATATAACAGGTCACAAAATATTTGTTTTCTCCAAGAGAGAATACCAGAAGTTCAAAAAAAAGAAAGACTCTGAAATCAATCCTGAGACATTTATCATGTTAACCTGTATACATAACAAGTTATAGGAAAGACAGTTTCCAAAGACCAGTGAGCAGTACTGCAGAAGACAAGAGATGGATTTCTTAGATGAATCCTCCAGCTGAGGTTCTACTCTCTTCCTAAGACAGGGGCCCCCGCCCTGTCCTTCAGGGTCATCTGAGGAACACTCCTCTCTCTCTCTAAGCTCCCACTATCCCGCCTCACACCGTCTGGGCAGCTGCATGCTGGCAGGATCCCAGGTGGGGCTCAAGTGAGCAGGTACCCAGGGGAGACCAAGCCCCATCTGGGGTCCCCCTCCGACGCCCACGTGGGGGCGCGATGCCAGATTTGGTGGTTTTTACGTGGGATGTGCAAGCGTGCAAAAGCCAGGCGGAGAAACGGGAGGGGTCCACGGCAAATTCTGCCCCCGACGGCCACCTGCCCTTCTCTGATCCTCCACATGCGGTCAACGCAAAATCAAATTACCTTTCTAGAGACCGAAGCAAGCAAGCACTTGGCAAAAACCGCTCTGGGACAGAGGGCTTGCTACACTGTGACTGGTAGGGCTGCACCAGCTCGAGCTTGCTGACGAACGAAGGTAAGAGGGAGACGGGAGTCAGAGCTTTAAATAAAACCCTTCCCTGCTCTGGGGCAAGGCGCCACTCGGAAGATGAAACGCGAGCATGTCAGTCTGTGTGAGAGTGACAGGCGGGTTGTAAATCATACCACCGCCAAAGCACTCCTCCTCCAATACTCCCGCGAGGACTGGGTGAGGGTGCACGCGGGGCAGAGAGGAAGAGTCCCAAGCCAGATTCCTCTTGAACACGCCGTTTCTCTCTGAACTGGCAGGCACAATCCTGGGTGGGTGTGCGGCCCACAGCCCTCCCGCGGGCAAACCGCCGCACATGGGGCCCGGGGGCTCTGCGCACAGAGGCTAGTTAAGCATAAACCGCCCCACGGGGGCCCGGGTGGCTCAGCCGGTTGAGCGTCTGACTCTTGGTTTTGCTCAGGTCGTGTTCTCAGGGTCCTGAGATCTCCTGCATTGGGCTGCACACTCAGCAGGGAGTGTGCTTGAGATTCTCTCTCCTTCTCCCTCTCCCTCTGCCCCTCCCCACCCCCACTCATGTGCTCTCTTTCTCTCTCAAATAAATAAATAAAATCTTTAAAAAAAGGAAGAAACTAACCCAGACTCCAGTTTCACATGATGGCTTCAAGCGGAATGTGACAAGATACTGATCCGAGACATTCATTCTCGCCCCACCGGCAGAAGGAGCTGTGAGCGGCGGGGGAGGGGGGGGTAGTGTTGCGTCCAGAACCAGACCCCAAAGGCCCAGCCCCAGCGGAGTCTGGGCAGCTCTGTCTGCATCCCCGACCAACCGACCTACCTGGGAATCTGGAGAAATAGGCCTTCCTATACTTGCTCCCGTTCTCATCGTTCCAGAAGCACGTGGGCTGGCAGGGGATCGGCTTGGTGCACACCAGCTCACCGCTCTCTCCCCAGACTGCCTTTCCTGGTTCGGGAAGAATGAAAAACTAACGTGAGCACACAGAGCAGCCACACACCGTGGCGCATACTCACGCTCTCCGTCGCTTACACACCCCACTTGGGACTGACCCCCGGTGACCTTCCCGCCCGACTTCCCAAACCCCTCTTCTAAAGGGAATTTATTTTTCCCACACATGTATTAATACGCTCACTCCATCGACACGTGTCTCTGAACAACACAGTCATCCCGCGTGTTTCCAAACTGCGCAGACGGCATCGCGCTGCGTGCGTCCAGCACCCTGCCTTGCTCTCCCAGCGTGGGGTCGGGGTGATTCGCTCAGCAGCTACACACTGCGCTCTGGTTCATCTGTTTTCACTGCTTATAATTCTTCACGTGCGATTGTGGCCATTTACTCCTCCTGAAGGGGAAGCTCTACTGTTCCCAACTCTGTTCCCTACTGTACACGTGCTGTCAGGAGCACACATGCATGCCTCCCCTTGCTCGTATGGGCAAGTACCTCTCCCAGGGGTGGAATTCCTGCACCACCGCGTCCCTGCCTATCTTCACCTTCACTCACTACTCCCGACTTGCAGGCTAAGGGAGTTGCACCGAGTCCCACCGGTCTCCAGCCCCGGGCACAGCACAGGCCAGGGAGGCCGAGGAGAGAGGGCAGCACAGCATCCCTCCCCGTGAGTGGGCCCGTTTATCCAGCACCTTCCACAGCACAGCACCGCGGGACTCGCACTGAGAAGTCACCATCCCACCGTGCGTCCCGGGAGGCTGCAGAGTTTCCACATTTCCTTCACCTGGCCCTGCTCATCCCACCCCACAGAACCCCCGAGATAGAGGACAGACAGACATCTGGAAGCTGAAGAGACGGCCGTTGGTTTCTCTCTGCCAGGAGCATCTCCCCCCGACCAGGCCACAGAATGTAGCAGTGACCGAGACCAAGAGAAATGGTTCAGGCGGTGGGGAAGAAAACAGATATATGGGGCCGAGAACTTTTGTGAGCACCAGGGAAAAGTCCTCTTCTGAAAGTAAGAACTGATTTTCAGAAAGGTCTCTGGCAACACTTTCGGTGAACTGGAAGGAGAGATCCTTCCTGTGCTATCCAGGCTTCCAGCCCCTGACCTGGTGGAACCACCAGGGCTGACGTCTCTCCCTCTTCCTCACACAAACTCCCCATTCACTCTGCCCGGTTAAAATAACAGTGGCTGCAGGGCAAATTTGTACAGTGCACACACCACATGCCAGGCCAGGCCCTGTTAGGTGCTGGAGATACCAAGAGACTTTGCTGATTTACCAATAGCCACTAAGAGGCTACAAAGCAAAAGCTCGCCCTGAGACTGTCAGAGGGGCCAACCTCCGGCTCCCTCACTGGGTCCGGGTCAAGGTGTCAGACCAGCAGGGCAGCGGGCTGCCTGAGCAGTGTCTCTGGGGTTTGGATGCCGGGAGAACAACGGCCCCCCCGGCAGTTCCTGAACACAGCTCTCCACTGTGCTCCCGCCCGACACTGACTGCTGAGGCGGGCAGGCCCAAGGGGGCTGGGGACGGGAGCCCGGTGGGTGGCTAGAAGTGAGCTGGGCCGTCTCTCTCTTGGGGCAGTTACACACCTGAGTGCTTCCGAGCTACCAGCCACGCCCAGAAACAGAAAGAAAGACGGTTAGTGAAGCCATCACCTTCCTCGTTCCACGCTTCCACGGCCATGCCCAGGTTCCGGGCCTGAATCTCCCCTTTATACACAGGAATAGAAAAATTCTGGCCCATGAAGCAGGAGATGATGTCAGTGCCACCTGCAAACAAAGGAACAGGAGATCCAAAATTCAGAAGACAGACAAACAGCCTGGTTTTTTACTGTGAACACCAAAGGAGGAAGACCCCAAAACACAGGTATCACTACTCTTTCTCCAGGTAAAGACTGAAAAATCCACAGATGGTTAGCGCTTCTTTTCAGGGAGAAATGGGGAAGGTGATTTAGGAATTGCAGCAAACCGCCCATGTCTGGGTGATTTATTTTTTGACCGAGTCTTCCTGCTGGATGAGAGACAAAATAAATGACCTCTCGTGGTCACAATGAAATTCGAGACTCGGGCTCACAGAAAATGGAAGCTTCGCCCATAAGCTCTACCCCACAGGAACTGCCTGGGCAGACGGGTCACACAGAGGCCCTCTGCTGTGGCCAGACGAGCCGCACCCCTGGGCTCCGTGCAGGCTGGGTCTCAGGTAGGAAGCACGCCAATGCCGGGAAGGAGCTCGAAAGGGAATCAGATCCGGAGAGGCACCGAGAGGAACGGCAGGAGCCCCCAAAGCTAGACCCACTGCTGCCGACGACTGTCCCCTCGCTTGGGCACTCGGGGCGGGAAGGGACCCCGAGGGGGACGTGAGCGGGAGGCGCACACAGAGCCGGCTTCCTGACCCCAGCAACTCCTCTGCGTACGTGTGCGTGTGTGCGTGTGCGTGTGTGTGCACGTGTGTGTCTGTGTGCCGGGGAATATGCCCCCGTAACTGAAGCAGCAGTCCCTCCTTCACCGTGCCCAGCGCGCACGACCCAGGGCAGAGGGCGCTCGAGAGCCACGTAAGACGTCTGGATGCTTCCAGCAACCAGCAGGCTTTCATCCTGGCCTCGACTCTAAGCTGATTGTACTTCTTCCCTCGGACAGAGGCTGGAAGTGTGATGTCCCCTCTGCCTTCTCCTGACACCTCGGGTCATGGCAGGTGTGCCCCATGAAAATGAGAACCACGCTCATCTCAGTGGCTGGCAAGGACTGACCAGAGCTCCAGGCCCCGGGGAGGTGTGAGCGCTGCCCCCCGAGGCTTAGGATGCTCTCCGGAAGACGGTGGGACGCGCACAGCACCAGCCCAGGGCTGAGGGTCTGACAGCACTGGATCAGCCAGCGGTACCACTCAGACTACTTCCCGAAGCTTCTGCAAACCGGCATTCTGGACAGGTAATGCGTCTGGCTCTCACTTGAGACAAGACCCAGAACTCTGGGAGGGTGAGGAGTGGATGTGAGCCTCCCTGCCACCTGGCCGGAGACCCTCTCCACAGACAACTTCTCATGCACACAGAGCACCTCATCCACCCTATTCCTGCTTTTCCCCCTGGAGTATCTTGAAGAGTGTTTTGTGTCAGGACAGGAGAGCTATCATGTTTCCAGGATCCACAACATTCCACAGAGTGATACACAGGCAGCAAACATTGATAGATGTCACCTGTCACGAGGCCCATGACCCTGCTAAATAAATGACCAGAGCCCCGGCACGACTGCCCACTCAACGGGCAGCGTTCATATGGAAAGGCCCCTGGAGGCCACATGGTACAATCCATCCCTTTTAAGGCAGGCAAACTGAGGCTCAGAAGGAAAGGGGATGTCCCAAGGCCACTCTCAGATGCTGGCGGGACCCCAGCCCTCCCTGCCCGCCAAAACAGCTCGAGACCCCCAGCCTCGGGCCACGGGTCCAGCTGGAAGGCGGAGGGCTGGCAGGGCAGCCTCGGGCTTCAAGCACATCACATGGCATCTTTTAAAGATGTGTTTTCAGAAAAATAAAGTCATCTAAAGATTCTGATGAGCTACGACAGAATTAACTCCAAGTCACTCTGTTAAGGGGGAAACATGGAACAGCGTGAACCCTAAGTTAAATGGGTCTCACCCCATCAACACATGCTCCCCCACCTACGTACAGACACCTCCGACAGGAAACAACCACAGGCTTCCTTGGGGAAGGAAGACGGGCCGGGCGGTGGGGTGGACACCACTCTATTTCCTTTTTGGATTCTGAATACTTTGCAACATGCACAAATTGTCTTCATACAACTTCATGTTGGGGAAAAAAGTGAAGAGAAAAAAACGTCACTTGAAATCCCAATGTCCATACACACACACACGGGTGTACACCCCCCCCCACATATTCCTTTTCTTGATCTACAAAAATGACCACACTTGTAGTCTGCAATCTGCTTCTCTCACTCAACGTATCACAACTCTCTTTCAGTATCAATAAATATGTTTCCATCTAAATAAGAATTTTCATCGTATCCCTCCTAACAGCCGCAAAAATTAAGGATGCACCAAAAATTAGTCAATGAATCCCCTTCTACCAGGCATATAGGTAATTTCCAGCTTTTAACGAACTTAAACGATTTTGCAACAATTGTTCTCACCCCTGGCCAATCCTTATTATTTACAGATTCTGTATTTGCAAATTCTCCTACTCGCTAAAATGTATGACCTCAGGATCAACACTCAGGGTGCTTTCAAGGTCATCTGAGAACATGAGCCGAGTGGTGGAAATCTCGAGATGCCCCCCACACACGTCCCCAGCTGTGGGGCAACAAGACAGTGCCGTGCTCTGGTTTCAGCTCTCGCTGAGAGAAGACCGGGGGACAGCGAGGGGAGGGGCAGGGGGCACAAGAAGCTCTGGCCCGGGGGCCGGCCGCACTGCACCCTGTTGGGGGCTGCTCCGGCAAGTCAGTTAACACTTCTGAACCTTGTTTTCTCTTCTGTAAGGTGAAGAGAACAGAATCTACCAGAAAAGGTTGTTTTCAGAATATAAGATTATAATATAAGGTTGTCTCCAGAATATAAGATGAGATACGTGTGTGTGCGTGTGTGTGTGTGTGTGTGTGTGTGTACCTCCCCCACGAGCGATGGTTCAGCGGTCACTAACTCAGCGACTTTCTAGAACTTAACTATCATGAACGAGAAGAGCCAACCGTGCAGAGATGTGCGTCCTGATGTTTACCTGGGACGAATTCAAGACAGTGGACCTGGCGGGTCAGAGGCTGTGCACACTTGGGGGGGGGCCAGCCTGGTCGTGCCCACTTCCCCTGCTTCCTCCCGAACCCCCTCTCCATGGTGCAAGCCCTACCTGAGATGGAGCCCAGGAGGACACTGCTCTTGATGCACCTGTAGACGTAGTCATAGCTTTGGACTTTCAGAGGGGAGCCGGTGGACAGGATCGTATGAAGTGTCTGGAGACTATGGGTTTCCACTAGGGCGAAGAATCACAGAAAGATTAAAACTAAATCCGACACCTCTGTTCTGGCTTGCGTGCAGGAGACAGGTAAGAGAGCGGCTCTGGATTCCTTGGCTGGCAAGACGGGGCGTAGGCCAAGCGTCCTGAGGGGCGTACTGACCTGGCTTCATGTTTTTCTCTTCAAGGACGGCCAGCCACTTGGCACCTGTTCCAAGGATGGTGATGCTAAGGGCACAGGAGGGAAAGAAAACAGAAACTCTCAAGGCTCCTGCACATTCCACGCTCCAGAGCTTTCTCAAATTAGTGACTCGTTTCTGGCAAGTTTGCAAAATCCCAGACACATCATTTTTCTGGGCTGAATTAATACCCAGTGTTCAGCAAACACCTGTGTGGACTGCGGGGTTCAGCAGGGACAGATCTGCACCCCGACTCCAACACGTACGGAGCCCTGGCCCCCTGAACACGTGGCTCCGTGTGAGAGACAATGACTCGCACATCAGCCCACAATCTTCCCAACTGTAGGGTATTTGCCCTTTTGGGACCAAAGGAGGCCAGAAAACCGAGACCCCTCAAGTTCCAGCCTCACGCGAGCCCCTTCCACCGAGGTGGAGAGGGTGGCAGGACCCTCTGTGGGAGCAGGGCCCATCCTGGGCATTCAGGACCCACCCCCATTCTTAAATGACTTACAAAATCGCAGCTCTTCTCGTTTCAAACGTTTAGAGTCTACGGTCCTTTCCCCCACGTCCGCACTCGGAGAATGACACCATGCGGAGCGTAAATCACTGTATTTCTGGGGGAGAGCGCGATTTATCGTTCCATTTACCTCCCAGCTGTTCTTGCAGCCAGGCAGCCCTTGACCTGCAGACCATCTCCCTAACTAAATAATGCCTTCTCTTTCGGGCCCAAAGGAGGCTGCAAAGTCCAGGTCCCTCTGCATCCCTCTGGGCAGCAAAAACCTCATCCCCTCGCCCCTGGGTGGCGTCTCCCTCTAGGGAGACAGCCACGTGCTATCTGATGCTGGGGCGGCTGGGGGCGGGCAGGGCCCCTCGAGGCTGCTATCCTTTGTCCCTCCTGGCCCCCCTCTTCGCTTCACAACCACCAACCTGCCACCAGTAAGCTGCCCACTGAGACCTCAGGCACCTCCCACATCCCCCGTGTTTACTGCATTAACTCAGCCAGTCTGGTTCACAAATTCAAGGTCACCTCCAAGGACTAAGGTGTCACCCTTTCAGGAATAGCTACATTTTCACAGAAGATAAGGCATGCTTTCAGCCTCTGGTGGTGGAGCAGTGACCGCCCCCAGCCACCGGCACCAAGATCTCCAACCACCAACCACACCAAAACAACATTCCTTATTCTGCACATCCCCCAAATCAATGGCTCTCTGTGGTTCTTTCCATATCCCTGTGAACCCTGACCTTGGCAATGCACAGAGACCCTGAGCAGGTGCTGGGCCGGGGTCACAGGCCTGCTTGTCTGAAGAACGGGAAGGTCTTCCCATCCATCTCCAGGGCTTGCAGGAGATGTGTAAAAACACACTCAGCTCACGAAGCATGGGAGCTTTGTGTGGGTGCTCAGCACGGCATATTGTTAGGGAATACTGCTGGGTCACTGCACAAAGCATGAGGCAGCTTCCCGGCTGGATAGGTGTCGGCCCCAGCGCCCGAAGGGCAGCTCACAGACAGCGCTTCCAAGGCCACCCACCCTGTGCCTGGGGAACTCCATCTGCCAAAGACCCATCAGTTTCCCTGCGTCTGCCCTTGCCCCGCCACCCCCCGATTCATTCTCCACTCAGGAGCAACACTTAGCCTTTAAAAACACCGGGTTGTGTTGCTTCAAACGTTCCAGTGGTGTCGTGTTTCATGCAGAAAAGCACCCGCCGTGCACACCAGCCTGAGAGTCCCGGAGGGACCAGCCTCCTGCCCCCATCCCCTAGCCGGCCCCACATCCACCCTTCACATTCATAGCACAGGGTCTCCCCGCGCACACCTATCCCGGTCCCACCTTAGGGCCGGGCACTCTGCCTGGAACATGTTTCGTGTCCCCTCCCCAGGCCTGAGGTTCAGACCCCGGCGGCCTTGCCTCCGGGGAGCGTCCCTGACCTCAGGGCACCAACAGCACTTTTTCTCTCTCCTTCCCCCATTTGGGTGCAGCCCCACGAGGACAGGGACCCACTTGCCTCCACCACTGCTGTGCACACCCCAGGGCCCAGCAGGGCACCTGGTGCAAACACCCAGAGATGTGCAGGATGCGGACATGACCCTGCAGACGGCTGTCAGCAAGTCCACTCTGCCAGATGAGTCCGTCAGGCCCCACCATGCGCCACCTAGGCCTCTCCTACCCAGAGGCAGGCGACACGTGGGAACTCAGGTGGCTTTGATGCTGGCCCAGGTACACACAAAGCCTGGACAAAAGACCCCAGAGTTCTGGCCCCAACTCTAACCCAAATATTCCTCGAGCCAGACTCCCAGAGCCCAGAAATACACCCCAAATGACAAAGAAAATTCATCTTTTAGAAGAACCTTGTTTGTGTCTACAAAATAAATGCTCTGTTATCAGACATGTTCGTAAGTCTCTGAGCCAACACGTCTTTCGGCAAAGATTTCCTTCCTACATTAGTCAATGTTATTTAAAAACCCAGAGACCCTGAAACGGCCTGCAAGGACCCTGCTGTCGGCCGGCTTGGGAGAGCCGCTCCTCTCGCCACACACAGGTAGGATTTTATGTGACCAGTTTTCATTTTCAGCAGGCGGGCACAGGTAAAGGTCAGATGAAGGTCTCCCGCCACACCTGACCTGCACCCCCTCCTTCAATGGCCGTTGGCAGTTGGAGCAGGTGTTTGAGGCCCGCAGTTCTCCCAAGCACCCCTCCCCCAGCTCCTGCCTGGCCGCAGAGCTGCGCCGGCCTCCATGACCCGGGCAGGGAAGCTCGCGGCCGGCCCAGAGGGGCCCTGTGGAGGGCCAAGGCCATGTCTCCAGCAGCGTCCGGGGCTGATGGAAGGCAGATGCTCAGGACGTGCCTACCACGTCGGCCCAGACCACATACCCATGGATGCTCA
This sequence comes from Neomonachus schauinslandi, assembly GCF_002201575.2. NCBI lineage: Eukaryota > Metazoa > Chordata > Mammalia > Carnivora > Phocidae > Neomonachus > Neomonachus schauinslandi. The sequence continues at coordinate 87,600,687 of NC_058416.1, read as the reverse complement.
GACATGCGCGCGCGCACACTCGTTCACACACATACATGCACTCACCCCCACGTGCACGCACAACCACACAGGCACTCCCTGTTGCTCACACATATTCACGCACACACCTCCATGTACTCGCTCAAACCTGTGCACACACACACTCATCCACACATGCGGACATACATACTCTTGCCCACGCAAGCACACACTTGTGCACACAGGCAGACACATACACGCGTGCACGTACACACTCACTCACACACACTCACACACACACTGAGCTGGCTTTCCTGGGGCCCTTAATCCTTCAAATTCGTTAGCACTGAGCCCCAATAATGCGTATTTTCTGTCTTCCTGTTACACACACATGCGTGCACACACACACCAAAAAGTGTCCCCACCTGGAGCCTAGCTCACAGGTATTAAGGGTAAAGCTCTTAAAGTCATCTCCGTTCCCAGGGATTCAATTAACCTTTCGCTAGAAACAGTCTCATTAGGAAATAACCTTCCTCGCCAATATTGTGAGCCAAATGTCAGGATTTAAATATTACCCAAGCCAGGCAAAGTTATATTTGAAATATTAATGGCCAAGGATTTAAAAACATTACTGGTTCCTCTGCTTCCCCACCATGAACAGACTCAAACTTAGAGTAATGAGCACGTGTCAGAGGCCCCCGGAGCTCTGCTGCTTCTATATTCTCACCCCCGGAACTGCGATCATTAGGCCGACAGTGAGCACGGGCCGCAAGGGGGAGGACGCTTCCACCGGTTATGATTAATTCATCAGCAAAGAAAGCACTCACAGAACGGTCTCCTGACACTTTCCACCAGTGACCGTGAGGAGGGGAACTGGGAGAAGGAGGGCCCAGCATCCTTCCCCACGCTCGGCCTCTGCTCCTCGGGATCCCAGCTCGTCCCACCCAAGAAGCGAGCCATTAGCAGGACGCCATGGAGGCAGACACCCCCATGCAGCATCTACAGGAGCATTTTGGAGCAACCTTGTGATGGTCCAAGGACACTCCAGGGACAGCTGACAAAAGCAGGACTGTCCTCTCACCATGAGGCTCAGAAGGCTGGCGGTGGGACGCCCAGACCCTGTGAATGCCCCAGTGCTGGGCTCTGCACCTGCCCTCCACGGACGTATCCACACCGTCCCCCAGGCAGCCTGTTTTACACCCCAGCCCACCCTGGAGCTGGAGGAGCCCTGCGTGAGACAGAATCCTCCCTGGCCCTGTCTCCCTTTCTCCTGGGCTTTTCCAGCAGTTCTAAGGCTCCAGAGTTAGAGACACAAGATCCCATTCCCTCTCCTGTACCCTGATGTTCCAGACTCACTTCTGGCCCCTGGGGGTGGCCCCCTTCTCCTCGGTCAGTCCCTGTCAGGACTGCCTGCCCCTTCCCACCCTCCTCGGCAACTTCAACCTCCCTCGCCCTCCCTCGCCTTCTGGGGGGCCAAGCGCTCCCAAGAAGACTCCAGTGCTAGCTCAGTCGACAGCAGGGCGGCTCTGTGGCTGAGCACAGTGTCTCGGGCACCTACCCTATCCTGTCAATCAGGTCCCAGAGCACGCTGGGCGTGGGCACCAGGGGGGAGCCATCGTACAAGACCACGGCCGCCCCCGTGGCAAGAGCGGACACCATCCAGTTCCACATCATCCAGCCGACCTGGAACAGACAGAAGGAACACAGTGTCAACAGAACGCTGGGCCAAGCGCCCCTGCCTCTGTCACTCAGCTTCTCACGTCCCTAGAAAACCTCCTGAAACTGAGCCAACAGTTGGCAAGAACTGCCCATCTCCGATGCACGACGCTTCACCCCAGCAACTCCACGCCAAGTTTCCTGTACAGATCCATGCACACGTGCACGCTAAGATGGGCCAAAGGAGGTTTACTGCAGCCTTGCTGGGAGATGGAAAGCAAGGAGACGTCCACCACGCACATCTACTGTGGAACACCGCACATGAATCCATGAAGCCGCATCAGACATTTGGAACAGCACGTGGCAAGCCTTCAGGAGTCAGCCCACCGCCGCCGTTCACGAGAACGAGGCCTGCGCGGACGTGGACCAGTCTCTGAGCTTACGTGTAAAACAAGCCAGCAGATGGGGTGCAGCATAACCCTGTCCCCACGCAGGAAAGCGTAGCTGTGCACAAACCCAGAGACCCGGGCAGGCGTCCACATGTGCCACGGGAACACACACACGCGTGTGTGAGCACGACCAACGCGGCCGCCCCCGGCCCAGGAGGACCCTGATGTCTCAGCGTGTGAATGTTTTTCGTATGCAAAGAAGGCCCTTTTTTTTTTTTTAAAGATTTTATTTATTTATTTGAGACAGAGAGAACGAGAGACAGAGAGCATGAGACGGAGGAGGGTCAGAGGGAGAAGCAGACCCCCCGCCGAGCAGGGAGCCCGATGCGGGACTCGATCCCGGGACTCCAGGATCATGACCTGAGCCGAAGGCAGTCACTTAACCAACTGAGCCACCCAGGCGCCCCCAAAGAAGGCCTTTTTTTTTGTTAGGAAAAATTTTAAGGCAAAAAGGTGCTCACAAACCCACTGGCAATGGTGTTCCCATCCATGCAGGGGCAACTGTGGGCGGTTGCAGAGCTAAACCAACACAGCAAGGGAACCAAGGAGCCAGGGAGCCAGAGGAAAGCTCCAGCAGGCAGCAGGAATGTCCTCCCGGGAGGCACGGGGGGCCAGGAGGATGCCCCGCCCATGCCCTTGTGCAGGTCCCACAGGGGGGCCGGGCACCCCACGAGGCACCCCAAGCAGCCCACCAGTACAGCCTGCTAAGAACCCCCAGACGAGGGCACGTAAGAGACAACCAGCACAGAGCCTCAGCAAGCAGTCACCGACGGCCTGGGTGACGGGCTCAAGAACCCAGCGGGCCCCTGAAAAGCTACCTGTCCTTCCCCTCAGCGACACCAGTGCTGGGGTCACCCAAAAATCTCAAGTTTTAATATCCCTAGGTGAGTTTCTTTCAGAGGAATTATTCTTAACAAAAGAAACCAGCGCTGGGCAGCCCAAGCAGCACAGTGACCCGGACAACTCACTGTCCGAGAAAGCGGTTAAAGTCCATCACGGGCCGCGGGGACCCCTGCAGCTGCTGTCACCCAAGGCTGGGGGCGCCAGCATGCTCCACAGAAAAAGCCACCTGCCCATCCCTCCCAAGCAGGATGCTTCAGGAAAAATGAAATGCCTTTGGGAAAACCGCTCCAGATCTGAGTTCTTCTCATTATGTTCTTGCCCTCGATGTAAAACCCTGGCATCTTAAACCGTGAGTCCCAGGGAGGCAGCTGAGTTGAACATCGTTGCACCTGCCAGGGTCTCCCTGCAACTCAAAAGACGCTCCATCACACTGCTGGGCTTTCTGCGTGAAAAGGGCCCAGAGCCTGGCGGTGCCCAGCACCACTGGCCTGTGTGGGGGGAGGGCGGAGGAGGGCCGGGGATAAATCCCTGCAGCAGAGGGGAACCCCAATCACTGGGCCCAAGCCCTTGATTTTCAGCTGGACATGCCGAGTGACGAGGCAGCCTGCGCGTGGCCACACATTCGGAGTGCTCCCTGAGTGAGTGGAATCCCGGGCTCTGTCCCCAGGGACACAGCCAGGGCCCTGGCCATCAACCTCACGGGCCGGGAACACATTCGGTTTCCTTAAAAACTCAGCACAGAACTGTCATCCAGAAAACGGAGCTAAATCACTCTGAAACCTTTTGATATTTGCAGTTGGAAAAAGCCAACTTCAAGTTTTCCTCTTTTGGAATAAAACACTACTTCCTTTAACTCGTCCTAAGTGTTCATCTTACAGAGTTCAACAAGGACAGGAGTGTCTCCAACTGCTTGAAGCCAGGCTCTGGTTTAATGATGCATATCCCACACTAAGCCAGGAGAATGTGCTGGAGGCAGGGTCCCATCCGTCCCACGTCCCAGTGGCGTCTGACCCGGAGGACATTGTATTCCACTGTGCTATCTGCCTTCCCTGGGCCCCCGTCCTTGCTCAGCGAATGCAGCAGCCTTTCCAGGATTCTAGTGAAACAGCCCAGTGAGAAGCGAGGTGGCCAGGCAGACCAGCTGGGTACCCGGGCTCAGCCACAAGGTGCACCGGCAAGGATTCGGGCCAGAACAGAACTCCTTCTGTGAGTGGGGCCCCGGGTGGCTCAGCTGGTTTAGTACCCGACTCTTGATTTCAGCTCAGGTCATGATCTCAGGGTTGCAGGATTGAGCCCCACATCGGGCTCTGTCCCTCTCCCTCTGACCCTGCCCCTGTTCACATGCTCTTGCGTGCGCTCTCTAAAAGAAATAAACTAAGTCTTTAAAAAAACAGCAACCACAACTCCTTCTGTGAGGGCAACGCCAGCCAGCGCACGCATGGGCTTGGCATGGGGGCAACCGGAGCCACAGGCCCATGCCCACGGCAGGGACACGGGGCCTCCGGGGCTGGTCCTGCAATGGGGAGCAGCTCCGGTCCCCAGCACAGTCTCAGGCCCAACCCGCCTCCACACCTGGACCCCCTGCTGTCACAGTACTTGGGAGAACCACCTGTATACATTTCCTATTTCCACTCCAACAAACTGCCACAAACTGAGTGGCCAAAACACCACAAATGCATTATGTGAGAGTTCTGGAGGCCAGAAGTCCAAAGTGAAGGTGTCAGCAGGACTGTGCGCCTTCGGGAAGCTCTCGGGAGGAATCTCTTCCCTTGCCTTTTCCAGCTTCAAGAAGCCACTCCCGCCCTCTGGCTCGTGACCTCACCTCACTCTGAACTCTGCTTCCCTCGCCCCGTCTCCTCTCTGACGCTGGCCCTCCCGCCGCCCTCGTACCAGGACCCATGAGCTCCCATTGGGCCCACCCAGCTCACGCAAGAGAATGCCCCCGTCACAAAACCCGTGACCAATCACACTGGCCCTGAAGGGACCAAAGCCAGTGACGGGAGGGGCACAGCGGACCGGAGGGCACCCGCCCCGATACACAGCCCGGTTCCTGGTTCCTGGCGCCCTCGGAGCCCGCCTACCGTGGTGTAATACAGCAGGACGTCTCCGCTGCCCATGTTGCCGTGAAGAACGTGCTCCTTCAGGTGCTGGATGAGGGTGCCCTGGGGAGAGGCGGGACAGCAGTGTGAGCACACACGGCCCAGACACAAAGCCCCGGGGGAGAAGCCGGCCTGCCTTCCCTTTCCCGGAGGAAGCAGACTTCTGAGCGCGCTCGCTTGGATGAGCGGGACTCCCGCGGCACCCTGTGACCTGACCCGAGAGTCACCGAGCAGCTGCGAGCTCAGCTGCCTCAGATCAGGAGCACCGTGGGACCCCAGCCCCAGGCACAGAGGAGTGGGGAGGCAAAGTCACGGCCAGGGGCAGAGGGACTGGAGCACAGCACGACAGCACGCGCCTGCAGCACGCGGACCCGGAAGCACGGTGACAGGGCAGCACTCGGGGGACGCAGCCGCCACGCCTCCGCAGCGCACTTCGAGCTTCGCACACGACACCGTGCCTTCAGCCCAAACACCCAGTCAGACCCCAGCCCCCACGCACCGTCTACTCTTTCTTGACCTCAACATTTAACGGGAAGTGTCCGCGCATGGCCCGATGCTCCAGAGTGGACAGCACGACAAGCCCCCCCCGCCCCCCTTCTCCAGCAGCCGAGCATCACGTCCTGCATGTTTCCAGGTATACTCCTGGCCTATCAACGTGTATTCATTTATGCTGACTTTTTTATCTGCACACATTGCCCTGCACTTTGCTCTTTCCACGTAACATACCTTGGAGCTCTTTATCCGTGCCCCGAGAGCTCCCTCGTGTTTTATTTTCAGCTCTGTAATACCCCACCGCCCACACCCCTCCTGCCGAACTTGTCCTGTCTGTCTGTGGCTCACAGGGCAGAGGGGGAGCACCCCACCTCTGAGCACCATGCGGAGGGCAGAGCAAGGGGCCCTGCACCAGCCACTTAGTGTCCCTCGGCCTCGGTGCTCCCATCTGTGCGTGGATCTCATACACGATCCCGAGGCTACATGGGGCACTGCCCTTCGGGGGCCCCTGCAGAGGCCAGCCACCATACTTCAGTCTGCTCCCCAGATGGGAGCACCTGGCTGGTGGCAACAGGTCCCCGTTGTTTCGGGACTATCGGGTCTGAAGCGAGGACCCATGTATCACAAGCAGCCTTTACGACCGATCCTCGATCCTCTTCGTACCCAGGAGAAATAAAAACAAGCCCGCAGGCAGAGAGGATCCTTTCAAAGCTCAGTGGAAACAACCCTACCCAACAAAGTACGTCCAGAACAAAGGCCGTCGCCAGACCCACGAGCAGCAGCAGGGACCAGAGCTGCTGGGGCCGGGCAGACCCCAGCACAGAAGCTACGGCGGGGGGGGGGGGGGGGGAGGACCTTTCTGAGGGTCCCCAAGACCACCTGCAGATGCCAGGTCTCTGGTGGCTTTATGGAGTGTGCATCATGGGGGTCGGGAACAGCCCCCCACAGAGGGGGTCGCAAGCTTTGGTGCAAAGTTGCACGACCCAGCACTCTCCCTCGGAACCGGGCAGGGGTGGGGGAACCCGCTTGGGGCCAACAATCGCTTCAGGAACTCTTTCAGTGAGCATGAAACGTTCACATGCCAAATCCACTGCCAGGGCCAGGGGCTCCCTAACAACAGGAGCCCACGGCAAATCCCCCTCCCGTGTTCTTACTTAAAAGCGTCATTTAGTTTAGACCTGTTTCTTCATCAGTGCGGTCTGCTTTGAGCCGGGCCTATTCATAACCCTACATCTGTTCGCTGGTGCCTTCTCCCCCTCCTCGCAGGCGGCACAAAAACAAGCCCGGCTTTGCTTCTCTCCCAAGAATCTCTCTGAATGAACCTTAATTCACAGCAGTAGTTTTGCTCTTAATTTTTAAGTACTTATGGCTGAGTCTGAGGGGAAGGAAGTATGAGCAACATGACTTTGTGCATCTCAAGCAAAAGAGGAATTTAATTTCCTAGAAAGAAGAGGGAAGCTGCTTTCTGAGATCTCTTGTCAACTCGGAAAACACAAGCCTGCAAACCAGGAACAGCACCCCCAGTAAAGCAGGGGGACGGCCCTCTGATCCCTCGCTGTGGCCAAGGTTCCTGTTGAGGGAACTCTTGAACAGAACAGACAAGATGCTTAGTCACTTCTCTGGAGATGCAAGAGCCCAGGGAAGACAGAATAAGTTTGATTTTTCCTGACTTGTCCATACTCTAAATATACCAGGCATGATGATTTTATGAGCAAGCCACATTATATCTAATACATTTTTATGTTCCTCGCCTAAAAAAGTGACATTCACTATGCAAAAAGCACTAAAAATAAAAGTGCAGTTAGACATTTCAGTTTTTTCCTAAAATGTCTGTTGTTTTGCCACACATACCCCACCCCTGTCTACAAGGTTTCTAAAAACGCTCCTCTCTATAGCTTGTTAACGGGCCTGTGACCAGGCAGACTAGAGCTCCCCTCTCCAGGGAAAATGTGATTCCAGCAACCATAGCAAATGACGTCTTACACTCTCAACACACCTGACGTGATTTAATAAAACAGGATGGTTTGAACAAGGTCAACTCACTCCTACAAAAAGGCAACTCGGTTTGGCCAGTGTTACTTGCAGAAATAAAGCGTCCCCCTCCCTCCTGCCCTGTGGCTTCCTGAGAAGTCGCCCACAGACTCCTGGTGTATATAACCTGCAATCAGACCTTCAGCGAATCCAAATCCAGGTAATAATGGAGCCCCGCTAAGTCCTTTCCCCATTCTGATGGAAACGCTCTGTGAAAAGCTGTATAAGGCTTTAAAATGATTCAAATGTAAATGTCCCCTTTTTATGGGAGGGATTCAGACTGCTTCTAGGCATAGGAAACATCTGTAAAAGCTAAATGAACTAGAATAAGAGAAATTCCATATTTGATTTTCAAATGCTACCATCTTACGAAGCAATAGCTAGAAAGCCGTTTGGGAACAGGAGCTTTCTCCTCTCGGACAACCCCCTTCTTCTGAGCAGGGGGAGGAGACAAGGCTATGACAAGGTTTGACCAAGAGCCTGTGGGTTTTTCTCCTCCCTCCAGGCTAAGCCAACTGAGGGAGAAGTGGGAAAGCGGGTCTGGAGAGAGCTGCAGAGCCGGCCAGGCAAGAAGCCCGGGCACCCGGAAGGAGCGCCTCGGGCACAGGGGCCACGGAGCAAGGGGACCGGCCCAGGAGACGTCGGAGCGCCAGGCGGGGACTGTGCCCAAGTCAGAAGGCAGCTTTCCCATCAAGGCCAGGATGACATGAGGAGGCCAGGAGGGGTCACGGTCGTAGAAAAATACCAAGTGCACCCAGGAATGGTATCTCTGAAGAGTGACCTGGTTAGATGACAAGTACGAAGTAAAGGGCGTTGGCTGCCTCCTGACCAGACATACGGAGAAAAACCCGTTATCGCTTCCAGAAGGTGTCACCCGGATCTAAGCGGCAGGACGCATCCAATGCGTCAGGGAGCCATTCTGCAAGACCGGCAGCCACACTCCCAAAATGCCACTGTCGTCCGAGGGGGGCAGGCCGAGGAGCTGTTCTGGAGCATGGACCCCGGGGGGGGCGGGGGGGGGGGAAGCAGGCTGCTGCGTGGGAGGTCGTGGGGGGAGCGGAAGCACCCGGACGGGGGCCACATGTCATGTCACGGTATCACGTTGACGCCCATCTTCCCGAACTCGACGACCGTACGAGGGGTTTGTGAGGGAGCGTGCTTGTTCCCGGGAGACGCGCGCTGAAGTATTCAGGATGAATGGCTGCACCCTGCAACCCACTCTCAGGGGGTCAGCAAGAAGCAAAAGAATGTGTGTGTGTATGTGTGTGTGTGTGTGTGTGTGTGCGCGTGTGTCCACACAGGGACGGAGGCCACGCAGGAGAGGCTTCTCGGAAAGCTTGGGAACGGATGCTGAGAGCACCAAGGCTGCCGGAGCCCACCGGGCTGTCCTGCAGCTTTCCCACAGGCTCGCAGGTGCTTCAAGCATAAAAGGTTAGCACCACTAATCGACACGGATAAAATCTCACGCTTAGTAGCGAAGCATTGTTTCAGGTGCTTCAGTGAAGCGGGACTTGTGACGAGATACAGGGAAACGAGGAGTGCGTGGGCTGAACTGGGGGTCCCCGAAGTTGTATGCTGAGGCCAAGGCCCAGGGCCTCAGAATGTGGCTACGTTTAAAGAGGTGATGAGGTCAGAGAGCCCACGAGGGCGGGTCCTAATCCAATCTGACTGATGTCCTCACAAGAAGAGGGAATTTGGGCAAAACGCGAGAGCCCAGGGACGCGCACTGAGGGAAGACTGCGTGAGGGTGCAGGGAGAAGGCAGCCGTCTGCAAGCCAAGGAGAGAGGCCCCAGCGGAACCCCCGACCCCCATCCCAGCCCGGGAGCCATGAGAGCACATGGCTCTCGGTGAAGCCACCAGCCCGTGGTGCTCGGCGACGGCAGCGCGAGCCCACGACTGCGGCCTGGTGAGCTTTCCCGGGGTTCGGCCACAGCCCCCAGGCAGCTCCGTCCGAGCACGCCACGGAGCATGAGCGCACCTCCGCGCACGCCCTTCTAACACGACGGCATCACAACACCAGCATCTCTCCGAACCCTCCATGTGCTCACGGTTGCTGTTCTCCCAGCTCTCCTCTCTTCTTTGTGCAGTGCCGGCGGGGCCCACCCACCGCCTTCACAAGCACCTACAGGGTCCGGGCCGCACTGTGGGAGTTGGGGGCTCACCCAGGGCATGCCCTGCCTGGGAGGCACTTCGGGGCCCCTGCACCCATCGCAGTGGTGACGCAGCTCCTGGAACAGCAGCTCCGAGTGCCTGCGCTCAGTTTCAGGCCTCCACGCTACCCACCCCACCCGCCCCAAAGAGGGGCTACATGACGGAGTCTCTGGGGAGGGGGAGCGGTCTGGCTGGGGCGGGGGTTTGGGGGCAGACTCAGATGGCTGTTTTCACCAGCTGGGAGTCCCCAGGGGAGCAGACAGAGGCTGAAGAGACGTACCCCAGCGGAATGCACCATGCACTTGGGCGCCCCGGTCGTGCCTGACGAAAACATGATGAAGAGGGGATGGCTGAAGGACAGCTGCTCGAACTCCAGCTGTGGGGCCTGCTCGCCTTTCCTGGTTGCAAGAAAGTCATCCAGAAACACGCTGGGGGCAAAACAGAGACAGACAGTGAACATTCCAGAATGCTGGGCTGCATCTGCCGAGGCTTCCTGGGCTAGACGTGGCCTCTCGCTGCCTTCTACTGCTACCCTGTAGGATTTCCAGGGAACACTAACCTTGTTTGGAAGCTTTCCGTGAGGGAGGGGAAAAGTCAAATATTTATGAATTCAAATTCACGCTAATTGAAGGGAAAAGAACTGAATGAATGAAGATTCTGAGTTGCTTTATTAGCATGCTGACAGGGCCAAGGGCTGTCTCTTCTGAGAATCTCTGGAATGCTTTAACAAGCACCGTGCAGAAGGATCACTTACAACTAACACATCCCGTTTGTACGCAACTCAGGGGTAGGAGGTTGTGAACGCAGTGCTGCCCCCTGTGAGGAGCAGGGAGGGAAGGGAGGTACCAGATTCCTGAGCTTCTTCTCCAAGGTCGGAGCAAGAAGGTGGGGCCAAGATCTGAAGACTAGCTTCTAAGACAGAGACACTTCTAGGCAAATGCATCACATGCTACCACGAGGAAGACAACAGCTAGGTACAAATTTCTGTCCAGAAACAAAATTAAGTCCCGCCACTGACTACCACCTAAGAAATCTGCCCCCAAAGCTGACATAAAGCGTCAATGCATGTGGCCAAAAACCAGCAAAGGAGGAACACGAACAGATTTGTTTTCTGTGCGGAAATAGGGCAGCTGAAGCCACAAGGCCATCTTGGGAGAGGATAATTACCCTGAAACACAAGTGCATACACACAAAAGGGAAGAACTGCGCTATCTTGCATGGGAAAGCATCCTTAAGGACGAGGATGTCTCATGGGGGAGGCGCAGAGGTTTAAAAAGGGCATGCATCCAGAATAATTCAACTCTGAGCAGTAAACAAACAAAGCCTTCTGCTCCAGAGGGTCAGGAAAGTCATTCACTGTGGAACTTTCCAGCCAATGGAAGCCCCTTTCCATCTCCACCTCCCCTTCGATTCCCATTTACACAAACTGCCCAATCTAATCAGATACTTCACACAGAGAAAAACCTTTTCTTCCAAACAGTCTATAAATCACAGTAAATAGCAATTACTTTTGTTGCTCTTCTAAAAATGAAAATCCCAAAGGGTGCAACCCACCCCCCCACCCCAGGTCTCCAAGCCTGGGCGCGTTCTTGTTCTTAGTCTATCTATAGCATCCAGCAATCAAAGACGAAGCGCAGAGGAGGTCTAATTCCCAGCCTGGGATGGCGGCAGCTTTTTGCATTGTATCAAGCTAAATGAAGTGGCTAACGTGATTCCACAGGATGCTCTCAGTTCATATAAATTGCTGATGAGCACATTCAGAAGGATAAAAGCCGGGCCACTGTGGGACCAGCGAGCCCGTCTGGTCTTCCTCCCGGCCTCCGTGCGTTATGGCCCCCGAGAGAAAGGCAGGGGAGCTGTGTGCGCAGTGGGAACTGGGACCAGGGCTCGTCATCTGGCTGTCATTCATCAAGGTTGGCAGGGCTCCCACAGCCTCAGGGACGACCCAAGCGCCAGGCCTGCATATCCTGACCCAGATGCTCTGTGGGACAGAGCCCACCGCAGCCTGCGGCTGTCCCCCACTCATCATGGCAGACGGGACTGCTGGGGGCTACACTAAGTGCACTTGGCCCAGCATTCACTTACAGAATGCTCATAGCCCACCTGGAAGAAAGCGCTGTGATCATCCCCATTTTACAGACAGGGAACCCCAAGCACACACAGGTGAATCCCTCACACGGGGTCACAGAGCTGACATCTGAACCTGCACAGTCTGGCTTGAGACCACAGCCCCCAGGGAAGAATTCCTGTGCTGACAGCACTCTGTGGCCTCTGGAATCGGAGCACATGCCCCAAGGAGCCCGGCTGTGTCTGCCTGGCCCAGTGGCCATGGCTCACCCTCCCGGCAAGTGTATCTCATCCCTCCCACACAACTGAAACCCCTCAGCACCCCTAGAAAGCAACCTGCACAAAACACCAAGCCACGTGTCAGTTATCCGCCCCAATAAAGGGACCCCTACAAACTCCATCCTGTCCTCCCCACAGAGCGAAAGGGAGTAAACACACCTGACCTTGGAACCCTCCCCCACGATGGTTTCAAGGACGGAGAAAAGAGTATAACTCCAAGAATTTGGAGACAAACTCAACTGTGACCAAACCATAACCCACTTCCGTAACTCCTATTCGAAAACAAACTGCTCACAATACCATTTGGTACTTGAGGTGTATGATGCACCAGCTTATAAATGTCAGAAAAAGAGGAAGATACTATTAGCAATAAGGACAAAGAAAAGGTTCTACAAGGGAAATATATATATACATGTGTGTGTTTACATGCGCACATACGTGCACACACACACGCACACACGTGCACGTGGTAATTTCCATTTCATCAGGGAGCTGGGCTTGACCTGATGCTTCAAAGGCAGAGAGACAGAGCACTCCTGGGGCTCTCTCCATTCCACCACTAAGTTGCTGTGTGGTCTCGAGGGATGCACTCTGGGGCCTCGGGTGCCCATCTACAAACTGGTTTTTAACCAAAACCTCCCACACCTCTAAGATGCTACGGCCCCCAGTGAAAGGATCCACAGAGTCGACTACCCACTGGGACTTCCTGTGGGTTCTGCCCAGAACCAGCAATCAGCGCGTGGCTGGCTTACCTATTTGGAATCTTGGAAATGTCTATCTTCTCTTTCGAGTCAATGTAAGGAATCAGCACCACCTTTTTCAAGTCTGGAAGTCCTGAAGGGAGCGGAGGAGCACAGGTTTACAGGCCAAGACATTTAGTCATTGTATTTCTTACAAAGTGTAATGCAACCAAGGGATGGGCACACGGGGCGCTGTGACCCTGGGGGATCCTGCGCGCCGCGCCCTGCCCTGCTGGCTCAGACCCGGGAGAGCCACACACCTTTCACCACCTGCTGCAGCTTGTCCATGTGGCTATACTCTTTGCCATTGTATAGGACGGCCTCCACGGAGAAGATGAGCTTCGGCTGGATTTGAGAAAAGCGGTCCAGAACACCCTGCAAGTGGAAGGAAAGGGTGCTCGCCATCAGTCACACAAAAGGCAAACACCTTCAGCAGGGAGAGGAGCAGCTCGAACTGGGGCATGGCCTCATCCCTGTGTCCCCGTCAGCTGTGGCCAACGAAGAAAGCCCAGCGAACCACAACTTGCGCCCGAGACGTGAACGTCACTTCAAGGAAAGCCTCGACATAAAGAAATACCAAAAGAGGGGCGCCTGGGTGGCTCAGTTGGTTAAGCGACTGCCTTCGGCTCAGGTCATGATCCTGGAGTCCCTGGATCGAGTCCCGCATCGGGCTCCCTGCTCGGCGGGGAGCCTGCTTCTCCCTCTGACCCTACGCTCTCTCTCTCTCTCTCTCTCTCTCTCATTCTCTCTGGCTCAAATAAATAAATAAAAGCTTTAAAAAAAAAAATAAAAAGAAATACCAAAAGAACATATGCACATACACTGAAATAGCAAAGCACAAGTTTGTAAGACAGGGAAATCGTGGGGCGAGTAGCGGCACTTCCAGAAAGATCCCCCACTTTGCAGAAAGAGCCTCGAACACAGGTCCCCTAGCGTACAGGACTCACCTTCCAAAACGGCAACTCGCACTGCAAAGCACTTCCACATTCTGGTTCTCTTCTAATCCTCGATTAAAGAGGTACATGAGTCCTCCAAATGGTACTTTTTGCCAATGAAACGCACAACCCTATCAACGTGTATACTAACAAATAAGCTCCATTTAAAAGGCAAACTTGGGGCGCCTGCGTGGCTCAGGTGGTTGAGCGTCTGACTTGTGATTTCAGCTCAGGTCATGATCTTACGGGTCATGGGATCGATCAACCCCCATGTCAGGCTCCACGCTCAGCCGGGAGTCTGCTTGGGATTCTCTCTCTCTCTCTCTCTCTCTCTCTGCACCTCCTCCGGCTCATACCCATACACGCTTTCTCTCTCTCTAAAATAAATAATCTTTTTCATAAATAAATAAATACAAAAGGCAGGCTCACCACAGCCACGTGTCTGTTTATACCACACGTGGAACCCGCCATCCTGCCAAGCACACCTCTCTCTCTGCAAGAAGGCATGCCTCCCATGCAGGTAACCCCTTGTTTCTGGAACTGACAGGTGTAGCCTCACGACACGCTCCCCACAGCTTGAGTGTTCTCCCAGGGGTGACAGGGAAAAGCCAGGTCTCCCCCAAGTTCAGACCAGGGTAGAGCCCCCTACATCCACAAACACAGTGCCTGGGAAGACACCGCCCAGAATGGCCCTTCCATTCCCTTGTGCATCGGTCCAAGGCCAGCGGTTCATGACCAACACCCAGGTTACTCCAAGAGCACAAGCAGTGAAGCCATGATTTCCCAAGAAAATCCCAGTCTTCAATACCGCAGGGAGGTGGGAACCAGAAGGGAGAGGTGTAAAGACCTGGGCAACTCGTCCGTGCACACAAGGGGAAGAGCTACGCAGAAAATTCCTGAGGCTCACCAGGAAAACCATTAGGTGGATAAAAGGCACTGTGGTGATGTACAAACTTTGCTATTTTATAGCAAAATAGACAGTATTCTTAAAGCTCAGGATTCTAAGATGAGCTGAGAGTTGCTGATTTATCTGGGAAGAAACTTTTTGCCATTAAAAATCCCTTACCACGTACGGAGTGCTATGTGCCAGGCACCACTCCGGCTTGCTACGGGCACTCACACATTTGGCCTGCACACCCCCGGGGGCAGCTCGACATCCTCGAGGAGGCAGCGCCAGCTCCAGTCAGTCGCCCAGCCTTCCCAACCAGCCAGTGACACAGCTGCGCCTGCAGCCCGGGGCTCTTAACCGTGGGGCCGCCTCCACTAGGGAAGACCCGCCCGTGGGCCAGGAAACCAAAGGGCAGCCGCAGAGAACAGGGCTGGACCCCAGGCAGACGGAAGCAGGAGGAGGAAGAGGGAAGCTCAGGCCGGAGCAACCCAGGGAACGAGGCTGTCTGCAGGCAGAGGGCGCCAGGGGCAAGGCTCGGGATCCGGGAGGGGCTGCACAGAACGGGCCTGGGGGAGCCCTGGAAGGGAGCAGAGATGTCGTAGTGACACCGAGCGCCTCTCCTGCTCTCCCCACGCCAGGTGGTAACAAACTTCGGATGAAAGGACCCGGCCCTCCAGGGGCCTGGGGCTCGGGCGGCACAGCCCGCACACGGCAAAGACCACAGTGCTTCCGAATCAGAGGTCTGGGCCGGGCTGTGGACAGACTCGGAGGCCCCAGGTGGACGCCCACCTGGCTGGGGAAGCACAGGTGAAGCTCCGAGCCGGTCCAGGAGAGCCGCCCGCGCCGCAGCTGCCTTTATCGGGCAGAGACGCAGCACACCTGGGCTGGTGCATCCGGCCAGCCGGGCGGGGACAGCTGCCCCGTTCTGTGCGCACGGAGACCTGAAAACGCCGTGAGGGTGCAGGCGCGGCGCTCGGATGCGTGGATGTCAGGGGCTGGACCCCCCGCACATCTGTGGAGGAGCCACCGGACTCAAATGAAAACAGTGAAACAAAGAAAAAAACCAAAATGCCAAAAAAAACGCAGGACCTGGAGGTCTGGGGGAGGCTGGAAGGTTGGGGACCCAGAAAACAGCACTCTCCCCGCCTGGCGACACCCCCACGCCCAACTGTGTTGGGCTCCAAGCTGAGAATGAGGACAAGCGGAAGAGGTGGAAGGCGGGGCACACGGCAGCCCGGATCGCACACACGCCCAGCTGCGCCCACCAGAGGCAGGATGCAGATGACAGCTTTCCAGAAAGCTTCCCAGAGCTCGGGGCGGAGGGAAGCACCTGAGTGGGAAGGCGGCTGGCCTGTCCTTTTCTGACCACAGGGAGCGCTCTCCCCCGAGACTCTGGCCTTCCCCAGACCAGGGCGTGCTGAAGGCTGCGGAGAGAGCGGAGCCAGGCTGCCATCCAGTGCCCACGGGCACCGGCAGAGCGGCCTGGAGAGGATGATGATCCGGGAGAGAACAGCCGGGAGGTGGCTGGACGCTTGCCTGTGTCCCGCGCCCCCCACGCCCCGCCCCCGCACCCGGAGGCACGACGCGCCACCAGGACCATCAGGAGCTCTGCTCTCAGGGAGGTCTTCAGGCAGGGGCTTCGCTCCAGCCCCAGAAGGCCGCGCCTGCCCCCCTGGGCCACACACAGCTCTCCTGACATCTTCCCAACGGGCTCAAAATCCCCGATGTCACTCAACAACACCCAGCTCCTGGATAACGGCTAACACATACCGACCTGGGTGGGGGCGTCCGGTGCTGCCCCCGACCCCACACTAGCAATAATTCTGCAGTCCTCACCAGCTCCCCAGTGTGTACTGAGGACTCGGCCAGAAGCAGCAAAGCCAGACCGAACCCAGGAACCACCACGCTGCACTGCCTTCCCAGCCCTGCTTCTGAGCAACCCAGCTCAAGGGCGGGATCCGAGGGCACAGTGCCCAGGGACTGGCCCCGGCCTTCAGGGACCCTCCCATGAGGATGCCGCTGGCCCCAAGCAGCTCACACAGGCTCGCGGACGGCCTGGGGCACTGGAGAGGCCACACGGAGAGTTCCGGTCGCAGGTCAGTCCTTGCTGACCTAGGGTGGTCCTCAACGGGGCGAGCAGGCTCAGGCACTGGTAAGCCCCAGGAGGAAAACCACGCCAAGCGGTGAGGTTTGGGGCGGCCACCCCTCCCTGAACTCAGCAGAGCCAGGTCCTCACCCCAGCCTCAGCCACTCACTTAATTCTCCAGGCCCCTGGGCCAGAGAAGCGCGTTTGTTCCTCCTTCACACGGCGTGGGGGAAATGCGACGTACCTGGACCGCCTTCACCAGAACAGCAAGCCCCAAGGCAGACGTGAGCTTCAAGCTCATACCCAGAAACCCACCCTGTAGCCAAGACACACACCGACCATAGAGTGCTGAGCTCCAACATTGCCAGTGGCCAAACCTGCAGCCGAGGTGTGCCAATCCCGGGCCTGAGCCTCCTACGCCCGTTTCATGACCCTCTCTCTCCCCACGGTCCCTGTTTCACATGTGAGGATAAACAGCTGGCCCAGGGTCGCATCGTCGGCAAGTCCAGGCCAACCTTCAGCCACTGAGCTACGTGGTCCAGTGCCCGGAGCAGAGGCCGTGACGAGAGCGGAGCAGTCCCATGCCAGAAAGAGTGGATGATGGTCATGGATGCCCTCCAGCTCCTCTAACTGGGGTCTGTCCTCATGGCTCCTGAGAGCCCCCCGTCCCCAAGGCTCTGCAACCAGGAAAGATCCCTGGGGCCCCAGGTAAGTCCTATTCTGCTGCTGCTTCATCCTCCACGGTGGGGTTGAGCATGAGCTGCCTGCCTCTGCCTGGGTCACTCCAGTGGCTGGATGCACCCCAGGTCCTGGGTCCCCATGGGGTTCACAGAGAGAAGGAGGCCCACCCTCCTACTCCACAGAGAACACAGATCCAAAGTAAGAGATCAAAAATGGCAGGGAGGCCTCGGGGGAACCTCTGTGAGCAAACCCAGATGACTGTCTACAGAAAATCTTCCATGGTCACGGATCCATGGACAGATGACCAGCCTCCTCCAGCTAGATCTCCAAGAGCCATCTGTCACACAGAACACACGCTAACACAGTCCGTACACACGGACGGGACGTTAGTAATATAAGAAAGAAGGAAGACCCATTCGTTTTTAGATTGAAAAACAAGACTCCGCCCCTTCTGGCTCCTTCTCTCCCATCATTCTCATGTCACCGGCCATGAGATGGGAGGCTACGGTGACAATGTCGCCTTCCAGCCCTGCCAGTCCTGCAGCATGGCCACCCGCGCCCCTACCCAAGACGTCAGGTGGACAGAGCCCTCCCCTGCGGAAATCACACGGGAAGGTTTCTGCCGCAGTGGCCGCACCCCCAGGGCACTCGGTGGGGACCCCAACTCACGTTCACACCGAAGTCTGGGGATGTGGAGCTCCAGATGGCGCCGATGCTCGCGGCAGCCAGCATGGCCTCCACGGCGTGCACACCGTTGGGTAAATAACCTGTAATTGGGTACCGGGAGAAAGGTCTGGGTTCAGGGTATGTTGGACGCGGTGGACCTCCAAAAGGTACTTCTGAGAGCCAGGGCAGGAGTGGGGAGAAGGACTGCCTCTGGCCGGTCCAAGGAGCACGGCCAGCCCCACCTCACCCCAGTGCCTGGACATCTCGCACTGACAAGGCCCCACCACTTACCGCCAGCCTATCCCTGTAACCCCCTCCGACCCAACCTAACCAGAGTGATCCCCACAGCCCTTGCAGGATCCGGCCCAGCCTCCTCTCCCTCCACTCCACCTCCCACTCTGAGCTCAGTGACAACCTTCTTTCAGTTCTCCAGTTGTTCTAAGCTCCTTCTGCCCCGGGGCCTTTGCACAGGCTGTCTGCTCTGCCTAACCACTCTTTCACGCATACCGGCCTTCCTGACTCTGCAAACATCACTCAGCTCTTAATACAAATGAGACTTTCTCAGAGACGCCTTCTCCGAGGTCACCCGATAAACTCGGGTTCCCTGGCTGGTCCCCACAAAGCACACTCTATTTCTCCCTCACCAAATTAACCTTACTAATCATCTACATCTAATAGTCATAACTGGCAAATTTATATCTGGTTCTCACATGAGGGCAGGGACTTTGCCTGTCTTGTTCTTTGCTTTACCAAGTGCCTTTTACCATGCCCTGCATATCAAGGCCTTCATATTAGAGAGCTGGCTGGCTGGCAGCTGGATGGATGGATGGATAGAAGGAAAGACGGACAGACAGGTGGATAGATGGTGAAGGAAGGAGAGGCAATAGGGGAAAGCAGGACAGTCACGAGACTGTAAGGGGAGGAGAAGAAGCGCAGACCCTCCATCTGGCAGGAGGCTGGGCTTTTATGACAACAGAGGCAGAGAATCTTTGTGGCCAGAGAGACTGTGGTCCATTAAACAGATCATCCTAAATGTTCCAGAGGAAAGGAGCAGGCACAAGTCATCAGGGAGCGGGGGGGCCATGGCCCAGTGCCCCCCCATCACGACCCCCCAGTGACCACAGAAGCCCCGCAGTCACGGCACCCAGGGCCCTGAGCACGGCTCCCCCCTTGCTTCCCTCCCCTCTGTTCTCAGGGGCCTACGTGACCACAGCAGTCAGGACTCCCATTCCCTTGGCTTCACTGTATCTCCCTGCTGGGCCAGGAGCATCCCCGAGGGCAGGGCTGCGCCCAGCATCTGCCACAGGCAGGCCCACGGGGGCCTGCTGAGCTTGCTGTGTAAACTGTGATGTCCTCAGGGCAGGACGGGGCCCACTCCCGGGAGGCTGCACACCCAGACTTGGTGGAGACTGACAGAGGGCCAAGAGATGAGCACATCACAGACGAGAGAACCCCTCACGAGCAGCCCCAACTCAGTCTCAGGAGCCCCTCAAGCCTCTCCCAGGGAGTCACTCCCTCACGCCCTCTTAGGGAAACACAGCCCCCGGGGCCTGGAACTATGGACAGGTCAAGTTAGTGTCCACGCTGCGACACTCACAAGGGGGCGGGTCACCGGGTACCAGCCTGACTCTGCAGAGTCGGGCGTCCCCGGAGGCCTCTCGGCCATGTTCCCCAACACACCCGGTTCTCCATTTCTCCTTCTCTCAGAAAACGTTTGCTTCAAAGAGAGATTTTTTTTAAGTGAAAATTGGAAAAAGGACCTTCTGAAATCCTTTTCTAGACTTCAAAAGGGTAGATTAAATTGGAAGAAGAACCCCAGATATTGAGGCTTCGACCACGCAATGCCTGCTGTGACCACGGGCCCCGCACCCACATTCGCTCACTCCGTGTTCATCATACACCCACTGTGCGCCCGCCTCCCTGGGGACGGAGACATGGCAGTGAACAGAAGACCAAGCCTGGTCCTCTAGTATGGGAGGACAGACAGACAGACGCATGCATGCACACAAATAATCCCAAGATTTCAGGCGGTCTCTAAGGACAAGAAAAGAACAAAAGCAGGACGCGGGGAGAGAGTGGTGGTGGGTTTTCCGTGGGCTCGCTGGAACCTCCCTGCAGCGAGCAACCACGGGAAGGCCCCATTGAGGGCTAAGACAGGAGGCAACTTGGTGCATGCCTACTACCTGGTGCTAGTCAACTAACATGCGAGCAGGGACTCGGGGCCCAGCTGCCATCATCAAGACACAGGTACAGCCCTTTCCTCGGTTTACACATGATAAGGCCACCCTCCTTGCAACCACACGCTGAAGGCCCACTTGCTGTGAGCTCCCCGGGGAGAGGCCCAGCAGTGGCTTCTCACACTGCCACCCCTGCGCCGTGGCCCTGGTCCCACCACCATGGCAGCGGGGGAGGCGGGCTAGCACCCCAACCACCACCGGCCTGCACACCACCCGGCCTGCAGGGGCAGGGACGTTAAGTCTTCTTATCTCCCGCTGCTTGCCCCTGGGGACACACCCACCCACATCTCAATTCACTACAGTGCCTTGTGGTGGAGACCAGGTCCACATACAGGCCTTTAAACCTTCTCCAAAAGTCAAAGTGAGAAGAAAACTGTAAAAAAGAACCTGAATTGCTCTAGGTGGGAAATCGTGACTCACCACCCAATTAGGAGAGAACAAAGGAAGGCGGGGACTCGGGGAGGGAGAAGGAGCCAGGCCTCCCTTTCAGGTCTGAGGATTCCAACCCTGGTTCCTTCCGGAAGGACAGTCAACCCTGCCAACCCCACCGCCTGCAAGGCACACCCAGCCCACCACGCTCCTGTCACCCCTGCAGGTGCCCTGCGCCCATGAGCCTCGGGGCCTTTGACAGGCTGTTCCTACTGCCCGGACTCCCCTGCCCTCTCCCTGCACCATGACCTTCCTTGTGCATCTAGCCTCCACCGAGCGCGGATCGCTGAAGTCCTTCGAGGCTGCATGTAATCTGCCATCTTGTCCAAAAGTGGCCTCAACCTTCCAAGCCGGTCACTCTGCCTCAGTCTCCTCCCCGCAAGCCACAACAAGAACCAAAAACACTTACCGACCACCCGGTCTCCTTGTTTCACGCCCATTTTCCTCATCGCTGCTGCAAACAAAGCTACTTGCTGCCGCAACTCTTCAAACGTCACCTTCACAATTTCCTCTTTGCCTTCCCCTGGGAAGAGAAAAGGGACCGGCGGTAGAGACAACCCTAAAAGAAAGGTTCTCAGTCACAGACAAGGAGGAAAACTCACACGGTTTAAACGCAGGTTGGAAACAGATGCCCAGAAACATCACCCAGACCTGGGTTTACTCAACTTCCTAGGGAAGGGCGTGTATGTGGAAATCAGCCCAAGACATTAGAACGATCAGCCCCGCTATCGAAAGAAACATACGTGACAAGAGCGAGACACAAATTTCCACCTACCAGACAGCAATAACGGAACAGGACGGTGTGCCAGCTGGCCTCCACAACGACCCCAGTGAACCCCGTCTTTGGTGCTCATGTTCTCAGGTGGGTCTGCACACATTGATGGGGCCCAAGCCAGGTAACCAACATGACACTGGAGACAGGTGACTTCTGATGCTTGGTCATAGAAGACACGGCAGCTTCCACCTAGCTCACTCTGGGGGATCTAGCTGCCACGTGGTGAGAAACTGAGGATTCCATGGGAGTGTACCATTTTGGATGTGGAATTGCCCACCTCGGTCAATCCTTCAAATGATGCAGCCCCTGCCAACATCCTCATTGCAACTTCATGAGGGGCTCCCAAGCCAGAACCGCCCAGCTAAGCCATTTCTGAACATGCAACCCGCAGAAACTGTGAGACACTAAGAGTTTACTATTTTAAGCCTCTCCCTCTCCCTTTCCCCCTCCCCCTGCTTGCATACTCTCTCTCTAAAATAAATAAAATCTCAAAAAAAAAAAAAAGAAAGAAAGAAAATGAATACGACCAAGACTCAATGTTGCATGGGTGTGGGAAAATTATTGAACGTACTTTCTACTGGAAAGACATTACCCCTCTGACTGTCGTCTTTGATGCAAATATTTTATTCCTGACTACTAACTGCTGTTCGATTCTGTAACATGAAGCATCACTTCTCCAAACATCCTGATTTCTCTTTGGTGTAAATCTGGTTTTTCCCATTTCCTTAAAGTTATGTATGCCTACCCCTGGTTCTTTTCTCTCCTCACTGAGTAGCCTCGTAATTACGTCTCCCATATTTCCACTCCCCACGTGATTTCCTATCCTGTAAAAATACCCAGCAACCTGAAACCACTGGTCAAAGACAGAATGTGCTATGCAGGCAGCTGTTCTTAGAACTCCCACACTGATGGGCTAACGCATACTGCTTCCGCTCTGCTCGCTGGAGCATGAAGGCACCAGTGAACGCTTTCCTTTGGCGGCGCCTCGTGGCCTCACTGGGGATCATATGGAGGAGGGATGGGGTCTGCCGAGAATGCCTGAGCGAGCACAGAGCAGAACTCCACGAGCACCTGCACTCAGCTAGGAGAGCGGGAACGAATCAGGAAAACACACAGAAAGCAAAACACAGTGAGTGACCTTCAAGTCCCCAAGCCAATAACCAGCCAATCTAGGACCCTGCTAAGAAGGTACCCTATTTGTGGGGCACCTGGGTGGCTCAGTCGGTTGTCTGCCTTCGGCTCAAGTCATGATCCCAGGGTCCTGGGATCGAGCCCCACATCGGGTCCCCGGTTCTCCCTCCACCTGCCGCTCCCCCTGCTTGTGCACTCTCTCTCGGTCCTGCTCTATCAAATAAATAAATTAAATTAAAAAAAGAAGAAGAAGGTACCTTATTTGTAAACTAAATTTGATCCCTGGCTTGAGGGCACTTATTTCCACTGCAAATACAAGGGGAGCTCATTAAAAGAAGGGGTTCTCCTACTTAAAGGGAAGGAACGGCGGGGCTGGGCAGGGAGGGTGCGCAGGGACAAGTGTGAAACAGCCACCACACACCCAAAATGACCACCTTCCCTCCCTAACCCATGCTCAGGACACAGCTGGACTTAGGAAAAGAGGGTCTGGGTGCAGCCAATATACATGTGAGGGGGAGAGCGAGAGCATGAGCGCACGGCCACCCACAAGACTGGTCTGTTTTCCCACTAGCATTACCGGTTTTCAGGTTTGTTTCATTTTATTTGTCAGAAGATTCACATCTGACCTTTCCCACTTTCCCGAGGAAGAAACTGGGACCTGGTGTGGTGCCTGAGGTAAAAGTGCAGAGACATCTGACGGGAGCAGGAAAAACGATCAAAGACAGACCCAGCATTCCCGCCCCTCAGGTCATAAAGGCGCGGAGCGGTGCTCACCAAGGGACCCCAGTGCCTGGGGCGGGACAGCCCTTGAAGGGCCTCTCGCGGGCAGAGAGAACGTGCTGGATCCACACACCGGAACGTGACTGGGACATAAAAGGAAGGAAGCACTGACAGTTGCCACAGCGTGGAGGGGCCTTGAAAGCACGAGGCCAGGCAAGAGGCCAGACACCAAGCGCCCCACGGAATTCCATCTCTAGGAAACGTCCAGCACGGGCAAACCCAAGGAGACGACAGACACCGATGGGTGCCGGGTCTGCAGAGGGGTTTCCCTTTGAGGTGGCAGAGACAGCAGGAACTAGACAGAGGTGGTGGTTGACAACCCTGTGAAGACGCGAAGAACCACTGACATGCACCGTGTAAGGGCGTGGATGACTCTCGTGGCTGAAATCCCACTTGAAGGAGGCCCACTCTCCCAGCTCCCGCCACTCTATGCCTCCCGGAGGCGGCGGCCGCCGAGCACCTCCAGCCGGTTCCCTGCCGGGAGCTGCTGTGACCAGGGTCACGTAGCGGGCATGCCCACGTCACACACCGGCTCACTACTGAAACCCTGTAAGCCAACTCCTATTAGACTTCAAGGGCGTAAGGAACCCCAGGCAAATGTGCTCCTCCATTCATTTTACAAAGCTAAGGCTTAGCCCACTGGCTCCAGCTCAAAGTGTGCCTGCATTTCACACACCTCTCCTAGCGGCCACCACAGCTCAGCCCGGCCCACCTTCAACGTGCTCAGAGCACCGACGTGAGCCTCCCGCTGGGCAAAATCACCTACCACAAAGCCTGTTTTATAAGGAAGTGTCGACTGTCTCATTTAATTCACTGACTACAGCACTGACAGTGACAGACGATGCACGTGGCGTCTGTGACCCTCGTGATTGCATGGCTGACGGGGAGCGGCGGCCGCTGCCCAGCATCATGGGACAGGATGGGACTGCGGATCGTGAGCCCGCGACAAGATCCAGATTCAAAATTCCAAGTATGGTTTCTACTGAATGCGTTAAACCATCATAAAGGCAGGGGCTCCTGGGTGGCTCAGATGGTTAAGCGTCTGTCTTTGGCTCAGGTCATGATCCCAGGGTCCTGGGATCGAGCCCCACATCGGGCTCCTGGCTGAGCGAGGAGCCTGCTTCTCCCTCTCCCTCTGCCTCTCTCCCTGCTCATGCTCTCTCTGTCTGTATCTCTGTCTCAAATGAATAAATAAAATCTTAAAAAAAAAAAAAATCGTAAAGTCAAACAGTCCTAAGTTGGGGACCATGTGTATGTTTTTTCTTATTTATCGTTCGTCCCACTACAATGTCAGCCGTCCTGTTCAACACCATGTTCCCAACACTTTGCACTGAGGAGACATTTGAGACAGATCTGAGAATGAGTGAATGGACGGATGGATATGCAAATACCTCCTTAAAGAGCAAGGGAGAGACACAGGACTCGTGTAGTGTCCCCATCCCCAAGGCTACTTACTTACGTGCTCAGCCCAAACTGCATCCGGGCTAAGAACCAAGGAAGGGAGCAGAATAATACCGAACAGCCCAAACACTACATAAAGACAAGACTCTGTGGTTCTTAACCAACAATGTGCATCAGAAGCAACCATGGGTTTTAAAAATATACGTGAGCCTGGGCCCCATCCCTGGAAGATGCACTCTAGGAAGCCACGATAGGAACTGGACAGCCAGGATTTAAAAGCCACACAGGGATTTCAGAGGTATAATCTCAACTGAGAGCTATGCACGTTTCCCCTGTGGCGGAAACTGTTGTATACACGTGTATACATATTTGCTCATTTAAGCTCTACAATATTCCTGAATAGGTACTCTCCTCCTCTCCATTAGACAGAGGTAGAAACAGACCCAGAGAGGTTAAGGGGCTCACCCAAGGTCACACAGCTACCAGACCTCATCTACCCCTATTTCAGGCACTACCTGGACAAGCATAATTATCTGACTTGTAATACCACTTCTGACAACAAATAGTAACTTGTCACGTAGACGAGGGTTGCAAGGACTAGAGCAGGTGGCAAGAGACAAGAATTGGGCAGGTGACGGCAGGGGGCACAGCTACCTGGGCTCCCTTTGCAAAAGAGGGAGCAGACTATCCCACACACGTGGACAGCTCGACAGCATTAGATTCTGTCACCATCCCAAAACTGGAAGCCGTGAGTCATGAACACCAAAGTCCAGTGAAGTTCAGTCTCCCCTGCGGATGCCCTATTTCCTCACAACATAGTAGCACATGCTGTGTCTAAAATGAGTAAGTAAAGCTTTATTACTCAAAGGAGAAAAACATAGTCACCTGGAAAATCCACCGTGAAACACCTCAAACCTTAACCAATACAATATAAATCCAATGTTACTTTTTTACAAAACTTCAGGCTTACCAAAAACCTAATTAATTAGGAGGCCAACCACAGTGTCTCCTTACTAAGAAAACTCCTTGTTTATTTCAAATATTTTATGCCAACTCTTCCGGAGCCTGCTTAGTACATAAATTAGAAAATTCTTTAAACTTTTTTTTTAAAGGAGAAGTCAACGGGCAGAGATTCTAGCTGCAGTTCCCTCACTGACTGTCCAGGTGACTCTGAGCTGGTTACTTCATATTTGGTGTTTCAATTTCTCCCATAAAACATGATCACATGAATGTCCCCTCCCTTTCCCAGCAATAAGAAAAAGTCAACAGAGGTCTTAATGATGTTGGAAAGGTGCCAAGGGCAGCTGTTACAGAAAACAGTGTGGAGGAGGTTCCTCGGGAAATTAAACATAGATTCGCCATACGATCCACCTCTGGCTATCTATCCAAAAGGATCCAAAGCTGGACCTCAAGGAGCTATGTGCACACCCATGTTTGTCATAGCCTATTCACAACAGCCAGGAGGTGAACGTGACCCAGGTGCCCCGTGATAGATGAAAAGACACACAAGATGTGGGGTATCCGAACAAGGGAATATCATGCAGCCTCAAAAAGGTAGGAAATCCTATCACACACGACTACATGGATGGACTCTGAGGACACCATGCCGAAACAGGAGGAGGATGGAACCGTTCTGCAGAGCTCATGCACAGCAATGGAAAGGCACCTAACGCTACCGAACTGTACGCTTAAAAATGGTCCAGATGGTACATTTAATGTTACGCACTTTTTACCACAATAAAAAAAGTGCCAGAACAGTGTTTGAAAACACACACGGCAATCTGGATGTTTGGAGCCTCTCCAGCCACGTGGCCCTTCGTGAGCCTGGCGCAGGACGCGGAGAGAGGGAAATCTCCCGGGGCCATGAGGACTCACTTGCAGCGTACAGGGCAACTCGGTCATTTTCTTTGTGCCGCAGGAGGTTTTCCGCGTAGTTTAGACGACTGCCTTTGAACCACTCGGGGACATCTGCGATTCCTTTCGATGTGTCCACAACCTACGGAGAACGACAGCAAACCAAGATACGCACCCAGATGAGACCTACACCAGGAATAAATACAAGTGACTCTGCTTCCCGGGAAGCCCGCTAACTCACTGGCCCAAAGCCTCATTAGATCGTTTCATAGACTGAGCACTGGATGGGCCTCCGGGCTTGGAACTGAAAAGAGATCAGTGTGCTATAGTTCATCAGACAGGATCTCACATGTGCAAGTTGCTGGGAGGAGATCTTCAGCGTTCTCACCACAGGGAAAGTGAGGCAATGGGTGTGTTAATCCCACAGTGTGTCTGTATATCAGATCATCACGTTGGGCGCTTTAAATATATATGGTTTCGGGTGGGGTGGGAGGGATGGGGTGACTGGGTGATAGACACTGGGGAGGGTATGTGCTCTGGTAAGCGCTGTGAATTGTGCAAGACTGTTGAATCTCAGATCTGTACCTCTGAAACAAATAATGCAATATATGTTAAGGAAAAAAAAAAAGAAGAAGAAGAAGGTAGCGGGAGGGGAAGAATGAAGCGGGGGAAATCGGAGGGGTAGACGAACCATGAGAGACGATGGACTCTGAAAAACAAACAGGGTTCTAGAGGGGAGGGGGTTGGGAGGATGGGTTAGCCTGGTGGTGGGTACTGAGGAGGGCACGTTCTGCATGGAGCACTGGGTGTTATGCACAAACAATGAATCATGGAACACTTCATCTAAAACTAATGATGTAATGTATGGGGATTAACACAAGAATAAAAAAATTAAAACTCAAAAAAAATATATATATATATGGTTTCATGGCTAATTATTCCCCTATGAGGTTTAAAAAAAAAAAAGAAAAGAAAAGAAAAAGGAAATGAATGCCAAAGGAAAACAGCATCCCCACAAATGAACTCTTTCAGCAAACCTGCACGAAGCACCTACTCTATGAGAGGTGCAGCTTCCAGAAAGTAAGTAAGACAGGTGTGGCCCCTGCCCAGTGCCGCAGGCTCTGACCACACACGCTGAAATCTGGGAGACGGAGCTCCAGGACCCACCCGCCCCTCCCACCACAACCCCCCAGGGCCGGAGCCGGGCCCCTAGCCTCCTTCCTCCACGGGCTGGAAACTTGATATCCTCCCTCAAGTGCATATACCCAGGCGAGCCTCGCAGAACAGTTCACCCCACAGTCACACAAAACACAATTAAGTTATACTTTGAGTAACAGGACCCACTTTCCCCAGATTGACTGACAGCATGAGGAGTCGGAACGTTCCCTGAACTCCAGGTTTAAAAAATAATAAAACTACTGACAGTTTAAAAAACAACAATAATGTGAATGTATTTAATAACACCATGGAACTGGACACTTTAAAACGGTTAAGATGGTAAATTGTGAAAAAACAAAAAAAAAGATGGTAAATTGTGTCATGTGTCTTTTACCACAATTAAAATTTTTTTTAAGATAAAATAAAAATAAAACAACTATGCCCTGCATGTAGGATTGCCCAAGTTCCCAGGACAGGGCCCGAGATCCACACATCACAGAGTCCAGAGGTTGCCTGGTCTCCATGGAGTCTGTGACCTCAACACAATTTTCTGCCAACTCTCTAGAACAATGACTTTTTCCCACTGATGCGAGGCATCAAAAGAAAATATGATTCAGGGGGCGCCTGGGTGGCTCAGTTGGTTAAGCGACTGCCTTCAGCTCAGGTCATAATCCTGGAGTCCCGGGATCGAGTCCCGCATCGGGCTCCCTGCTCAGCAGGGAGTCTGCTTCTCCCTCTGTCCCTCCTCCCTCTCATGCTCTCTGTCTCTCATTCTCTCTCTTGCAAATAAATAAAAAATTAAAAAAAAAAAAAAAGAAAATATGATTCAGTATTCCCAAAAACGAACACTTTATTTTGGAACATAACCATAAAAAGGTAATGCACAAGTAAAATCCCTACTTACCTCATCATACATGCGTGAGAAGACAATTCCACTGAATTTCCAGAACTCCGCCCAGAAGTCTGGATATGATTCAACTGACCAGTGGTATAAGTCATCATAATTTTCTAAAAACAAAATAAAATGGCACTTGGCTCAAACCAATCTTAGAAAGAAAGTCTCGGCAGTCCAATAAGAAGATGGACACACGTAAGGAATTAGTTATGTCTGAGCGGTTTGAAGGTGTCTGACAAGAAATGGTCTGGGGCAGGTGGGGTATCCCAATTCTTACCCCCCAGAGCAAACCCACCACTGCTGGGCAGTGGTTCCATATCCTAACCAGCATGCCTAAGAACATGGACTCTGGAGCCAGAAGGCCTGGCTGCAAATCCTGGCCTGGCCAGTTACTAGCTGTGCGACCTTGTGGAGGTTACTTGAGCAGACTGTGTCTCGGCTTCCCCGTCTGTGAAATGGAGATGGTTAGTAGCACCCCCTCTTGGCAGGGCTATTGGGAGAATTTAAATGAGCATAAGCACATGCATGAGACAGATGCTAGAACAGGGCCTTGGACCAAATCAGAACTCCATTAAGCTTGCTATTATTATACCATACGAACAGGAAAGCCATATCCAATAGATTTGAAAACACAGAAATGCAAAACTAGGAGCTTATTGATGACTTCTTGTGCCAGTAACAATGTTTGGGGGAGGGAGGAACAGGTATTTATTTTGATTTTTGAATAAGCAATATGATTCAAGATAACAGAAGTGCAGAAGGTCATTCAGGAAAAGTCCCTTCCATCTTGCCCCACAATCATCTAACTTTTCTTACCTAGAAGTAACCAATTAAAGAGATTTGTGTGTCCTTCCAGATTTTATGCATAAGTAAATACATCCCTCTCTCCGGCTTTTACACAAATGGGGCTTTTACACAAATGGAAACTCGCTCTTCTTCCCACCTGATTCCAATCCTGAGACCTGGGGAACGTCCCTGCCCCTCACTGGGCCTTTTTAATCGCCACATATTTTCGGTAGGCTCTCCATTCATATGCTGGTGCTCCAAGGATGTGGTAACAACAGGAAGATGACCAGCAGGATGTCAGGAACAGAAAAAAATGGCCTAACATGATGCTGGGCTGAATTCTCTCACTGCCATCAGTCAGCTAAAGACTTAATGGTCCTCCCTGTTCCCAGTCCTGGGGGGCAGGGAGGGAGTACACAGAGGAAGGGAGAGATCTCTGAGAGCAGGAGCATGCTGCAGGAGGAGGGGGCTGGCCCTGGCAGGAAGGGCAGGGTCAGGACAGCCCAGCTGAAGAGAGCTGGAGTGAGTGGGTCTGCAGCAGGGATGGAGAAGGATCACCAGGATGAAATGGGGAGAGGCAGGACAGAGGTCGCACAGTGATCAGGGAACGGGGGCTTCAGGCCACCTCCTCCAAGCCCCAGGAGAACCGCCCTCCAGCCCCACCCACCTACTCAAGCCAGGGGCCATAGAGCAAGTCAATCAAGCATGCAGGGAAAAACACCAGGGACCGGGCATCTGGAAGGCTGGGGCCAACCCTGACTCTAGAGACCATGCTTGGGGACCTCAGGTAGGCCAGTCTGCCCCTCGGGGACTCAGTTTCCCTCTGTGTCACCTGGAATTTGACTGGAGGAGGGCATGGATGCACCCATGACCGTGGAGAGGTAACACTGCGCCCCAGGGCTGAGCTGGACGCCCTGCATTAGAATCTCGGCTCCGCCACTTACTACACCATGATGGTGGGCAAGCTGCTCCAACCTCTGAGCCTGGGCATTGTCATCTGCAAGATGGGGTAACAACAGTGACCCCGAGGAGCAGGAGAGCGTGTTGCTTAAAGACACAAGCTCCGGAGCGCGACAATCCAGGTTCAGATCCTGCCACTTTCCATGTGAGCTCAGATGAGTAATCAGTCATCTCTGGACCTCAGTTTCTCCTCCATGAAAGAAGAGAATGGTACTTGTCACAGGGTCACTGTCAGGACTGGAAGAGTCAAAACACATGAAGCACCAAGAACAGTGCTTGGCAGAGAGAAAGTACCTGGCGTGTCAGCCACTAGAACCCTGCTGGTCACCTTGCAGAAGCACGACCCACAGCGGGCCAGCAGACAGGACGGGGTGGGCGAGGGCCTGGAGACAGGCTGTGCAAGTATGAGGAAGTGTTAATGAGCAGGACTCCGGGTCCAGAAGCGGGGCGGGAGAGGGAGCCTCTGCCCTGCCCGCACTAGGCAAACAGGCCCACGCTCCATTCTCTCCCAGGCTTTTGTTTGTTTTTCGTCACCTTGATCCTCATAAAGGGCAAAGAGTTCCGGCACCAAAAACTCCCTCAGGCTCACACGAGAGATGGACCAGAGGCTCCACACCCGCACCTCCACTGAAGATTGCAAAAGCCCATCAAGAGTGAGTCACCAGCAGCATCCGCGAGGGAGGAAGATGCCACCCGCCTGCCAATCTGGGGACCGAGCGGTCTCAACAGCAACTCAACATCACAAGGACCATAGAGGACAGCAGAGAAACGGAAGGACTAGGTGCAGAGACTTCACCACCGACGACCCAGCCAAGTCATCGGGGACCCCTCTTCAGACACGCCCTTCCGGCTCCTGCTCACACACTCCTGGCCCCCACTCACAGGCAGCACCCCAAAGTCCGGATGACCCGCCACAGGCCTGTGTGGTTCAGTCTGCACGCTGCTCGTGAAGAACCGGAACTAGCTGTCAACGTACTAAAGTCAGGTTTCAAATGAAATTCAGTGTCGCTGCCTTCTCCTGAGACAAGAGAACAGCTGTGGCCGGCTCCTGTTTCTCACCTCCACCCTTACCTCCCCGTGCTGTCCCCTCCCCACACTGAGCAGGACTCGTCGGTGTCACCAACAGGATAGTATAGAAATGACCAAGGGTGACTTCTGTGGCCAGCTCCCAACAGCGCAGCCCCCGCCTTGCTCTCCCGGATCACTAAGGCACCGTCCCACCACGTAGTGACAAGCAGCTACAGAGCTGGGTGACAGCCGCGTCCCACCCTCACCCACATGCCCAAGGCCACACACTGCGGCACAGACTAACGATTCCAGGAACAGACTACAGGTGGGCTACTCACAGCTGCGACATCCCAACCAGGACTGAGCTTCCGTTTTCCCAGCTGGGGAATGGGGGTGAAAACAGCACCTACCTGGCCAGGTTACGGAGGATGGAGTCGGCGGATGCGTGTGTAAAGCACCCACTAAGTTGACTGGTATTATCCCCATCCCCTGCTGGGTCCCCGTAGGCATCTGAATGTGCAAGTCTTGCTTTCCCTTCACCCCCTTCTTCCTCTCCACCTACAAGATTTTTGACCAGCCTACACCTCCAAGTCTCAGCTCAAGATCCTGTCTGCCAGAGCCAGCAGGCACTGGAGCGCCCGGGAGGCGACAGCAGGCTGCCCGAGCACTGGCGCCTGGCCCGACTCACTCGCCGCACTGCTGGCCGGCACGAGCTTTCTCCTCCAGCTACACTTGAGCTATTTGAGAACAGGGAGCAAGCCTTCTATTTGTGGGCAAACGCTGTCCCAGCTGCTCCAACACTGAACTGAGTTGTAGCTTGGGCACAGGCCACCAAACCAGCAGGTACTTTGAAGCGGGTGTCCCTCCCCTAATCAAGGGGGGCGCTGGTGTGTGCAGCGTGCGCCCTGGGGTCTTGCAAAAGAGGCCTCCCACCACAGGCACATATGCTGGGCTGCAGCTGTGGGCTGCTCCATAGGGGGTCCACGTCCTGAGGGCCCCCAGGTCGACGTGGGCTTGCGGGGAGTCCTCAGGTGAGCTCCGCTAGAAGCAGTGACAATAAACCAACCAATGGCCCTGGTAGCGGGAAAGAGAATAAGCCCACCCAGGTCGGGCAGCTCCTGAACGGCCAACCTCGGTCTGGGGGTTCGGGCTCATGGCCAGGTGGCCAGGCGGGAGAATGCCCCCCAGCCGTCCATCCTCGGGACCAGAACACCACTGAAGCTACCTGTGAAGGTCCGTACCTTGCTCTCTCTCTCTATACATGTGGGCAACAGCATTGCTCAAGACTGCACACCAACTACACACAAGACCCCAGGGGGTGGGGGGTACAAGTTCAAGGGTGCAGTCTTGAAGCGACTAGAATACTCACAAATTAATGAAAAGGCGAGGCAGAATGAAAGTCCAAATTACATGCATTTGGAGAGCAGACAAAAGGAGAAAACATTCAAAGACAATGACCAAAAACAAGGCAGCATGTGAGTTGGCTCTTAAAGCCCAAAACCTCCAGGGCCCGGCCTCTGGAAGGGAGAGAAGCAACAGGCTGGCTCAACCATCAGGAGTGGAAGAGGAGTAAAGGACAAACACCAAGGGGCACCTGGGTGGCTCAGTTGTTAAGTGTCTACCTTCGGCTCAGGTCATGATCCCAGGGTCCTGGGATCGAGCCCCGCATCGGGCTCCCTGCTCAGCGGGGAGCTTGCTTCTCCCTCTCCCACTCCCCCTGCTTGTGCTCCGTCTCTCGCTGTGTCTCTCTCTGTCAAATAAATAAATAAAATCTTAAAAAAAAAAGAGAGACAAACATCAAGCTCTAAAGCACCCCCAGACCAAGAGGAGAACCCCGCTCAGTCCAGCTTACTGCCACCAGATGGTGACACAGACCCAGCATCACAGACCTTTGGGTTTTCAAAGTAAGTTGGAAATCTTGCTTTCCCTATGCAGTCTCCCAGTGTGTGAGCCGCCTGAGCCAAGTCTTCAGGTCCAGTCTGGGCCTGGACCCCCAGCCCACCAGCCCCGAGCAGGCCGACTGGGAGTACTCAGTAGTGTTTACACAGCAACCCACGGACCAGCCAGGTGCAGGTGACCGCTGGGCCTGAGGGCCTCCTGTCACCCTCACACCACCCACTGACAGGTCCTCTCGTCATGCCCATTTTTACAGCCAGTGAAAGTGAGACTCGAGAAGATCTGGTGACTTCCTCCTGATCACACAGAAGTGGTGGAGCCAGTTCGAAATCCAGGTAGTCAGTTCAGATGTGTCTCGCCCACCTCACACCTCATGTGCATTCACTTCCTAAAGTGCCAAGGCTAGTTAAGCACAGGAGAAGAATATTATACAATGCTGGCAGGGGAAAGAGACAGAATCGAGGGGAGGTAACACAGACGAATGTTCCACTCCTGGCTCTTCTTGGGGGAGAAGGAATCAGGTCTGTTCTCCCCCAACCAGACACACATTAATTTACCCACTACTACCTGGAAGGCCCCGAGTAATAAGCCACATCTGTCTCCAAGGTGCTCCCTGTCTAGTGAGCAGGAGGGAGGGAGAGCGAGAGAGCTGGGTTTGCCAAGGGAAGGGGCACCGTGGAAGCTACGACACCCATCCTACGGTGGAGGGCTTGGAAGCTGCCAGGTGGCACTGTCTGCAATTTCACGGTCAACAAGGGGCCATTGTGAGCCTCTAAGCCAAGGAGTGACAAAGTCAGACCTGTGCTCCGGCAAAGCAAGCAGGGTGTACCGAAGGGAGGAGGAAGGAAAAGCAGGAAGCAGGAAACCAGCCAGTGTTCGGGGTAGAGGGAACAAGGGCCCCCACGAAAAGGGGGGATTAAAAAGGAAGGCAGTGTTGCTGAGGACTCCCCTATGCAGGGCAGACGACCCAGTCTCCACTTCTGTGAGGATGACTGAGAACAGTGATGCCACCCACAGGAACACAGGAGTCCCCGAAGCCAGCCGAGGGCCACGAAGGGGAGGAAAGTGGCCGTGCGGAGCTGAAAACACCTGAAGGTGGGGAACATCCTGCAGGAAGTCGGACAAGCCAGCCAGAGCCGGAGGGAAGCACGTGCAGGTGCTTCTCACTCAGAAAAAGGGCCTCGTCTGCCCAGCCCACATGCAGCCAGGCCGGGCTGTTTCTGAGAGCCAGGGTGGTGGCTGGAGGGAGGGCCGGTGGCTAGGTTCTGCAGCAGGCTGGGAGTGTAAACAGGAGGGGAAGGAGTCTCGCCCCGATCCCAAAGGCTCTACCTGACTGTCTTTCTCCTAGGTGCCTGAATTCCATGGCGGCCCTTTAGTAAGCTCAGGATGAGGGGACTAGGAGGGGACAACACAAGGGACTACTGGCTGGCAAGGAACCCCCACAAACATAGGAGAAGAGCTACAAGTCAGAAAGACCCTATGTCTGGGGGGAAGCCCCCCAGGCCAGAGTGCAAGACCCCAGGAGCACCTCACCTCACAAGTAGGAAGACTAGCAAGGGATCTCAGTCCCCAGAGGTTCCAAGGCCGGGGAACGAGTGGGGGCGAGTGGGGGCGGCCGAAGAGCCTCCAGGGACATAGATGCTACAGTCAGGAGGAGTCCTGCACAGACAAGGGGGCAAAACCCCAACCCCAGAGGGTGCCCCAGCCCCTTGGGAGGGGGCCCCCACTTCCAGTGGCTCCTCCAAGCCCCGGAGCAGGGAAACTGAGAATCAGGGGATTATTCCAACAACCAGGAGGGGCCCTGACAGCAACGCCCCGGAGAAGGGGGCGCCCCGGTCCCCAGGAGGGGGAGCCAGACTTCTGGAGGCCACGGCCCGGTGGGCGGGGGGAGCGGTGGTGGCCGCGGAGCCCCTGGGCCGCGTGCCCGCACTCACCCAGCGCCAGGCCGCAGGCGGCGCCCACGGCCGCCCGGAAGCGGTCCATCTGCGTGTTCTTCTTGCTGTCAGGCTCCCACATCACCTGGCACTCCAGGATCTCCTCCCGGCCGGCCCGCGGCTGCTTGGACATGGCTGCGGCGGGGGGCGGCGTGGGCTGCGCTGGGACCGGGACCGGGGCTGGGGCCGGGCGGGGGGCGGCAGGCGGGGCGGCAGGGTCCCGGGGCAGCGGGTCAGCGGCGCGCACCCGTGGCAGGCAGCGCGACTGAGCGCCGGCGCGGGCGCCGTCTGCGGGACCCCCGGCCGGCCCCGCCCCCATCCGGGCCCGCCCCCCTCAGGCCCCGCCCCTCCGCGTGTAACCCTCCGCCGGTGCCGAGCCTCGCAAAGGAGTGCTTGCCGCCGCGCCCTGCTGCGGCCGGGACTCGAACCCGCGGGCGGTGGGTGGAGCTGCGCAGGCGCGTTGCGCCCGAGCTCCCCATCCTCACCTGGGGCGTCAAGGGGTTAAAGCAGCACGGAAAGCCGGGAGGCGCTGGGTCATTCCCGTGTTCATTCATTCGCTGTGGATTTGTTCTTCCTGCGGATTATTGACGGAGCGCCTGCTGGGTACCGGGCAAGGTGCAGGGCTTTGTGGATACAGCA
This sequence comes from Neomonachus schauinslandi, assembly GCF_002201575.2. Classification (NCBI taxonomy): domain Eukaryota; kingdom Metazoa; phylum Chordata; class Mammalia; order Carnivora; family Phocidae; genus Neomonachus; species Neomonachus schauinslandi. Next base: position 87,564,781 of record NC_058416.1, on the reverse strand, counting down.
GTGAACGAAGCAAAGTTCCTGCCCTGTGTCAACAGGGGATAAGGGGTGAAGAAGATGTCGTATATACGTCATACACAGTATAATGCGTGCGGTAAAATATGTAGTATTACCAATGAGTGTCGTATAGATAATACGTATACTGTTATTCATATAATAAGTATTAAGTACTATGGAAAGAAAGCAGGGAAGGATAGAAAAGACGGAAGGAGGAGTGTTTCTATTTAAATAGAGTCGTCAGGGAAGATTCCATTGAAAAGGTGACGTCTACCATCAACTTGAAGCAGGTGACAGGAGTAATGAGCTCTTCAGTATCTGGGGGAAAGTTTCCAGGCAGAGATGACAGCAGGTGCTAAGGCCCTGAGCAGGAGTGTTGGGTGTGGTTAGAGAACTAGTAAAGGGTCCAGCCTTTTTCTTTGACTTGAGAGACCTGGGGTAGAAGATAAAGTCAATGAAGGGAAGAGTGGCCGCACAAGTGGCTTCTGAGGACCATGAAGACCGGCTTTTACGATGGGCAAGATGAGACCACTGAAGGTTTTGAGCACAATAGGGTCATGTTCTGACTGTAGCTGTAATAGGAATTCCTCTGGCTACTGAATTGAGAATAGATTTCAGGGAGCAGGTATATAAGCAGGGAGACCAGTTAGGATGATGTTGAAAGAGATGATGGTGGGGCGCCTGGGTGGCTCAGCTGGTTGGGCGTCTGCCTTCGGCTGGGGTCATGGTCTCAGGGTCCTGGAATCGAGCCCCACGTGGGGCTTCCTGCTTGGCGGGGAGTCTGCTTCTCCCTCTCCCGCTCCCCCTACTCGTGCTCTCTCTCTTTCTCTCTGTCAAATAATAAAATCTTTTAAAAAGAGAGAGAGAGATGATGGTGGCTGGACCAGGTGGCAGATGTGGAAATAGAAAAATGAGACTTGGGGTATATTTTGAAGGTTAATTTATTGCACTCCTACTGTACGTGGGGGGGCACTGTGCTAAGGACCTTCCCATATTACTTGTAACTTATTCTCACAATAACCCAGTCAGCTTCTCCCAGGCACATTTTTCTTTTTTTTTTTTTTCCAGTGTTGGAGTTTTATGAAGCAACCTCATCACTAAATCAGAAACAGCTTCCATCTCTCAATCACCACGAATAAACATAGGTTCTAATTTAAAACAGGATGCTTGCTATTTAAACATGACTTCCAGAATACCTGGCTTCCCTTCCTGACCTCCAAGTCCTAGGGCCAGCATCTCATCTGGCTCTGTGTTTGAGTTACCACCTTTGTGAAGGCATGAGTTCATCTTGGCCCGAAAGGAGATTCATCTTTGAAGGATTCATGTTTTTTTTTCCTTTGACACTGGAGTGCAAATTCCGCAGGAGCAAAATCCTTGTTTCACCGGTTCACCAGGGTTCCCAAAGCCTGATTCATAGTAGAAGCTCAAGAAAGAGTCATTCATTCAGAAATGCCTAGTGTGTGCCTCCGTGGGCTAGGCAAAGGGGTTCTGCTATATAAAGCATAGACCTCGCCTTCCAGGGCCATGCAAATCAGAGTTTGACGAAGGGATTGGCTGATTCTCATGGAGCGGGCAGAGGACTGGATTTATACGCCTGATGGACACTTGATTCATTCTTAATCCCTTCAGCCTGGCCCACCCAACCAGGCACAGCATCTGTAGGGGAACCCAAGGGAGAGGTAAGCTATAGCCAAAATAATGGGTACTTGGTCATCACTCCTTCAACACTTCCACACACACACCTTTGGAAATACCTTTTCAGGCCTCACCTTGCTGCCCCATATCCTTCTTTACAAGATCAGAGAGGGGGAAGAGAAAGAAATTCAAGAAAGTTCTTCCCATTTAAAATGGGAACACTGGGGCACCTGGGTGGCTCAGTTGGTGAAGCTTCTGCCTTCGGCTCAGGTCACGATCCCAGGGTCCTGGGATCGAGCCCCACATCAGGCTCCCTGCTCAGTGGGAAGTCGGCTTCTCCTCCCTCTGCCTGCCGCTCCCCCTGCTTGTGCTCTCTCTCTCTCTCTCTCTGTCAAATAAGTAAATAAAATCTTAAAAATAAATAAGTAAATAAATAAATAAAATGGGAACATTGCTGGAAGGGCCCTTCCTGACCAAGAACCTTAAACTGTCTGTCTATGTGCAACCTTCCTTGTGTCTCTGCAATTCCCCTTTTCCCTTTGTACCTGTTGCTTATTTTTTATTTAAGGATCTAGATTGGTACTTTTTTTTGAGAGAGACAGAGAGACAGAGAGAGAGGAAGAGTGTGTGCATGAGGGCGGGGCACAGATGAAGAGGGAGAGAATCTTTTTTTTTTAAGATTTTATTTATTTACTTGAGAGAGAGCGTGAGAGCAAGAGAGAGAGAGCACAGAGGGAGAGGGAGAAGCGGACTGTCCACCGAGCAGAGAACCCAACTCGGGACTTGATCCCAGGACCCCGAGATCATGACCTGAGCCGTAGGCAGACACTCAACCGACTGAGCCACCCAGGAGCCCCAGAGGGAGAGAATCTTAAGCAGGCTCCATGACCCAGAGATCATGATCTGAGCTGAAATCAAGAGTTGGAGATATAACTGACTGAGGCACTGAGAGCCCCTAGATTGGTACTATTAATATACCACACTCCTGATCTGTGCCTCCCCCTCCTATTCAAAACTTTTAACAGAATACAGAAATTTGCCAGGCCAGATGCACTCACACTTCATCAGAGGGCTGACCTCCCAGTCATTTCTTTGGAATCCACCCTGTTGCTCCCTCACGTATAAGCTCACCTACATTCCTTTTTATTTCTCCCACCCTGGTGTGCATTAAGTTAGGTTTTCCATCTTTCAGAGCTCTTGCTATTATAAAGTGACCATTAACCAATATAGGAAATGATGAAAACATATTGGGTCCTCTGGAATATGTTGAAAGCAGCTTCAAGAGAAAAAAGCATGAGTATTTGGAAGTAGCGAAGAGTTTTCCAAAAATGCCCAAACTGATGGTCTGGAAAAGGAGTGACACCATAGTTGGGGTACAAGTCAGGGTTATCTGAAAGTCCACATGATTTTGACAATATGAATCTCATTTTTCTCCTCTCTTCCCAAAGCATGATATTTCTTTGTACACATAGAAACAAATGCCATGATGCTAAGATGTAGCTGGGAAGTCACGCTCAGAGCTACCCACCTACTAGGAATGCCACAAAATCCAACTTTGGAGTCTCTCCTGAGAGGATTGTGCCCAAGCCAAGGGATTGTATCCTGACTTAAATTGACGTTAGAAAGTTTCATCATAGGCTTAAATGGACATCTTTTTTAAACTGAGGGTTTTAGGGACGCCTGGGTGGCTCAGTCAGTTAAGCGACTACCTTTGGCTCCCATCATGACCCCAGCCTCCTGGGATCGAGCCCCGAGTCGGATTCCCTGCTCAGTGGGGAATTTGCTTGTCCCTTTCCCTCTGCTCCTACCCCTGCTCGTGCTCTCTCTCTCTCTTACTTGCTCACTCTTTCTCAAATAAATAAAATCATTTAAAAAATAAACTGAGGGTTTTAAAATGAAATAAAATGAGGATCTGCTCTCATTGGAATGAATACACTCTGACATAACTGACTACCATACATGTGTATCTATCTTATTGATTAAGGAGACCAAATCTGAAAGAAATTGCATTTAAAAATGTATTCGTGGATGTTCTTCAAAGTATCTTGAGACATTTAGAAGAACTGGGAAAAATATCTAAAAGTAAAAAGTGAATCGGTGTTGGTAAATTTCACTTCTTTGGTTATTCTAAAATCAGCGCATTTCCACCCAGACCAAACTTCACCCTTAGGAGACACGTCTAAGCCAGACGTGAAAGAATGGCATTTACTCATCCAAGGAGGTTTTGGAGCGGAGTTACCGGTTATACCCCAGGGCAAGACACAACGGCAGGAACTGGGATGAGTTCATAGTAAGCCTCTGTGACTGGCAAGTGGGTGAAGGAGGACTGAGAACATAGATGCTTTCTCCGGCAATCGGAAGCACCGTGTAAGTATGACGTTGACTATCTGTCAATTAATTGTGTAAAAGCAGCTGTGTATCCACGTGGCCCTTGGAAATTGTCCCCCAGGGATCAATGTGCCCACTGGTCTAAGCCAATCACAGCGCTCCTTCTTCTCCTTTGCCCAATTGGCTCGTGTGTCCGCACGTGACCAAATGCCGGCCAATGAGCTCGAAGGGGCGTGTATGGGGGGGGCGCCTGGCGCTGAGTTTCCCCTGGGAGGGACGAGGTCCTTTTGCAGGGGCCTCTGATGGGTGTTGGGCGACCCGGAGGAGCACGGCGCAGAAAAGCCTTTAAACAGAGGGTGGCGAAGCAGACAAGGAGGAAGAGCCGAATCCTCTCGCAGAGCTGCAGAGCAAGCCTGCGACGAGCCATGGACTTCTGGCTGAATAAATAGTAACTGTCATCGTGGTTTAAGCCGCAGGGAGTCCGATTGGCATAACTTGCTGCCCAATGCATTCTAACTGAAACAATCACCAAACGTCATCCCACTTGCACTCTACCCTGGAGGGGCTTGTGTTCACTTTAGCACCTTCATCACTGACGTGGGATGGCCTAGAACACCTGATCCGAAGATAGGCAGGCATCAGTACCAACTAGGGTGTGTCGGATCCCCAAACTAGGGATCTCGCTATCCCTAGTCTGAAGATTCTCCACCTAAAAAAAAAAAGTGAAGAATCCAACCCAGTGCTGATCTTTGGGAGGAACCTTCCAGAGAGAGGACATAGTAAGTGCAAAGGCCCTGAGTTATGCTTGGCACCGTCAAATGGAAGTGGCTATCCAGGACCTTGGGAGGCCACAGAGTAAGGACTGTGGATTTTATTTAAAGTGTGATTAGAAGCCATTTGGAAAGCTTTGAGTAGGGGAGTGATGTGACATATATTTTGAAAGCATTATTCTAGCAGTAATAGAGTGAGTGGGGTTGAATTTGGAGTAGGATGGAGGGAGATATTGCAGAGGTTCACATGGGGTATCATGGGGCTTGACTGGGTTGGAAAGGAGGGAGATATTGAGAAGGGGAGAGAGAAAGAGAGAGATCCATGTACCTGTATATGAATATAAGCTTAGATAGAGATACATCTTTAAATATCTATCTATACATAGAGATATTTTGGAAAGTAGGCCAAGAGGATATAGTGCGGGATTAGATAGTAGATAGCAATGCTTGGGGTGCAGGTGAGATGAGAAGAACTTCTAGTGTAGAATTGACTTTCCCCAAGTCATAACCAAAGGAGTAATGCCTAGGACTTGGTGGAGAAAAGACCAGAAGGGGCAAGACACTGACATATTTCCATTTCCTGTGGTTGCTGACACAGGGGGCTCTCTCAGGCTGGTCCAGAAGAAGGGTGAGCCCAAAGCCTCAGCCACGTTCCCTGGGTTCATCAGGCAAAAGGGTGGTTGGAGGATTTCTTTTTCTAGCCTCTGTGGTGTGGTTGCCTCAACCCTCCCTGTCCATGCACAGGGCTGTGGAAATCCAGGGGATGCCAGCTACCAAGGGCCAGATGTGCCTAAAGGGATGGCCCAAAGTTCAACCTCCCCACCTCCTCGCCAACCACAGAAGAAAGCAGAGGGGGAAACGTGGTCACAACCCAAGAAGAGGGATACATAGGTGGTGGGATAGTCATCCAATGAATACTATGCAGCAGCCAAAAGGGACACTCTATAGATGGGCCAGCACAATGAACCTCAAAAACATAATGTTGAGCAAAAAAGCCTCAGAAGCATACAGACTTGTACAGAAAGGGAAAAAGCAGGCAAAACCCAAAAACATCTGGTTTAGGAATACATACATGTTAGAGAAACATAAAGAAATGCAAAGAAATGTGTATCAACATTCAGGGCACAGGGTTCTTCTAGGAAAAGGGAATGAATTTAGGGAGGGGCTTCCAAGATACTGGTCACGTCCTATTAAACTGGACCATATGAACACAGTGCACGTTTATTAGTCTTTAAAATGAACACACATACTATATCCAGTCTTTTTGTAGGCTTCATACTTCTCACAGTTAAAAGTAAATAAATAAGGGACCCCTGAGTGGTTCCGTCGGTTGAACATCTGACTCTTGAGCTCAGCTCAGGTCTTGATCTCATGGTCATAAGTTCAAGCCCCATGGTTAGCTCCACACTGGCATGGAGCCTACTTAAAAAAAAAAAGAAAAGAAAAAGGAAAAAAGTAAATAATTAAAAATCTGGTGACATCAATGACTGTCTTACTTCACCAAGCCTGGACTGGAAAATTGTACACAAACTTCACATTTGTCAATAGGAGAAAGGCTAGTAAAGTGCAGTACATTCCAGACCTTGCAATACTGTGTGCATCAGTTAAAAACAGTCAGATTGCCCTACAAAGAGCATAGTTCTCAAAGAGATCGTTCAGGAGGAAGAGCAAGTTGCAGAACAAGATCTATAACTGTAGAAAAATACATGTAAAATACCATTTGTGTTTAAAAATATATTTTCGGGGTGCCTGGGTGGCTCAGTCGTTAAGCGTTTGCCTTCAGCTCAGGTCATGATCCCAGGGTCCTGGGATCGAGCCCTGCGTCGGGCTCCCTGCTCAGCCGGAAGCCTGCTTCTCACTCTCCCTCTCCCCCTGCTTGTGTTCCCTTTCTCGCTGTGTCTCTCTCTCGTCAAATAAATAAATTAAATATTTTAAAAAATATAATAAAATAAAAATATGTATTTTCTTCTTTGGCATATATAATATATATTCTCCACATACTAATATATGTGTAGGAAAGATATTGTAGGGGGGTTGAGTGATGGCCTCTCCAAAGGATATGTCCACCTGGAACCTGGAAATACGATCTTATTTGGAAAAAGCATCTTTGCAGATGTAATTAAGGCAAGGATCTTGAGATAAGATTATTCTAGATTACCCACATAGCCCCTAAATCTAATGGCAAGTGTCCTCGTAAGAGACACACAGAGGAGACACAAGTGAAGAGGTCTTGTGACCACGGAGACAGGGAGTGGAGGGACGCAGCCACGAGCCAAGGAGTGCCATCAGCCACCAGACGCTGGACGAGGCAAGGAAGGAATCTGCCCTAGAGACTTCAGAGGGAGCCCTGTCCACACCTTCCAGAGCTGCGACAGAATGAACTTCTGTTGTTGTCAGCTACCACGTTTGTAGTAATTTGTTACAGCAACCCCAAGGAAACTAATACAAATATTCACTAAGCTGCAAACAGTGGTTACTTCTGGGAAGGGAGGACCAGACACTGTAGTCTCGTCTGTCATGTCCCCATTTTTTTATAAGAGGAATGACTCCATTATTCTTTGCAGTGTTAAAACTTATGATCTTTGGGGGTGGGGGGCAACCTGGCTGGCTCAGTCAGTACAGCATGTGACTCTTGATCTCGGGGTCGTGAGTATGAGCCCCATGTTGGGGGTAGAGTTTACTTTAAGACTCTTTGTTTACCTGTGCATGATCTGGCTTCCCCTTAGAATCCATGAGCCTGGCACCATGGGCCTGTCACCCAGGGGATGCTCTGTAAAGATCTGTAGAATCAATAAATGAAGGATCATAGTTTATGCAGGTACTTCCAAATGTTGGTCCATGCTCAGAGCCTCCCACTTCAACCCTTCTCTGTCCTTAAGACTGGAAAGGAAGATTTCCATGGGCTCAGTCTGAAAAGGATCTCAATCATTCACCAATTGTTTTTGACCCAGAATGGGTCAGGGGCTACAAGAACGTACAAGGCAAGCACAGTGTGCCCCCTCCCCACACACACCCAAGCTCACCAGCTCATCATCTCATCTCATAATGAGATGAGAATACTCAAAATGAACACTCAAGGTCCTCCAGCAGGATGTTCCTGAAGAGACTGAATGAAAATATATTCATGAGGCACATTTTCTATTCAATATTCAAGAAACAAAATCAGAAGATTAAATTCTTATTCTCTGAATCTAATTCAAGACTCTTATGTCATAAAACATCGTTTTCTGGTAAATTGGTAAATCTGCTCAATTCTGCAAATGCAATGGATTATTTGGCATATTGGCTTTTGGCAAATTGGTTTTTGAAGCCCTGGACCACTTCTGCTGGGATCACCTGGGACAGACATGTGTCACAAGTTCAAATGCCACCCCCTCAAACAGGCCTTCCCCAGCCAGCCAATAACTATGTAAGCAATCCTCCCACGCTCTGCAGGAACTCTGCACATTATTTCATTTTGCTCCTTTCACAGTGCAAGTCTAAATCATCCTGATTATTAGTTTACTTTTTTACATATTTTTAAAATATTTTATTTATTTGTCAGAGAGAGAGAGAGCACAAGCAGGGGGAGCGACAGGCAGAGGGAGAAGCAGGCTCCCCCCGAGCAAGGAGCCCAACGTGGGACTTGATCCCAGGACCTGAGCCACCCAGGTGTCCCTAATCTTTTTTTTTTTTTAAGATTTTATTTATTTATTTGAGAGAGCATGAGCGGGGGTGGGGGAGGCAGACTCCCCACTGAGTTTCTTACTGTCTTCTGTGTGACACTGAGCTACTGAACATCACCCACAACCCGGTGATATACTATGAACAGGGTTCTAGACAGTGCTAAACCTTATTAGCCTAGTACTAATGGTGAAACAGACATTCCCACCAGCAGAGGCCTCATTTAATGCTAAAGAGATGTAGATAGCCACACAAGGCATCCTACCTTGCCATGGTTTCCCCTCAGGCTTGTTTTTAACAGGGCAAGGAAAGGTGACCAGATGAGGTGACTGCCCACCCTCTGGCTTGATTTGGCTTCTTTCTCCTCTTATGTAAGTGTAAAGTTCTCGGTAGAGAAGCCAGGCTTCCAGAGAAAAGGATCATGAAAAATACCAAGTCTCTAGTGGATTCAGCTGGCACGTATGGTGAAGGAAGGGGCTGGGTGGTGTAATAAGATGCAAAGAAGTCTACAGGGCCCCTGCGTGGCTCGGTGGGTTAAGTGTGAGACTCTTGGTTTTGGCTCAGGTCATGATCTCAGGGTCTTGGAATCAAGTCCCACATGGGGCTCTTTGCTCAGCAGGGAGTCCGCTTGAGGATTCTTTCTCCCGCTGCCCCTTCCCCTGCTTATGTGCTCTCTCTCCCTCTCAAATCAGTAAATCTTAAAAAAAAAAAAAAAAAAAGCAAAAAAGTCTTGGTACACCTGGCTCTGTAGGTAGCCTGTGACTCTTAATTAATCTCAGGGTCCTGCATCGGAGCTCCATGTTGGGCGTAGATACTACTTAAATAAATAAACTTTTAAGATGCAAATAAGTCTTATTTTCTCACACACACACACACAGTTCGCTTTCCCTCTTTATACCATCTCGTGTGCACGTAGTACAAGACCTGCCGAAGGCTGCTCCTTGTTGGGAAACCTCCCCCTCCCCCACGGCCCCGGCCAGCCTGTCTCATTGTCTGGGGTACCGTTCAAAGTGGCGCCCAGACTCTGCCTGCTCTGAGCCTGTTTTCACCGGGAGCACTCATCACCATCCGAATGACGTCCTCTGGGCTCCTGCAAGCTCCCAGACAGCACCTGGTGCCTGCCACCTGCTTCTCTGAGGCACCAGCAGCTCCGTGCATACTCATGGAAACACCAAAGAACCCGAGGATTCGGAGTCTCTCTCATCTGTGTCATCAAGCCTATACTGCGCACTTCTTTCGTACATTTTGGGCAATGTAAGCCTTTTCTTTACTTCTATTCTTGATTCCTCTTCGTGGTTTTTTATTTTTTTTTTTTAAGATTTTATTTATTTGAGAGAGAGAGAGAGAGAGCACGAGGGGGGGAGGGTCAGAGGGAGAAGCAGACTCCCTGCTGAGCAGGGAAGCCCGATGCGGGACTCGATCCGGGGACTCCAGGATCATGACCTGAGCCGAAGGCAGTCGCTTAACCAACCGAGCCACCCAGGTGCCCTGATTTTTTTTTTAATGTATTCTTTAGGATGCCACGCCAGAGTGTGTATCTGCGGGAGGGGTCCTGGGAAGCGGGGAAAGCCCCTTGCGGACAAGGCTGCGGGGAGCTGCTCGTTCCTCCCCCACTTGGCGCGCCCCTGGCTCCTACGGCTCACCCCTCCCGGACCTCCCGGAGCCTCCCGCCGCCTCCCGGCGCTCACGCCTGCCAGCCCGGCGGAAGGATCCGAGCCACCCGTCCACACCACATTCGGCGCGCACTCTGATTGGCTGGCTGAGAGCTGGCCTCACATCAGCCCAGGCGGCCGCGCGGCGGCGAGGTGAACTGAGCACCAACCAATCGCAAGACGCTCCGGTGCGTGAGCCGCGCCTCTCAGCCAATCCAAAAGGGGAACCGGAAAAAGGCGTGCCCAATCGGAGCTGGGCAGGAGGGCGGGGTCACCCCTCGACCGTGAAGGCCGACCGCTGTCACCTTGACAACCCAGCCAGTCTCGGGGCGCGTCGGGTGGCTCCCACCAGCTTGTCTTACGCGGGTCCTCGCGTAGTCAGCCACCCTTGGCCCCACTGCCTCACCGCCTCGAGCTCCGCTGGCCCGCGAAGCGTCTGGGACATGTCTCTTCTTTCCTGTCTGTATTCTGATGTGTATGCTGGGGTGCCCGACTGCGAGGCTCGGTGCATGGGGGGCATCGGCGGGAACCCCATCGAGTCCCGCCGGGAGGAAGCGATACGAAGTCCTCCGATAACTCAAATTCTGAAGCCTGGCTTGCACTCTCGATGCTTATTTTAAATGTTTGCATTCAATAAGGCCGTGCTTTTGATGGACGCCACAATCTCTAAGTTATGAAAGTCGAACTTGAAACCTTTGCGAAGGTGGGAGCCAGAGCCAAGTGAAATAAATATAAAAAAATATCTAACTATGACTGAAAGCACTAAACCAGGGTGGGAGATGAATGGGACGCTCCAATCAGATAACTATAGAAATGAAAAGATAATTGAACCTTGCGGCTTCGGGCTCTGGGAGGGCTACACAAGGGTAGCCCCCTTTGTGGCTGTTGTCAGCATTCTGTTCTTTTAGGTGTTTTCTAAACATAAAGCTCTAGATAGAAGAATAGGCACAGTTCATATATGAACTTCCAGCTGTCAAAAACAGCTTTTTTTTTTAATTTTTGTACGATTTTATTTTTAAATAATCTCTACACCCAAGGTGGGGCTTGAATTTACAACCGTGAGATCAAGAGTCCCAGGCTCCACTGACTGAGCCAGCCAGGCACCCCCAAAACCAACTCTTTTTTAACGACGGTATTATTTTCTCACCAAGCCTATCCACGGGAACCTGCAGTCATTGAACTAAAACACTCGGAGAAAAACTTTGACACAGAAAAATAAATGTAAAGAGAGGCCAGAATTTATTGTCATAATGCAGCGTAAATTGCATGCATTTTCTTAGCACTGCCGATGAAAATACCATGTCAGGGGCGCCTGGGTGGCTCAGATGGTTAAGCGTCTGCCTTCGGCTCAGGTCATGATCCCAGGGTCCTGGAATGGAGCCCCGCATCGGGCTCCTGGCTCAGCGGGGAGCCTGCTTCTCCCTCTCCCTCTGCCTCTCTCTGTGCTCATGCTCTCTCTCTCTCTCTCTCTGTATCTCTGTGTCTCAAATGAATAAATAAAATCTTTAAAAAAAGAAAGAAAGAAAGAAAATACCATGTCAACATGGATGGGAGGAGCTTTCCTGACTCTTATCTAGGCTTAATGTAGGTGTGATTGTGTCATCCTACCCTTAAGCTATACCTTTCACTCCAGCTGACAAGTGGATGTGGTTCACACATTCTTGTATGAGATAACCTCTTTGTAGAGGTTTCTTTTGCTAATTTTGTTAGTATTCAATTTCATGCCCTGTCATGTACATTTTCCCAATGAGTATGTTTTGTGATGCAATCAATTTCCAGGTCACAGCAGCCTTCTAATATTGAAGTCAAGTGTGGACTTAAGAATGAAAAAACATAATTCAGGGGCACCTGGGTGGCTCAGTCGTTAGGCGCCTGCCTTCGGCTCAGGTCATGATCCCGGGGTCCTGGGATCGAGCCCCGCATTGGGCTCCCTGCTCAGCGGGAAGCCTCCTTCTCCCTCTCCCACTCCCCCTGCTTGTGTTCCCTCTCTCACTGTCTCTCTCTCTCTGTCAAATAAATAAATAAAATCTTTAAAAAAAAAAAAACATAATTCAGCAGGGATTGGAAGTAGTTGGCATTGTTTTTAGCGACTGTAAGCATGGATGTCAAAGCTGGCTCAGGGTGAATGGGCTCACACACCTTTGCCGCAGAGCACACAAAATCTTCCTGAAGGATAGCCCAAATCCCAGGGCCCGGAGAAAACTGGCCCTCCTTGAGAGCCATGGGATGAAATACTACCAGTCATCCTTATTTCACTCTGACTTATAATGCCTACCCTCACTGTGTCACAACTGAAGTAGACAGGACAAAGGAGGTGTTTAAAAAAAAAAAAAAAAGCTTATCCATTAGACTAATGATGTAAATGCACATTTTCATTCAATCACCAATAGGTTGGTTTCAAATTTTCTACACTAATGGAAAGATGGAATGAAATTAACAGCCTAGTTCCTAGAAAACTAGAGGTAAAACTGAACTCTTTTTTTTTTTTTAAAGATTTTATTTATTTTTTTGACAGAGAGACACAGAGAGAGAGGGAACACAAGCAGGGTGAGTGGGAGAGGCAGAGAGAGAAGCAGGCGCCCCTAAAACTGAACTCTTAATGTCATATTGTGTTTATTCTGTTACATTGGATAATAATGTTACATTGTTATAAGTTATGCTGTGTCATATGTATAATAATGTCATATTGTGTTACAAAATAATGTGGTGTTGTCTTATATAATAATATATAATAATGTTGGGGTGCCTGGGTGGCTCAGTCGGTTAAGCGTCTGCCTTCAGCTCAGATCATGATCCCAGGGTTCTGGGATCGAGCCCCACATCAGGCTCCTGGCTCAGCAGGGAGCCTGCCTCTCCCTCTCCCTCTGCCTCTCTCCCTGCTCATGCTCTCTTTCTCTCTCTCTCTCTCTCTGTCTGTGTCTCAAGTGAATAAATAAAATCTTCGAAAAAAAAAAAAAGAAAATATTTAATAATATATAATAATGTTATGTTGTGTTATTATATAATAATGTTATATTGTGTTATAATACTGTTATATGTTATATTATATAATAAAGTTATATAGCATCAGATTTGCACCAAATACAACAACTTGCATGAAAGTCATAGAAACACATGGGAGCTTAGCATAAATAAATCACCTTAGGAAGTACAGCTGTTGATCAATAAGGAAATGGCTAAATAAATTATGGCATTGCCACAAAATGGGATACTAGACAAAGAATGTGACCGCTGGCTGAGATATATATGCAAAAATAGCGGGTTCCAGAAAAGTGTAGATAATATGCTATAATTGGTGTTAAAGACTGGTATATACATATATGCTTGCGTTGTCACTGGATATCCCCAGCAGGAGTCATAAGAAACTGGTGACAAGGGTCGCCTTAGAGGCAGAAAGGTGGTGGGCAGGTCAGGCAGGAGGGAGATTCAGGGTTCACTGAACACACTTTTGTACCTCTGAAGTGTGTACTATGTGATTGCTTGCCTTTGCCAGTGAGCCTCAAACTTTGTGGTTCAGGACTGCTGTAGACTGTGTCACCCCACCCCATTCATATGTAGAACCCTAGCCCCTAACCCTTAACCCCCAGTGTGATAGTATGAGGAGGTGGGGTCTTTGGGAGGTGATGAGGTCATGAGGGTGGAGCCTCATGAGTAGGATTAGTGCCCTCATAAAGGAGACCCCAGAGAGGCCCCTCACCCCTTCCGCCACATGAGGACACAGGGAGAGAGGACTGTCATCTATAAGCCAGGAAACGGACCTCACCAGGCACTGACTCTCTGACCCCTTGAACTTGGACTTCCCAGCCTCCAGAACTGTGAGAAATGAATGTTGTTTAAGTCACCCAGTCTGTGGTACTTTTGTTATAGAAACCCAAAGAGAGTAAGGCAAGGAGCTTATTACATTCTTTAACTTCCTGAGGATCCCAAAAGCTTTTGTTTCCATGGGTTATGTCTATCAATTAGGATTAACAGTAAAGTTAGAAATAATTTTACGATATTAAAAATAAAAAGTGAGAAACCAAAAATACATATCTTCATTTAAAAATAACAAGGATAGGAGTGCCTGGCTGGCTCAGTCGGTTGAGCGTCTGATTCTTGGTGTCGGCTCAGGTCATGATGTCAGGGTGGTGTGAGCGAGCCCATGGTGTTGGCTTGAGATTCTCTCTCTCCCTCTCCCTCTGCCCCTCCCCTACTCTAAAAAATTAAAATAACAATGATAAACCCATAGCACGCTACCATAAACAACCTAATTGTATGAAAAATATCTATACTTTGGGGGAAAAAATCAGTGAGAAGAGTAGCATTGTTCTACATGTCTGCTAATCTCAAATGTCTAACTTAATCAGAGACTGCTGGCTCCTCATCCCTGTGTCTCCATTCATCAGTTGCAATACCCTATCTGGTAGCCTCTGGAAAACCCCATTGCACGCTTGTGACCGAATGAGAGTGGAAAATGCAAATGACTAATTATTAATAGTATTTTATGTAACTAGAGGAACTCAGACCACACTTTGAGAACTGCAGGCCCATCCAAATGAATGAATGAACTATTTCCAAGCCTCCGAGGGCTCCTCCATGCAAAAAATAAATTATATATATATGCGCATGTGGGGGTAACATTCAAATGATTTTACACAATTCACACAGGGTGTTCTAAGCAATACAAGAAAAGGATCTGAAAACAAAGGGAGGCGATGTTGCAGTCTTTTGAAATCTAAGTTGATACAGGGCACAATTGGTGCTCGGTTTTGTCTGATTCCTGATGCCAGAACGATTTCACTCTCCCTGTGACAAGATCTTAAATCCTAGTAAATCAATGGCCTCTTTGAATAGAATAGGGCATCCTGAGACCCCTGAAAAAGAAGCGTATCCAGAAGATATCAATCCAAGCTGGGGGTTCTCCTGAGCATCGAATAAGCTGTAAATGTACGTGAAGCTCCAACTTGCCCAGCGTAGCTGGAGACAGGAGAACCTCCAAAGGCACGCATCTATAAATTCTCATACTGTCAGGAGGAAAGATGGCTCCGTGTAAACGCTGACCATACGGAAGGTGCTCTCTATGCTTCAGCATGCGGTGGCACACTGGATGTGGATCAGAGCCACCGGGTTTCGGTCCTGGCTCCCCACACTCCCTTACTAGCTGTGCCATTTTATACAAGTCACTTAACATCTCTGGGCCCCCGGAACGAAACAGGAATTCGTTGTAAGGCTTAAATTTTTAAAAAAAACAGTAAGCTGTAAAACAAATACAGTTGATCCTTGCTTCCAGCTGTGACACTTCGGAGTAGAGAAGATGGTTGTTCTTTGGTTTGGGGTGGGGGGGGTTAAGATTTTTTTTTTTTTAAAGGAATTTCTACTGTCATGTGGAGATCAAGACTCACATGCTCCACCAACGGAGTCAGCCAGACACCCCTTGAGTTTTTTGATTGTTAGGATCTATAGTCATTGTTTCCTTAGGGTCACCAATGAACATCTCTGTTGATGCAAGTCCAAAAAAACAAAAACCAACCAAACAAAAAAAAAAACCCATGAAAGCTATAGCTTCTACAGAAAGGAGGTCCTGGAGTGACTTCTGCCTTTAGGGAGGTAGCCTGCAAGACTGGGCTCTCACCCAGGTTCCCCGAGGACTGGCCATTGACCTTGGGCAATGTTCCTCAGCCTCTCTGAGCCCGGGTGTTCCCCTTTGCATTACCGAGATAATCTGTTCTTAGCAGAGTGGTTGTGTAATTCTAACAAGCTGGGGCAGCTAGAGTGGAGCGGAGACACACACAGAAGGCTCTTAGTTTCTATGACTGCTGTCATTTGTGGGGTACATCCAGTCACCACCCCTCCCTCATCACCTCCTACAGCAACCTGTGGTGCTCTGGGTCCTGAAAACTCATCTCAAGGAAAACTGTCCCTCTGCTCACAACACTCTGGCACCAAACGTGAGTTTTCCCTCCCATTAAGCAACTCTGACACTAGCTTCCCAGAATTACTGCAGACCCCACGGGTTAAGAGCGGAGCCCCACAAAACCATCCCTTGCCTTCAGACATCAATCCCAAGTTCAGGGACCCTGGGGTTACCCTCACTTCTGTTCCACTTGGTGACAAATCAGAGGTTCCGTGACCACCTCCTCGGGTTCAATAATTTGCTAGAATGGCTCACAGACCTCAGGGAAACACATTATGTACTATTACTGGTTTATTATGGCTTAATTAAAGATGGCCAGCTTTCAATTGAGACGATACCTTTCAGTAAATGAAATTTTTTTTTTTTTTTGAGAAAAAACTGACCATACCAAGTATTGGTCGGGATGTAGAGGAACTGAATTCTCATACACGGCTAGTGCAAATGTGGGTGCAAACCCCTCAGAAAATGGTGTTTTGACCAATTAAACATATGCCTATTATAGGATTCAGCCTTTCCGCCCCTAAGTATTTGCCTAAGACAAATGAAAGAAAATGTTCATACAAAGATCTGCACATACATGTCCACGGCAGCTTTATTTGTAATAGCCCCAAACTGGAAACCGCCCAAGCCCATCAGCAGGTGAACGGAGACACAGAAGTATATTCACACCGTGGAATACTACCCAGCAATAAAAGGAAGGGAGCTGCCCACACCCACAACCTGGATGAATTTAAAATAATTATTCTTAGTCAAACAAGACAGGATAGACTAGCAAGCACCTGCTGTTTGATTCCATTTATGTAAAATGCTAGAAAATGCAAGTGAATGTGTGGGGACAGAGAAGCGATCAGGGGTTGCTTGGGAACGGGAGACTGGGGAGGTTCAGAGGCGGGGACAGGAGGGACTCCGGAGGTGGGGGACGTGCTTCCTTTCTTGATGGTGGCCATGTTTCCACAGGTACAGAAATATATCCAAAGGGATCAAAATGGACACCTTAAACGTGCCTGGTTCATCGTATGTCAATCATACTTCAGTAAAGCTGGGGGTTTTTTGGTTTGGTTTGTTGTTTAAATGAAACGAACAGCACAAGAGCCCAGGCTGGGGACAGGGGCCGAGGTACCACTGACCAGCTCGCCGCCCTGGGTATCAAGTAAACCACCTGCTGGCTGGAAGAAGCCGGTGGCTTTTGACAGAAGGGATAGCGGAAGTGGAGACGGTCCATCGGTAAATCGAGGCCAGGTCAGGGGCAGGGCCGTGCATGCGTGCTCTCCGCGGCTCTGTGGAACCACGCTGCTCAGCCCAGCACAGCGCCCAGCAACGCGTCGTTTCAGTTAATGTTCTTCTTGCTCCTGGGACCTGCTCCCACCCCTCCTTTCCCACCTACTGTTTCACTGCATCTTTTTTTTTTTTTTAATGTGCTCTTGCACGATGATTAACCACATGTATTTAGTTCACTCAAATGGACAACGTTTTCATATCTCGCTCTGGTTCCTACTTAAGTCACCCAGAACTGCGGCTGAGGCTACTCACTGCTGTCCTGTCCTCCAGGGTGTGGGGTCCCTTCCTCTAAGCTGCTCTTTCCCAGGCTGGGGCCACCCAGAGGGCCTCCAGAGAGCACACCCACCCCCCCACGAGCAGTACTTTTGGGTCATAAGTGTATTTAGCTGGACTATTCTGTTACATTTGCTCCTGAATATTTGCTAAGGAAATAATGTTTACCACCCATGAAAGCATCTCGGTCCAGGGTGGGATAGAGGGGTATACATCTATTGCAAACCTTGTTAGGGTTGCCCGAATCCGCAAATATAAATACAGGATTCCTGGTTAAATCTGAGTTTCAGATAAACAACCAGTACTTTTTAAAATATATCTCATGCAATGTTTGGGATATACTTTAAAAAAGTATTGGTTGGGGTGCCTGGGTGGCTCAGTCGGTTGAGCGACTGCCTTCGGCTCAGGTCATGATCCTGGAGTCCCGGGATCGAGTCCCGCATCGGGCTCCCTGCTCAGTGGGGAGTCTGCTTCTCCCTCTGACCCTCCTCCCTCTTGGGCTCTCTGTCTCTCATTCTCTCTCTCCCAAATAAATAAATAAAATCTTTAAAAAAAAAAAGTATTGGTTGTTTATCTGAAATTCAAATTTCACTGGGTGTGTCTGTATTTTATCTGGTAACCCTCCTTCCAATTGAACACATCAAGATTATTTGACTCTTCTCAGACAGGGGAATAGAACCATAAAATCACCATTACATGTCAAGACTGGGGAAGACTCCGCAAATGCTTGGTCAGAAATAATGAAACATATTTAAGAAATCTGTACAACAAAATTACAATAAACATTTATTAAGCTGTAATTTCACAATATTTTCATTCCGTTCTGAAATCGGTCTACAAATATCTCTACAGAACACTAAAGCCAGTGATTTAATAAATAGGAGGAATGTAGGTACCATTTTGCAAATAAAATAAGCCTTATACATTTATGTCTATATTTGATATTCATAGAATCAGTTTTCCAAGGCTTACGGAACTAAAGTGTGCACACATCACATACACACACACACCACCATATTCAAATCAAATGGGTTTATATTAAGTGTGAAATCAAATGCTATAGAAAATTTATTATCAGATACACAAAATATGAACTGAATCATGAATACACTGTTGATAATGGACACCATACCTCACAAATATGATTTCCAGTTAAGAGGGGAAATAGTTGCTTCGCTGGATTTTAAGTGAGCACTAATCACCGTCACCACAAGAAATCAGTTTAATTACACGGTATCCAGAGATTTAACACACATGCGAATATTAAAGCTGACACTATAACAAAAACTTTAAATCTGCAAAAAGACATTAGAACATAGGGTCAATGACATCATTAGCTGCCACAGGTTTTTCAGTAGACGATGCAAATGACAATCAGCCTTTTATGCCACCACAATGGCAAAACCAGTCCTGGTATATCTCCTGCAAATCGGGGAATCATTGAGGAGGAAAGCACAGAATTCAGTACACTGAACTAAGTTTGTTTATCCCAGATACTGTACATCATATTGACGGCTGTCCAATACTAATTTTAAGGGTACTATGTTAGATCCTGCAAAAAAATATATAATTCTATTACTCACTATTCACAACTGAGAAGCAAAAGTCCAATTACTCAGATGACCATAAACAAAACTTTGCAGAATGGAGATATATATATATACATATATATATATATATATATATATGTATATATATATATATTTTTTTTAAGTTGTGGAAGGGGGAATGACAACTTAGGGCCTTAGGAACTCCTTCTAACATGAGCCAGTTAGACGGCCAGAGCTGGCTTTTGGGTTAAGTCAGACAATCAAACCTCATCAGGGAGGGGTGATCAGGTGCCAATCATCTAGAGCAGCTTAAGAAGCAGAAGGCATAGAAATGAAGCGGTTCGGGATTGCCACCAGGCACAGGGTGTATGCACCATGTTTTCGATGCTGCATTGGCTATGTGACATTGTTCCTCACTTCTCCGTAAGGCTGCTGAGTCAGAGACAGACTAGCAGCCAACGGGGTTTACATCTTCCCCACGAGCCTACCCTCAGCAAAGTCCTAGTATAATCCTCGCAACCACTGACCCCAATCTGCACGTTTGCCCCTGGCACCCAGGAGGGGTTGTTCGAACCTGGTCACCTCCCACGACCATAGTCATCAAGCACGGACCCCCTTCTCTGATTCCCGACCCTGCACATGAAGGGCTTCGGGGGGCCCTGCGTGGCATGCAGTGCCCATTGGCTTTAGGGAACCCTGTGACAAACCTTCTTTCAATGGTATTGGCCTCCCGTGCCAGTCACCCAGTTACCTTTCTCAATAAAGACCGTGGCACAATGCACAAGACCGGCTTTCGAGAAATTCTATCGCTGCATTTTGTTACCAGAAGGGATGGGGGTATCGCTGAAACAGAAAGCCCCAAGCCCCCAGAAGGCTGATGATGCCGATCCTGATCGCTGCGGGGAATGTACTGATGGAAGGCCGGTGCGCCGCGGAAACACCTTTGTTAGCTCTCAGGGCAGAGGTCATTGTCAACCCAGACTCCGGAGCAGCCGCACAAATCCAGCCAGTCAGAGAGAGAGTTGGTCCTTTCTCTTTTCTGTTCGTGGCGTGTGGCAGGACACTGAGGCACTGGGAAATAAACACTGATGAACTTTAAGAGATCTAGAAAACAGAGTCGTAGTGACAACCCATTCACAGTAGTTCTCATCAGGATTTTTTACATCACATTGACCGAAGTGTTGCACTAATATGTTCTACGGCCCGGGAGACATAAAAAAAGGGTTTCTCTTCCAGGCATGAGATATGGTACAAAAATACATTTTTTTTTCCATGTACAAAAGAGAGGAAAAAGAAGAGATGGGGAGCTCTGGGAGAGGCCAAGTACCCTAACAAGCTTCCATGGAAGGGAGAAAGAAAAAAAAATCCCAAACTATTTGGAGGTAAGAAGATGCCCAAAACAAAAAGCAAACATGTGCATCAAAGAGCAAGATTTATCCAGATCTAACATCCACGATTCCTACCCAAATTTCAAATAACGTTCTGCCCTGAAGTGATACGCCTATTTAACTATAGGTTCTTTCATTGAAGACAAAGCCATCTTTCATCTGAGTGTATCAGATTCTAAGACTGGCCTCAGAGCCCACACTTGGCTCATTGGGTAAAAGTGGTGCATCTTCCCAACAGCGATTTCTAGTTGCTGCTCCCGGTCTCAGCGCAACGGGGCCCAGAGGCACGAGCCGTCCTTGATTTACCGGAGATTAAAACAGTGTTCCTGTCTACACCTTCAGGCTTCGTGTGGGAAGGTGGCAGGGGGAACGAGGTGGATATTCTATCCAGACCCATGATAGTTGAGGACTTTAAAGCCCTTGCGCACCAAATGCCAATTCTCCCCCCGCCAACGTGGGCAAAGCAATGTTTTATTTAGTACCAAACACTCCCAATACACAAAAGCCAAATGCACAAAAGGAAGGAGGGCAAGGATGGCCTCCCCGTACCCTGTGCTAAAAGAGATTTGTCTGGAAGTATCTAAATGGCAAAACTGGAACAGCTTCGATCCAGAAACCACGGGCTCCAGATGCCCATGGATAAGGATTTGCCCGAGCACACCCTGGAGAACAGGTATGCGTTTCAGGACATGAACCAAGTTTGGGTCCCATTATGTGCACCTTAAAAGCAGAAGTTTCATCAACATTCTCAAAAACAGCTGCTCCTGTTTTCCCGATACTTGCAACCCAAAATAAAACTTCCCGGGAATACCGCACAAGAGTTGGCAGACAGCTGGGTTTTCTCCAGAATGCTATGTGGACCGTGGGCTCTTGGTTCTGCCCAATCTGACAGAGGTCTCTGCAAATCTGCATACAGGGGCTCCGTGAGGGGACCCCCGGGGCACAGAGGGGGGCCGGGAAGGATCGTGGAGGGAGTCACAACCCCTGGCCGCCTTCGAAACTGCCTTCCACCAAAGCCTGAGCCTCCCCTCCTTGCTGTGTGTTCCCCGGTGCTTACCGACAGGCCCGGGGGGGCCGAGACTGGGGTGTTTCCCTGCACCCCTGACCCAGCCTCGCAAGGCGCCCCTGCCGAGGCCCCCCACTGCTGTCTGCCTGGTACGTCCCTCTCTGCCCCTGGGCACTACCTAAGATGAGGGCACCACAGACTTCAGACAGAAAGCACCTAACACATGGATGGTAAAAATTTCAGGAAAAATAATTCGGATCTTCTCCAAGGCGTGTTTCTCGCTGCTTATTGTTCCTGAGAATGCCTTAGAAGCAGCGACAGACTCGGAAATGTTATTAGCTGCTACGGTTTGTCTTCCTTCCATGGTCCTGAGTCCACCAAAACCACAAGGAAACAAACAACAACCCTGCAGGGCAGACCTTTCGTCTGGAGGTCTAGCTGGCAGACGGCGTCACGAGGGCATCAAACAGACTCCTGCCAGAGGGAGCTTCGGTGCTCCCCCGCCCATGGCTCTCGGCGTCAAACCCCAGAGACGTTTCTTTGCCTGGTCCTTGAGTTTTCCTTTACAAAACGTGGAGGTTACATACATCAAAGTTCAGAAGGGAAATAAACAAACCAACCAAGGAATCTCAGGTTTTCCACAAATAATAATCTTTCCTTTTAGAAATATAGTTGACAGGCACCTGGCTGGGGTCACTAGGACCCAAAAGATGTTTAGTTCCGTCCTGGACCCCAAGCGCCCACACCCAGAACCGACAACATCCATCAGCCCAACTGAAAGTAACAGAAAATGAAGCCCACGGTTTTGGGACGTGAGAATAACGCACCCAGACCTCCCCCACCAAGCCCTATGCTGTGAATCAAATGCCAGCAATTGGAGCTTTTACTCCAAAGTGTCCCATTAGCATATTCTTCCCCTCAACGTAAAGTTTGATTAAACTTGACTCGATCTGCCTTTGTTAAAAAACCTTACAAAAGATGTATTTAAGTGCTTGAAAAAATTAACTTTATGCTCTATGCACAGATAAACTCTTACTGTACAGCTAATGTGATTCTATCCTTTGTTTAAAAAATATGTTCCCCCCACTAATGACACTTGGTGGTGGTTCTACACAAGCGATCCCATCATTCTGCTGGGAACGCGTCCTCAGGGTCGACACGTGGCCGGAAAGACCCTCACAGAGCGCCCCCCGCCGCGCTCAGGAACGTTTATTGAGATTGTTTGGGGTTTGGGGCTCTCTTCTTCCTTCTCCGTTTCTGTTTTCTGAGAGCGGGCGCTGGCGTGAGGGGACCCGGCCGGCTGGCTGATTGTCACTTGCCGTTGGCGCGGTCGAGACTCTCCAGCACTTTGTTGAGGCGGATGTTGAGCAGTCTGACTTGGTTCTCCAGGTGCTCCAGCTTCTCCTCCACGCTGGGGCCGCTGGGCCCGCTGCGCCAGTAGAAGCCCATGGGCCCGGTCATGAAGTAGATGGCCACCACGAAGCAGAGGGGCAGGACGGCGTTCTCCGGCTCCCCCTCGTACTTGTGCAGGACGTACACGCACGACATGGAGAACAGGATGACCCGCGCGACCCAGAAGAAGCGGCCGAACACCACGTGCAGGAGGCTGAAGGTGAAGCCCAGGGTCAGAGACAAGAACCAGTAGGCCAGGAGGACGACGCCGACCAGCAGGAGGGCGCGGGCCGGGCTGTTGGCCACCGAGGCCGGGCTGAAGTACTGGGACAGGTTCGACACTGCGGGACAGAAAAGAGGGACAGTGGCCGGTCACCAGGAGCCAGGGGTTTCTCTCCAAGTGGGGCTCGGGCGGCTCGGCTCCCTTGCTGGGTCTCTACAATAAGATGTCCCCAAAGTCGGCTGCCTCGCGATCCTTCGTGCTAAGCCCTGGGAGACCACCTGCCATATCCTGAGTTTAAGATGCCTTTTTGTGGCAGGGCAGAGCTTACAAATTGACCTTGTATTTCCTCCCTTCCTGTCTTCTGGAGTCACAAACGCCCAATTTTAGGCCGGGTATGCGGCTGCCTGGGATGAAGGCATGTCTGGCCTCCCCTGTAGCTACAAAACCAAGCTTTGGTCAAGGAGATGTTTTGTGGTGGCCTCCAGGGGTTTTTCCTAAAAGTAGCAGGAATGTGCCCTTTACCTCCTTTTCTTCTGTCTGCTGGAATGTGGATGTGATGGCGGGAGTGGGAGCAGCTGTCTTGGGCCATGAAGTAAGGGAAGTCACCTAATTGGGAAGCAATAAGATGGAAGGTGCTTCGGTTCTGAGGACAACGTGCTGCAAAGCCACCTACCTGCCTAACCACCTACCTGTGAACTTTCACATAGAGAAATAAGCTTCCATCTTGTTTAAGCTGCTGATATTTTGGATCTCTTACTCACAGCCAAACCTAATCATACATGAAGTTCCATCTTAAACATGGAGTGAAATGGAGGAGTTGCATCTTCTGTGTGCCCAACTTAAGAAAATTTTCAAACAGAAAAGTTAAAAGGATAGTAAAATAAATACTCCTATTGAAACCACTAGGTTTAATAGTTGTTAACATTTTACCATATCTTGTTTTGTCACATACTTTTTTTTTTTTTACCGAGCCATTTGAAAGATGCAAAAGATCATACTTTGGCATATTTTTTTCCAGTTTTATTGAGCTATAACTGACATAAAGCACTGTATAAGCTCAAGCTGTAAAGCATGACTTATTACATATATTGTGAAATTACTACAATAAACTAATTAACATCCATCACCTCATATAGATACAAAAAAAAAAAAAAGAAATAATTTTCTTGTCCTGAGAACTCTTAGGATCTACTATTCTCTTTTTTTTTTTTTTTAAGATTTTATTTATTTATTTGACAGAGAGAGGCATAGCGAGAGAGGGAACACAAACAGGGGGAGTAGGAGAGGGAGAAGCAGGCTTCCTGCGGAGCAGGGAGCCCGATGTGGGGCTCAATCCCAGAACCCTGGGATCACGACCTGAGCCGAAGGCAGACGCTTAACGACTGAGCCACCCAGGCGCCCCAAGGATCTACTATTCTCTTAATAACTTTCAAATATGCCATACAACAGAGTTAACTATAATCATTACATTGTATGTTACATCCCTGGGTACTTATTTATCTTGTAATTAGAAATTTGTACCTTTTGACCATCTTATTACAATTCCCCCACCCACTACCTCCTACCTCTGACCACAAATCTGATCTCTTTTTCTATGAGGCTTTTTTTTTTTTTTAAAAGATTCTACATATAAGTGAGATCATACAGTATTTGTCTTTCCCTGTCTGACTTATTTCCCTTAGCATAATGCCCTCAAGTTCCATCCATGTTGCTGCAAATGGCAGGACTTCCTTCTCTTTTTATGGCTGAGTAATACTCCATTGTGTGTATGTATCACTTCTTTACCCATTCATCCATCGATGGACACTTATGTTGTTTCCCTGTCTTGGCCATCGTAGATAATGCTGCAGTGAACATGGCGGTGCACATGTCTCTATGACATAGTGTTTTCATTTCCTTTGGGTATATTCCCAGAAGCGGGATTGCTGGATCATATGGTAACTCTAATTTTTAATTTTTTCAGGAACCCCCATACTGTTTTCCATAGTGACTGCACTACCTGACAATCCCACCAACAGCACACAAGGACGGGTTCCCTTCTGCACACATCCTCGCCAGCATTTGTAATCTTGTCTTTGTGACGACAGTCATTTCAGTAGGGTGTAAGATGATATCTCATGTGCCTTTGATTTGCACTTCCCTGATTAGTGATGTTGAGCATCTTTTTACATAACTGTTGGCCGTTTGTATATCTTCTTTGGAAAAATGTCTGTTTGGGTCCTTTGCTCGTATTTTAATCAGATTGTTGGTTTCTTGCTATTGAGTTGTAGGAGTTCTTTATATATTTTGGATATTAACCCCTTAACAGATATATGGTTTGCAAATATTTTTCCCATTCCATAGGTACTTTTCATTTTGTAGGTTGTTCCTTCTGCTATGCAGAACTTTCTCGGTCTGATGTGGTCCCACTTGTTTATTTTTGCTTTTGGTGTCAAATCCCAAAAAAATCATTGCCAAGACTGATGTCAAAGAGCTTACCACCTGTTTTCTCCTAGGAGTTTTATGGTTTCTGGTCTTACATTTAAGTCTTTAATATATTTTGAGTTCATTTTTGTAAGGGGTGTATTATAGTGGTCTAGTTTCATTCTTTTACACATGAATATCCAGTTTTCCCAGCACCGTCTATTGAAGACACTGTCTTCTCTCCACTGAGTATTCTTGGCTCCCTTGTCAAATACTAGTTGACCAGAGATCCATAGTTTATTTCGGTACTCTCAATTCTCTTCCATTGGTCTGCGTGTCTGTTTTTATGCCAGCATTATACTATTTTGATTACTACAGCTTTATAATACAACTTGAAATCAGCAAGTACCACTTTGTTCTTCCTTCTCAGGATTCCTTTGGCTAGTCTGGGTCTTTTGTGATTCCATATAAATTTTAGGACTTTTTTTCTACATCTGTAAAAAAAAAGCCATTGGAATCTTGATAGGGACCACACTAATCTGTAGATGGCTTTGGGTAAACAACAGACATTTTATTTTTTATTTTTTTTAAGATTTCATTTATTTGACAGAGAGAGCACAAGCAGAAGGAGAGAGAGGGAGAAGCAGGCTCCCCGCCGAGCAAGGAGCCCGATGCGGGACTCGATCCCAGGACCCTGGGATCATGACCCGGGCCGAAGGCAGCCACTCAACTGACCGAGCCACCCAGGCGTCCCTAAACAACAGACATTTTAACAACATTAATTCTTCCAATCCATGAACATGGGATAACTTTCCATTTATTTGTGCTGTCATCAATGTCTTGCAATTTTCAGAGTGGAGATCTTTCACCTCCTTGGTTAAGTTATTCCTAAGTATTTTATTGTTTTTGATGCTATTATAAATGGGATAATTTTATTTCTTTTTCAGATCATTCATTGTTAGTGTATAAAAATACTGCTGATTTTTGTATGTTAATTTTGCACCCTGCAACTTTACTGAATTCATTGATCAGATCTAACAGTTTTTTGGTGGAGTCTTTAGGATTTTCTATAGATAAAATCATGTTGTCTGCAAAGAGAGACAATTTTACTTCTTCCTTTCCAAATTCCGATGGCTTTTGTGTTTTAAGAATAAACATTCTCCTCAAAACCACGATACCATGATTTTAACTAAGAATATTAAATTCCCTATCATTCATCCCCCTGACCGCCACCACTCCCACTGAGATCCAATCATGGTTCATGCACTGCAATTGGCCATGCTGTGTTTGCCATCTTTAATCTAGAAGAGTCCTGTGACAATGACTTTCTGAAGACCAGTTTTCAAGGCTAGTTTTCTTGCAGAGGGCCCTATATCCTGGAGCGGTCTGTCTCCTCATGGTGTTGTTTACCACGTTCAAGGGGAGTTCTATCCTAAGTGCCTTCAATGTTCAACCAAAGTTCTCAACTCGAGTGTGTGCTTCAGACTGCCCTGGAGGGCCCTTCAACACACACAGCTCAGGCCCACCCCCAGGACATGGGATTTTGTAGATCTGAGGTGGGCCTCACTTTGAGACCTACTGGCTGATGCACAATCCACTCCATGCACGAGGGGGAAGGCAAGAGGGGAGAGGTGGGACATGAGGATTTGAAGTGAGCATGAGATGGAAGACTTGAACCTTTCTGATGCTTTAAATGCATCCACAGCGCAACTGTCTCCCGTCCTCCCTTCACCCCCAGCGGCCTGCCGCCTCCAAAGTGATCAGATTACTGTGCATCAGCTGGCCACTTCATGGGGCCCAACCTCAGAAACTAAAACCTTGTCCAAGCTGAAGGCACGGGGTCACCCAGCACTCACTCCCCAAATGCCAGGGTGCTGCACTCCTTCATTGTGCCTTCCGGAGGCATCAGGAGCATCTGACTGAGTGTGGCTTTGACTTTGGAGTTTTCACACTTAACCCCAGCAAAAGATGAGACAAAACCAACTGTTTTGGTCTTAGGACTCCCAAGAGATTTTGTTTATATGGGTTCTATTTATATTTATCACAGTACAAACTAAAACTAATTTCTAACCAATTGTTTTTTAAACACTGACCATTTTATTTTAACTTTTATTTATTAAGTAATATCTACCCTGGACGTGGGGCTCGAACTCACAACCCTGACATCAAGAGTCACATGCTCTTACGACTGAGCCAGCCAGGGGCCCTTAATAAATTCTTAATTTATTTTTTTAATTATTTTTTAAAATAAATTCTTAATTTAGGGGCGCCTGGGTGGCTCCCGTCGGTTAAACGTCTGCCTTCGTCTCAGGTCATGATCCTGGAGTCCCGGGATCGAGTCCCACATCGGGCTCCCTGCTCAGCAGGGAGTCTGCTTCTCCCTCTGCTCCTCACCCCACTCTTGTGCTCTCTTTCTCTCTCTCTCTCAAATAAATAAATAAAATCTTTTAAAAAATAAATAAATAAATTCTTAATTTAAAAAAGAATTTCATTGGGGGTGTCTAGGTGGCTCAGTCAGTTAAGCCTCTGACTCTTGATCTCAGCTCAGATCTTGATCTCAGGGTCATTGAGTTCAAGCCTCATGTTGGGCTCCACACTGGGCATGGAGCCTACTTAAAAAAATAAAATAGGGGTCCCTGGATGGCTAAGCGACTGCCTTGGGCTCAGGTCATGATCCCAGAGTCCTGGGATCGAGCCCTATTTCGGACTCCCTGCTTGGCAAGGAGCTTGCTTCGTCCTCTCCCTCTGTCGCTCCCCTTGCCTGTGTTCTCCTGCTCTCTCTCTGTCAAATAAATAAAATCTTTTTAAAAAAATAATAAAATAAAGTAAAATAAAATAGAACTTCATCATGATTTTGTACTTAGATATACCTCATATTTTAAGGCTAATTTTTTCTTAAAAAAATTTTTTTATTAAATGGCCTTAATTTTTCAGAGTTTTAGATTTACAGAAAAATTAAGCAAAAGGAATAAATTCGTTTTTAAATATTATTATCAATTTGTTTAAAAATAACAGTGAACCCATTATAGGTTAACACAAATAATATATTTTTCATGAAAAATAACTGCTTTCTAAAACAAAACCCCCAAACCCCCCACAATGAAAACAGTGGAGTTGTTTTGCGTTTTTACAAATCTCTGTAATATCCGCTTTGAGAGAGGAGGGCTGGATCCTCAGATCTGGTTTTGAATCCACAGAAACAGGATGCCAGCCACAAAGGTAGGCCACAGATGTAATTTAAATATTTCTAGTGGCCACATTAAAAAGGGCAAAAAAGAAACAGGTAAAAATTAATGTGAAGATACTTAGCCCAATGTATTCAACATATTATCGACGTGGAATCGATGTAAAAAACTATGGAAGCACTCCTTGAATGCCTAACCTCACGGTATTCCCTGAGGGGCCTCAGGGAACGCCCCCCCCCCCCCAGGGCTTCTCAGAGCATACTTTGAAAACCGCCGGACTAGCCTCTTACAACCAAAGCCACATAGCATGTACTATCAGGTTATCAAGGGGCCAAGTTCGGTGACCAGTGGGCCCAAGGACCCCCAGGGGGAATACCCGACTGGGGCAGAGAATGGTTAACGACCATTCAGCGACTCTAATAAAAACTGCATTTCTCTCCAGCGAGGCTCATAAGGAGCACCCTGCCTCCCACGGAGGCCCTAAAAGTCCTAAATAGGACATGAGCAGCTCTGGATGTCCTGCCTGTATCTGCTTCCCAGGCCTGCCACAGTGAAGAACCATTGGCTGTGTGGCTTAGACAAGAGGATCATATTCTCACACAGCATGGAGGCCACGAGTGTGAGGTCAAGGTGTCGACAGGCGGTGCCTTCTGAGGCCGTGAGGAAGAATCCATCCCAGGCCTCTCCCCGGCTTCTGGGGTATGCGGGCCATCCCTGGCCTTCTTGACGCATGGAAGCATCCCCCGATCTCTACCTTCATCTTCGCGTGACCTCGGTGAGGTCGCCGGTCATACTGGATTAGGGGCCCACCCGATCCAGAGCCCAGGGAGAGCTGGCTCTGAGCAAAGCCGGGCACAGGCGGCCCTCAGCGTAGAGAATAGGGATTGCGTGAGTCCCAGAAGCGCACGGTGACGTATTTTTTGGAGCACAGCCCCTTCGTGAGCCATGGAGTGTTCAAGAGGCCTTTACCGCGGGCCAGGCACCGTTCTAACGGCTCTGCACTGATTGTCTCTGGTCCTCACGACGTGCTGAGGATATGTGGCATTTCCCACGTGGGGACTCGGGCGCAGAGCGTGACTTGCCCTAAGTCCCACAGCTAGAGTGGGGCAGGGCTGGGATTGCGATGCAGGGAGTCTGGCGCTTGGAGCCACCCACTACCTGCACTATCCTGATGCGTGGTCACAGCACGTGTGGGAAGTGGCTTCCAAGCCTTCAGAGAAAGCAAACAACTTGATGAAGGCACAAGACTTAAATCCATCCTGCCGACTCCTGGACAAGGGCTCCACTTCCCAGAACAGTGGCTTGAGCCACCAGATCTAGAGTGGGGCTAACGCCATGGTGTCCATTATGGTAGCTACTGGCCACGTGTGGCCACGGAGCGCTTGAGATGTGGCGAGACGGAACGGAGATGTGCTGTGTCAAATACAGGCTGGCTTTTGACGGCTTAATACCCCCCAAAATGTAAGATACCTTAATAATTTTTTGTATTGATCAAAAGTTGAGATGACAATATTTTGAACCTATTGGGTCAACTAAAACACCTTATTAAGTTAATGTCTTTTTACTTTTCTAATGGAAACTGGAACGTGTAATACCATCTGGCATTCTATTTCCATTGGACCGCTCTGGCTCAGGAGGCTCCAGGACCCTGAAAACTTCTGGAGTCGGAAGTTAGAGGATTGTACTCATGGAAACATTTTGCACCAGAATATCCAACTTTGGGATACAGTTTCCTGCCTTTTGCACACTCAAACTTCTAAGCCTAAGATGCAAATTCCAAAGGCCTTTGGATGCTTTGAAGCTGATGCACCAACTACGAGGGGAAAACATGACATGGAAGGGAGTTCTTTCACCTCTGGGATGTCCAGCGACCCTGGCCATGAACACAAGCACGTGGGGCCTCTGTGGAATGATGCTGTTCTGATCCTGTCCCGTGTAATCAGGAGGCTGTCGCTACTCTAGCTTTCCGTTCCAAGTTGCGTGCAACTTTTTGCAATCAGGCTCGCTTCTGCAGGGCGCGTCGGTCAGGGATGGAATCTGGGCAGGAGGTGAATACGGAGGCCGAGCAGGTTGCACGCAGTTGCTGTATCTGTGCTGTGTGTTGACTCAGCCTGACTCCCAGGAGGGGTCCCCAGCAGCCCCAGGAGGCTGCAGGTGGCACAGCATCCTCTCAAAGGGCCGTCCCGCTGCCGCGGATTCTTTGCCTGAGCGGTGAGGTGCCCTGAGCTGGTCTAAGGTCTCTCACAGGTTGAACTCGGTGATTCAAGGCTGGAGTCAGGTTCCCAGGGGCTGAGGGGGGACGACAGCGGGTGTGAACCAGGGAGCCCCACCTATGGGGCCAGTCTCCAGTCCATCAGGTGGGAGTGTCAAAGGCAAGCAGGAGGGCTCCCAGAGACCCTGCACGTGGCCAGGGTTTCCCACAGCCGCTGTAACAAATGACTAGATGAGGTGGCTTAAAGCAATAGGAATGCACTGTCTTGCTGGCTGGGGGCCAGAATTCCGAAATCAAGGTGTGGGCGGGGCTGCTCTCCCTGAGCACTCCACAGGGGTCCCTCCTGCCTCTTCCAGCTCCTGGGGGCTCCAGGCGTCCTGGGCTTGTGGCCACAGCTCTCTGGTCTCTGCCAGGGCCGTCTCTTCTCTGGGTATTTCTGTCTCTGTGTCCAAATTTCCCTCCTCATACAAGAACATTGGCCGTAGGACCCACCAGGATGACCTCATCTTAACTTGATCATATCTACAAAGACTATTCCCAAATAAGCTCATGTTCACAGATATGGGGCTTCTGGGGTGCTTCTGGGGGGACACAAGTGAACTCACACCAGCAGCGAAGTAGTGGGACCAACAGTCCTCCAACTTTTATGAGCGATGGGCCCCTGTGCACCAGGGGCAGAGTAAGGCAGAGGGGGCAGTCTGGAGGAGATGGGCAAAACCCCACTCACAGGAGCAGAGATTCCAGAAGGGAGATGAGCAATAAACACACACATGCGCAAGCGTGCGTGCACACGGGACATCACAGCTGGTGAGGGATGGTGGGTGTGAGGACAGATGGGGTCCCTGTACATGGGTTAGTCAGGATGGGCCCCTTGGAGGAGGTGTCATGTGCCAGAGAGCAGAGGATGGGAAAGACTCAGCAGGCAAAGGGCTGAGGGACTGCTCCTGGCAGGGGATACCTAACGGAACCAAAGCTGTGTCCAAGAGCAGGATGGAGGCGGGGGACTGGGTAGGGGGCTGGGCAGATCCTCGGTGCTGACTGTCCTCGGTGGGAGCTCTATGTCGATTCCAAGTGTGACAGGGGTCACTGGGCAGTCTGAAGGTGAATGACTTGACCCGACTAATGTTTTGCTTTTTTTAAAAATCACTCTATGCAGCAAAAGTTGTAATAAAAACAAAAAAACACCCTGGCTATCGGTCGAGAAGGAACCACAGGGGCCAAGAGAGGACGCTGAGTTAGGAGGTGTGCAGGAAGGGTTAACACAGCGGGCCTGAGGCTGCTCTCTAGAAAGGTGTGCAGGTAAGATGGGCCCTTGGCTGGCATCTGGGAACTTGGATTTCTGGAGTGTGATATGGTGATTTGTAATAAGAAGTATATATATTTGGTCTTTGTCCCTATGCCTGGCACAGAGCAGCTAAATCCTTTGGAGTTTTCTAAGGGACGAGAGCGATAACGGTTATCTTGATAATTCAGAACAAGCCCCTTTGAGCCACACCTGAGCATGTTCCAAGGCAGTGACTTTTGGAAAGGCCCTAAGGAGGGGGGCTGGGTGCTGGGAGAACCAACCGTGAGGAGGGGGCTGGGACTTCTGTCCCATCCCCTGACCTCCAGGGAGGGGAGAGCGGCTAAAGGTTGAGTCAATCACCGATAGCCAAGGACTCGGTCAATCATGCCTCAGTCACGGAGCCTCCATAAAGACCCTGACAGGACGGGGTTTGGGGAGGTTCCAGGTCGGGGAGCTCAGAGAACATTAAGGCTCCCTGGCCCTTCCCACGGACCTCGCGCTGCATATCTCTTCCATCTGGCTATTCCTGGGTTACATCCATCTATAACAAACTTGTAACCTAGTTAAGGAAATGGGTTTCTGGAGTTCTGTGAGCCGCTCTAGCAAATCAGTCAAAGCCAGGTAGGGGTGCGTGGCAACCTTCGATTTAGAGCCGGTCGGTCAGAAGCACAGGTGGGCTTGCAACTGGCATCTAGGGATGAAGGGGCAGTCTTGTGGGGGGAGCCCTTGCCCTGTGGGTTCGCTCTGACACTATCCAGATAGACAGGGTCAGAATTCAGTTAAATTTCTGGGACGCCTGGTCAGTGTCCACGGAGGATGGAGTTTATTGCTTGGTGGTGTGGAAAAAACACATGTATGGAGGGGACTTCCCTCCATTCCCTCATAAGGGACTGTGCCTGGACTGTTTGTACGAATCACGTGGTTTATGCTGACTGCCTGCTTTCCTGCGGGCAGTCGGGAGTTTTGGTCGGTGCCAGGCGGAAAGTGCCTAGGTGACCAGCCCTAAGAAACACCCCGGGCACTGGGTCTCTAACGGGCTTCCCTGGTAGACGACACTTTACACCTGTCGTCTCAAATTGTTGCTGGAGGAATTAGAGCGTCCTGTCCCCCTTGCTCATGGTGCTTTGTGTCCTTGCGCTCTAATAAGTCACAGCCATGAGCATGACCATAATGCTGAGTCCTGGGTCTTCCTAGTGCCTCACCGAACCTGGGGCTGGTCTTGGGGACCTCAACACAGGCTACTGGAGACTTCCTGGCAAAAGAGGTGGCAGCCTGGCCCGGGGCCCGTGACCTTCAATTCAACCGTCCCAGAGGCAGCCTCCTGATTCCTGGGGCTGAGCAGCAACTCCTCTCACAGGCCAGTTCGGCAGTGTTCTGGGGGCCACACACCGCTTCTTCTGTCCTTCTGATAATTCTGTGAGTGCCCCAAACTCTGTATGAAATCCCTTTCTGCCTAAATAACTGTCTAGTCTGATGGATCCCAACAACCCAGAGGCTTCACCTCTGGTCCATGCGGCTTTGCCAGGGGCAGACGAGTCAGCACCACCCACCCGTACCTTACCCTAAACAGCATCTGTGAATCTCAGTTTGGATGGGCCATTTCTTTATGCAACTATTACAAGAAGAAATGTTCATTTGTGTCCCCCTGCCCCCTTCCAAGGGGTCCCCTGTGCCACCCACTGCAGATACTGCATCCACACCTTGAGAACCACTAGAATGAAAGAGTGCCTTAAATGAATGCTCCCCCCCTCCACACACGTACCATCAAGTCCAAGAACATCCAAGAGCTCCATCCAAACTTTCCACAACGTTTCGACAAACATATCCACCCCCAGCACGAACCTCTCCGTCAGCCTGGTCAGGAACTGCAGAAAGAAGAGAATGGTCACTATGCTGACTTGGACAACGCCCCCTTCTCCTCGTCCATCCAGGCCTGGTGGTATACACATCAACGGGAAACAGAGCCGGGTAGCCTGGGCGCTGTCATGAGCCCGGTCGGCCAGGAGCTGGGGGAAGTCTGGTCAAGCCTCCTCCTCCACAGGCCGAGCGGCACACCTATGGGAGACGGGAGGTCCCCGCAAAGTGGCTTCACTCCACTTCTGATTTCTCCTAGAGCCCTGCTGCTCACGACAAGGTGAAGGTCTCTGCTTTTCTCTGCCTAATTTCTCATTTTTAAACAGTGGGAGTTTCTGCCCCCCAACCCATTTCGCCTGGAGTGTGGGTGCTGCCTCGAGGGATGAGGACAAGGGTGATGGTCGTTCTCACATGTGAGCTGTATCCCATGTCCTGGGCACGTGGAAACGCTAGAACCCCACGCCCCACCCGGCTGTAAGGACCCGGGCCGTCGGAGGGCTTCATGAGCTCTCCGGGTGATTCCGGAGGAATACGAATAGGAGGTGCAGCCTCGTTCACCTATTTTTCTGGAGTAAGTAATACTCTGCACACATGGTATAAAACTCAAAGCTGCAAATGGGAACTCAGTGAAAAGTAAGCCTCCCACTTCACTCCCCGTGATGCAAACCTCCGTCCGGAGGCACCTGCTGTTATCAGTCGCTTCTGTGGCCTCCCTTAGAGCTGCCCAGTGAGCGATGGCGGACAAATGTTCTTCCCACCAGCAGCAGCGAATGTGCACGGTTTTGCAGTTTTTCTCCCGTGCCACTCTGTCTTGGTGATTACTCAACCTCAGCCTGGACAGAGCTGCCTCATTCTCCATAAAGAGGTTTAAGCAATCCCTCCCCATGGGCACCTCGGTTGTACCCACCTACACTATGACAGCAAACAGGAGTGCCGAGCGGAGCCCTGGACTAGTGCCCTTTGACTCACATGTGGGCAAGAAGTGCCTCGGAGTGAAGTGGCTATGGCATTTGGAATCAGACTTCGTGGATGGATCGCTGCCCCAGGACAGGGGTAAAAGAGGCAGGGGTGAATCAGCAACCGGGAGAGAGAGGACTCGAATAACCTCCATGTCCGTTCTGTGTGGTGGCTGAGAGTGCGTGCGGCTGGGAGTCTAAGTGCCTGGGTTCAAACCTCAGATCTGCCTCTTGCTGCTAGCTACGCAGCCGTGCGTGTGATACACAGATACACACGTACCATACACAGCAGAGCTCCAGCTAAGAGATACATGCCCTTGTACCACCCCATCTGGTTTTCCGAGCAGTAGGTGCGCTATTCACGTGAAGTGCCTTGAGCACCCGGTAAGTGATCACAATCCCTACTGACATCCCATATTCTCACAGAGCACTGACCCCAACATATCCTGCAAGGAATCATCCTTTTATCCTGAGGTCACTGCCCTAACGGGGTTTGTACACGCAAAGACCATGTGGCCATCAGCTGATGGATGGACGAACAAAGCCTGGTCTATCCAGACAACGGGATATTATTTGGCCATAAAATGGAAGTACTGATGCATGCTTCCACGTCAGCAAACCTTGAAAACGTGACACTCGGGGAACGAAGCCAGACGCAAGAGGCCACATAGCAAATGATTCTGTTTGCATGAAATGTCCAAGAGAGGCAAAGCCATAGGGACGGAAAGTAGATGGGCGGTTGCCAGGGGCTGTGATAGCTAAAAGGTACACGATTTTCCTAGAAATGACGAAACATCCTACCACGGACTGTGGTGATGAGTGCACAACTCTGTGAACAGACTAACGAGGGTTGAACGGCACACTTTAGGGGGATGAATTGTATGGTACTTGACTTATACCTCCATAAAGCTATTTTAAAATGGAAGGGTAAAAAAAAAAACAAAACAGAAGAGCTGTGATTAAAAAAACCAAAAACCAAAAAATAGGGCACCTGGCTGGCTCAGTCAGTGGAACATGTGACTCTTGATCTCAGGGTCCTTAGTTCAAGCCCCACGTTGGGTGTGGAGTCTCCTTAAAAAAAAATAAAAACAAAAAACAAAAAAAACACATACATACACAAACGAAAAGACTGTGTGGAGAACACCAGAAGGAAGCATACGTGTCACAAAAAAGAGAGGGCGGCTGCCCCTCTTGTCAGTGGAGGAGGTGGTGCGATGCATCTTCCCCCGGGGTAGAAGGCCCATTGGTAATGGTCTAATTAAAACTCCGTTTTTAGGGGTGCCTGGGTGGCGCAGTTGGTTAAGCATCCAACTCTTGGTTTTGACTCACATCATGATCTCAGGGTTACGTGACTGAGCCCAGCGTTGGGCTCTGTGCTCAGAGGGGACTCAGCTTGGGATTCTCTCCTTCTCCCTCACCCTCTGTCCACTCCCCTCTCTTTCTAAAAAACAAAAACCAAAAAAAAGCTCCTTTTTTAAAAAAGAGCTTTACTGGCATATGATTTACACACCATTAAGTTCATGTCTTCAAAGTGTCCAGTTGGGTGGTCTTTGGAATAGTCACGAGGTTACAAAGTTATACAACCATCACCATAATCTAATTTTAGAACATGGTCATCGCCTCCAAAGAAACCCCGCATCCCTCCACCCCAACCTAGGCAACCACTAATCTGTCTCTACGGATTTGCCTTTCCTAGACTTTCCACACAAACGGAATCGTATGACACGTGACCTTTCATGTCTGGCTTCGTTCTCTCACAATGACATTTCCTATGTCGTACCAGGAATCAGGAGTTCATTCCTTTTTATGGCCATATAGCATTCCACTTTGCAGATATGCCCTGTTCTGCTCATCCTGCTGCATAATGGATGTACGACCCGTACACGTTGGTCTGGAATTGGGTAGCAGTTTTTATACTTTGTTCAAATGGAGGAAAAAAGAAGGGCCCTAGGCTTTTCTAGAAGAGGCTTTTGGGCCTTTGAGATGGCACCAGCTCCCCCAAAAAGGGTGTGAGGAAGCAGCTATTTTGGAAGGAAGAGGCACCAGTGCTCACGCCGCTGAAACTCTCTGTGCCTCGGTTTTGTCAGCTGTCAAATGGGGCCAAGACAGGATTGGACACTGCAACCTGGAAAGGCCTCCGCACGGGGTGGGCACGCACCGGGGGCCCAGGCATCGGAGCTGCTAAGGATGCTTGTCACAGCACCTAATCACGCAGGTCTCCAGGTAGGTGCCTGCAGACCCGCCATCCTGGGGAAATCCTCGTGCCCACGCAGGACAGGCATTGCTCAGAAGGAAGAACAGGCCCTTCCTGAAAACTGGCCCAGGGCAGGAGAGGCTGAAAGCAGAGAAGGGCCCACCCTTGGCCTTTTAACCACACTTGGGCAAGCTCACTCTCTGCCCTGTGGACACACTGTTGCTTTAGCTACTGCTCCCAAGATGTAGGACACCTTGGCCCATTTCACCGGGCGAAGACACGGGAGCCCTGAGGGGGATGAACTGTGTTCTCCCTAAACCCCTACCTTGAAGCCTGAATCCCCAGGACCCCAGAACGTGACTGGAGTTAACGATAGGGTCTTCAGAGAGGTAAGGAAGGTAAAACCAGGTCACTAGGGTGGGCCCTAACCCAATGGGACCCATGTCCTTATAAGAAGAGGAGATCAGGACACAGACACACAGAGAGGGAGGGCCACGTGACAACACGTGTGCACATCAAGGAGAGAGGCCTCGGCAGAAATGACCCTGCCAACACTGTGGTCTCGGATTTCTAGTAAATTCCTACTGTTGGAGCTGCACAGTGTGGCCCTGTTCAGGCAGCCCCGAGCCACTCCTACAGGGGTTATACCGCAGCCCGGAGCCCGGAGCGCTGCACCTGCCCAGCGTGGACGCGGACTCACCTCAGGATGAGGGCCCGGCTTGCCCACCACAGAAGCCACAGGGGACACAAGAAGCAGTGAGAGGGAAAGAGCCCTTCAAACTAAGGCCACTTGAATCAGGCTGAGAGTCTGTGCCCTTGATGTGTCTTCCACTCAAACCCACACGAGAAAAACCTCAGACCCATCAGAGCTGACGGGTGTCTTGCAGAATCCTTGACCAGGGCTCCTGCAAACTGCCCAGGTGGCCTCCAACAAGGAGAGGCCAAGAGATGTCCCAGCTCGAGGACAGCTAGATCCAGTGCGCTGTCCTGGATGCGATCCTCAGACACAAAAGGATGTGGGGTAAAAACCAAGGACATCGAAAGAAAGCATGGACTCTGAGCTACTAATAATCTATCAATAGTGGTTCATTCACACAATAAATGTGCTATAAGAATGTAGGACGTTCCCAACAGGGGAATCTGGCTGCAAGGTATGAGGGGATTCTGTACCATCCTCTCAGTTTTTCTATAAATCTAAAACTGTTCTTAAAAAAATAAAGATATACCTATTTTTAAAGATTTTTTTTAAAGTCATCCCTACGCCCAACGTGGGACTCGAACTCACAACCCGAGATCAAGAATCACATGGTCCACCGACTCAGCCAGCCTGGCACCCCTTAAAGGAAAGATATTTTTTTTAAAGGGTGCCTTA
Source organism: Neomonachus schauinslandi (assembly GCF_002201575.2). NCBI lineage: Eukaryota > Metazoa > Chordata > Mammalia > Carnivora > Phocidae > Neomonachus > Neomonachus schauinslandi. The sequence continues at coordinate 87,526,275 of NC_058416.1, read as the reverse complement.
ACAGACACATTGGTTAAATGGACGGTAAACTTCGTTTGGATCCCAATGCAAAGGAAGCAATTTTGTCAGGAGACCTTTCGAGTCCGTTGAAAAACTAGAAAATGGACTGGGGTTAGTCACTACAGAATATTGCCATGAGCCGCGTGTTTTGTGGTCATGTTTTTGTTGTTTGTTAAAGAAAGACTAAGGGGCACCTGGGTGTCTCAGTCGTTGGGCATCTGCTTTCGGCTCGGGTCATGATCCCAGGGTGCTGGGATCGAGCCCCGCATCGGGCTCCCTGCTCGGTGGTAAGCCTGCTTCTCCCTCTCCCACCCCATTGCTTGTGTTCCCTCTCTCGCTGTCTCTCTCTCTGTCAAATAAATAAATAAAAATCTTAAAAATAAATAAATAAGTAAAAAAGATACAGACTAAAGTATTCTCAGGTTAACTAATATGTCTTGGATTGGCTTTAAGATATTATTGCAGGTTAAATGTCGTTTTTGGCAAGGGGATAAACGTAACAGGAATGGCAGAAGGTTGATAAACAGAAGCCATGGGTGTTGGGTGTAGGGTTCATTACAAGATTCTTTCTCCCTTGGTGCAGGTTGTACAATGTTCGGGATGAAAAGTTAGAACAAGGGAGAATCAGGTGAACAGACTCGGGAGGCCCGCAGCTGTCCCCGAGGAAGGGACAAAATTACTCAAGCCAGGATTTCATTATCCCTCTTCTTGCGGCAGAGAAGCCTGGACACCCACCTCCGGGCGGCGTCCTGCATCCCAATCTCACCCCTGTCACCCTCTGGCTCATGCAAACTGACTCCAAGGAAAATCAGCAAATGTGTCTTGATGAGCAAGTCAGAGAAGGAGTGACATTTCTGTTTTCAAGTTTGCCCGAGCATGTGAAGGACACACCACCTGCAAAGACTGCATGAACGAAAAATACCGGGACGTACACAGAGATCACAAATGAGTCACAAAGGGGAAAGGCACCCTGATGTGCCTCCAGGGCAAACACACAGACCCCTTCGGTAGAATTCTTGCCGGATATGTACATGTGCCCTTATGTAACCGCGAAGGAACAGACAACACACACTGCAGGACATTTCAAGAAACGACTGCTCTGGGGGCACCTGGCTGGCTCAGTCAGTGGAACTGCGACTCTCAATCTGGGGGTTGTGAGTTCAAGCCTCAGGTTGGGGGTAGAGATAACTTAAAAATAAAATCTCAAAAAAAAAAAAAGAAAAGAGTGGTCTGTCAATACCACGGTGAGATACCATTTCGGCCTCACTCCGATGGCTATAACCAAAAAGACAATGACAAGTGTTGGCAAGAATGTAGAGAAGTGGGGATCCTCATGCGCTGCTGCTGGGAATCCAAAATGGTGCGTCTATACAATGGTTGCTTGAAATGTCAGTTACCACGTGACCCAGCAGTTCCACTCCTACTTATACACCCCAAATGTTGAAAACATATGTTACATAAAAACTTGTACATGGGGCCACCTGGGTGGCTCAGTCGGTTCAGCGTCTGCCTTTGGCTCAGATCGTGCTCCCAGGGTCCTGGGATCGAGTCCCGCATCGGCTCCCTGCTTCTCCCTCTCCCTCTACCTGTTGCTCCCCCTGCCTGTGCGCTCTCTCTCAAAAAAAACCCAAAAAACTCGTACGTGAATGTTCACAGTAGCATTATTCATAGTAGCCAAAAAGCGGAAACAACCCAATATCCATCAACTGATGAATAAATAGAAAGTCGTAAGAAGGGATGAGGTTCTGATGCCGGTCACACCATGGATGAATCTTGATGGCAGCCAGTTACACTGTGTGATTCCCTTTGTATGAAACGTCCAGAATAGGCAAGTCTACGGAGCCAGAATGCAGATTAGGGGTTGTCTAGGGATGGGGGAAGGGGAATGACGGCTAATGGGTGCAGGGTTTCTTTCTGGGGTGAAGAGGATGTTCTGAAATCGATTGTGGTGACGGCCGTACAGCTCTCTGAATATACTCAAAACCGCTGAACTCTCCATGACCGAAGGGTTATGGTACCTGAATTATAGCTCCCTAGAGCTGTTACCAAAACAAGGGGGAAGAAAAGGCAATTGGTCTGTGCTGTTCAAAAATGTCAATGTCAGGGGGCGCCTGGGTGGCTCAGATGGTTAAGCGTCTGCCTTCGGCTCAGGTCATGATCCCAGGGTCCTGGGATCGAGCCCCACATCTGGCTCCTGGCTCGGCGGGGAGTCTGCTTCTCCCTCTTCCTCTGCTTCTCCCACTGCTCATGCTCTCTCTATATATCTCTGTGTCTCAAATGAATAAATAAAATCTTTTAAAAAAAGAAAGCTTTATGTACCAATAAGATCTGGTCTCCAAAACTCATTAATTAAAAAAGGGGGAGGGGGAGGGGGAGAGTGCAACAGCATGCATAATGAAAAACAAACAGAAAACCCATGAAGAGGCAGGATCTATCTGTATGCTCAGAATATCTAGCCGCTCTGGGAAGGAGAATAGAGATGGGGTCAGAGGTAGCAAGCAGATTTCTTTTTCTTAACTGTTGAACTATTTGAAATGGCATTCCACGCAACTGTGGCCTTATTTAAAAAACAACAACAACAACAACAACAACAACAAAACTTTAAATGTTAAGCTTCTTAAAAAAAAACACAAAAACTAAAAAGCAAAGGGGTAAGAAAAAAACACCAGCTCTCAGCTTAGCATTCAGACGTTCCCACCATGTGAGTCCAGCTATAATTTTTCCCTGTGCTCCCCAAGATCTACACCCCAATGCAGCCAACCTGTGAACCATGCTCCAACCTGTCCCAGCCCTTTCCTTCCTTGCCAACCCATCTTTCCCAGACCCAACTCACGCCCCTTCCTCACCCCCTGCCCAATGCCTCCAGGCAGGGCACTCCACCCCTTTCTCCTGGCTCCCCAAAAGGCCTTTATTGCATCACTATTGAGCCTGTTTTGTTAAACCCTAGGTCCTGCCTGACAGGGCTGTCTCCCTCTGTTCCTTGCTCAGTCTGTCACAGCCCTACAACTGGCCCTCCCTGGCCCTCATACACCAAACCCATTCCCACCACAGGGCCTTTGCTCATGTTGTTCCCTTTGCCTGGCATGCTCGGTCCCTCCACCTCCTTCTCATTCAGCTCACTCTATTCCACGTATTTCCAATTCTGCAGAGGTTACAAGTGTAGGCATGCCCAGCCCTCTCCCTCTGATTAGCTAGACTGGGGACAAGAGATTCAACCTTTCCATGCCTTGCTGTCCTCATCTGTAAAACAGGGAAGGTCATCACAGAGCCTCTCTCTTATAACAGTGCAGACACATACTAAACTTAAACAGAGATGATTCTTCATTATGATTACATCATCTTCTCTTATTTCTGTTACGGCATTTATTACTCGGAAATAATCTTGTTTTATGTATCTGACTTATCTATCGCCTGTCCCATGAAAGGTCCACAGGAGGGGCCATTTTGTCTGGCTTGTGCTCATATAATAGGTGCTTAAGAAATTTTTAAAAATTGTTGTAAAATACACACAGCATAAAATTAGCCATTTTAAAGTGTACGATTCAGTGGCATTTAGTACACTCACACTGTTGTGCGATCTCTACCTAGTTCCAAAACATTTTCATTGCCCCAAAAAGAAACCCCCTCTCCAATTAAGCAGTCACTCCCTATTCCCCCCTCCCCTTAGCAACCATTTTACCTACTTTCAGGCTCTACGGATTTGCTTGTTCTGGATATTTCATACAAATGGAATCATACAACATGTGGCCCTTGGTGTCTGGCTCCTTTCATTTGTTTTTCAAGTTTCATCCAAGTGCTTTATTCCTTTTTATGGGCTGGATAATATTCCCTGCTTGCACAGGCCGCAGCTTATCCATTATTAGCTGATAAACATTTGGGTTGTTTCCACTTTTTGGCTAATATGCAAAGCACTATGAACACTCATGTACAAGTTGCTTAATAGTTTTTAAAAAATAAATGAGTTGATCACTCTCCTACCAGATGAACCTGTTTCTTATATAATAAATATCTTCTACCATTTACTAAATGCTTATTCAGTACCTAGTATTGTACAGTGTGGCTAATTGCATTCAACCTCTAGTTCATCTCCCCTGTGCAAATGAGACAGAGAGGTCAAACAACTGGCCCACGATCACAGAGCTAGGGATTCCGACCCGTGTCTGCGGGACAGCAAGGCCCATGCTCCAAACCAGAACATCACGGGTTTATTCTAGTCGTGGCCTAGATTGGAATATGGGGTGTGTCTTTAAATACCCTCAAACTTCAAACCCACCAAGCCGGTCTGGCTCCAATTAGTAACCCCAGGCATGCTGAAGACTACACTTGCCAGCAGACCCAGTTTTTGTTTAATTAAGAGTAACAAAACAGCCTCCCCCAAGCCTGGCCAGTCTGGGCTACATGCAGCAGGAAATGTCAGGTCAGCCTCATTCTAGATGCTGCATTGATGGGGGGAACCAGAAAGGGTCATGAGGCAAGAAGACCTGGGAAGGTACCAGTGCGGACTCCAGGCCCACTCTGCCTGGGTTCAATTCCCGGCTCTGGCACTCAGTTTGACTTGAAGCCACGCACGTCACCACTCTGTGCCTCAGTTTCCCTACCTACAACATGAACACATTAACAGTATCTACTCATAGGGTTGTTCTAAGAATTGAGTTACTTTAGCTATAAAAGCACTCAGCACATTTCAAGCAAATAACAGTTGTATTATCCCTATTGAAGGCACAAACCCTGGTTTACCCCAGGAAGAATTCTGACCTTGAGATTCCCAGGTTCTTTGCCAGAATAGAGCTGTCTTGTTGAATCAATAGCCCAGAGCTTAGGCCCTTAAGTATCATTCTGTATTTCATGCCCATAGAACTTAGATTCTCACCTAGGACCATCTGCCGAAACATGAGTTGCCGTGCTTACACCTGCACAAATCAGACTTTCAAAATTTTTGCTCCAAAACAAAAGATTTTTGCCTTCAAATCATTCAAGAACAATGGCACCTTGCTCACACCATTGATGCCCAGGCAGACAGGATGAGAATCTTTTTGCACTCAGGTGTTGGGTCATGCCACCTACAAAGTGATCTTCTCCCCGCAGAACCCACCACCTCCACAAGTGTCTGTACACCCATAGGAGAGGACAGTCAGAAGTCACCTTTTTCCTACTAAATTAATCTTTTCATTTCACCCAATAAGAATATCCAGCCAATCTGATTTGGGTTTTAATTTTTTTCCCCCCTCCATCTCAAGCACCAGAAAACTTTTTTTTTCACCCTGAAAGTCCTTCCAACAGGGCTAAAAGCAATATGGATTTGCACCTTGGCCAGGATGTAGCTGATACTGATTCGGCCATTACTCTGGGCCAGGAAGGCACTAACGATTCCTAATTACCACCTCATAATGAAGGGGATATTATGATTAACCCCTTTTAAAGGATAAAGAAACTGAGGCTCAAAGAAATGAAGCCACTGGTGCAAAGCGAGCCGGCTTGTAAGTGGTAGGGCCAGAACTTGAGTTCCCAAACCCCAGGGCTAGCTTAGCGCAAAGATTTTAACAGGAGGAACAGCAAGGGCTGCGCTCAGGGAACCACATTACCACAGGCAACTGTCCCTCATTCACTTCCCCTTTCTCAGGGGACTTGGCCCCAAACGAAGCCCGTCCCACCAGGCTCCAGAGGGCAGACAGGGTGTGGGGAGAAGTTCCCGCGCTCCTCCTGGGCGCTCAACATACAGGGGTCTGCAGGTTGATAAAAGCTCCAAAATAAAAACGCTCCAAATCAAAGGGCGGCACACAGTAGGAACTCAGGAGAGCTTCTGGGCCAGGTTGCCAAAGCAACAGAGCAGACTGCACTACTCCCCTTTCTTTTTTTGTAAAAATAAAAAAAAAAAAAAAAAAAAAAAAGGCCTAACTAGCCTCAAAGCAGAAGGAGGAGGGCCTAAGGTGCTCAGGGGAAGTGGGTCGGTGTGAGGCTAACAGAAATGCGGGGTTGCTGGGGAGCGGGCAGGGCGCCCCCTGGGCAGCCCGCGCGGCGCCTGGCTCATAGTAGGTGCTCCTTCAAACGCGCTGAATGAATGAATGAGAGGCGCGGCCGGCGTCAGCGCAGCCCAGGGGCCGCCCTGCCCGCGCCGCGCTAGCGGGCAAGGTCCAAGGAGAAGTGCCGGGCGCTGAGCAGAGGGCGCCCGAGGCCCTGCGCCCCCGCCGTGCGCGGGCATCGGCCGCGGGTCCCGACCACGGCCTGGCGCGGGGGCGGGGGCGGGGGCCCGCAGGCGGCAGGCCCCGGGGCGCAGGCCGGCCTCCCCTCTCCCCTCTCCCCTCTCCTCGCCGCCCCGCAGCCCCGGAGGCCGCGCACGGCCCAGGCCGGCCCCCGGCGCCAGGTGCGCGGAGGCCGGGGCAAGGTGACCGCAGGCTCGAGCCCGGCGCCCACCTTCTGAGCGGCGCGCACGTTGTCCTCGCCGAACAGGCTGCTGACGCTCTGCGAGAAGGTGTTGACCGTGCGGCGGTAGCTGTTCTTCTCGGTGCCGCCGCGGCCCCGCGCCCCCTGCGCGCCCGGGGCCAGCAGCCCGAGGAGCAGCAGAAGCAGCAGGAGCCCAGCCCGGGCCCGGGGCCCGCCCGAGGCGCGCGCGCCCATCCTGGGGCCGGCGGGATGCGGGGTCAGGAGCGGGGCTGAGGGCCGCACCGGGGACGCCGCGGCTCCGGCGGGGACCGCGTTGGCGCGCTCGGGGGGCTGCGCGCCGCGCCTCTGTCAGCCGCCGCCGCCGCCGCCGCTGTCGCAGCGCCACCTGCCCCGCCCCGCGCGCAAAGCCGCGACGGCCCTGCCCACGCCTCGCCCCGCCCCCGGACGCGGGGTCCCGGCCAACGACCCCCCCAACGTCCCCGGCAACGTCCCTGCGAGGGGCCGCGGAGGCCGGAGGCTGCTTTGTCTCCCCGCCCCCACTGAGTGTGTGTGTGGGAGGTTAACCTTTAAAAAATATATACTAATTTTTATTTTTAACTTTTCGGTAAAAAGCAGCCCGTGCCCCTAAAACTTGCAACGGCCTCAGCAAGGATAATGACCTTAATTGATTGGAGAACCAGATACAACATGTCACGGAGTTTATAACGATCCCCAGTCCTTGGCCACCGTTGGCGATGGCAAGGGCCCCAGCTCATCCATTCATCCATTCTGAAATTTGGAAATAAAGGGGAAGCAGCGAGCATCCCTCCTGCCCTTCCTGAACGAACTGTAATTCGGCATCACGGAACAGGGGAGGAGGGAAAGTTTTCTGAAGATGAAGTCCAGCTGGTTAAAAAAGGAGGGCGCGAGAGAGTTAGAGAATCATGTTGCACCCCGTTCGTGAAATGATGGATGCAGGAGCCGGGCAGCAAGAGACTGAAACCAAGAAGGTGACTTGAAAATGGAGAGGCCAAGCTGTCCTGACCGGGACACGCCCTACCCTACTAGCAGGAAGTACCTGAGCCACTTACGATGGATTCTTGCCAAAACACTTTGAACCCTCACCCGATCTAACCTCTACATCTAACCCAACAGTTTCCAGGAAATAGGGGGGATGGAGGAGTAAATGAGGAGAAGCCTCCAGTCAAATCCAGAACGTGGAGCCTTCTACAGGGCAGACGACCCAGTTTCTTCAATAAGTAAATGGTATAAAAAGTGAAGGAGGATGATTGATTTTAAAGGACTGAAGAGCCATCATTAACCAAATGCAACACAAGGGCCTAAAGCAAACCGTGACCAACCAGACATTTTTTCTGAGACGGCCAGGGAAATAAAACTTAACCTTTGCCAATCCAAAGACTGAAAAATTGTATCTTACTTTTGAACTTACACTTTCTCTGGATTCCTGGTGAAGTTTTCATATATTTATTGACCACATATTTTAAGGTTTTTTTTTTTAAGATTTTATTTATTTGACAGAGAGGGAGCACTAGAGGGAGCGTGAGAGGGGGAAGCAGGCTCCCCACTGAGCAGGGAGCCCAATGTCGGACTTGATCCCAGGACTCAGGGACCATGACTCAGGGACCATGACCTGAGCTGAAGGCAGATGCTTAACCAACTGAGCCACCCAGGCGCCCCGTAAGTTCTTATTTTTTAAGAAAACTTTTTTTACTGAAGTATAGCGTACAAACAGAAAAATACCTAAATCATAAGGTGCTTTCTTATGAGTTTAAACAAACAACACATGAGGTAACCAGCACCCAGGCCCATTTACCAGCCCCTGGGGAAAACTCCCTTTGTCCTCTCCCACTCACTATTTCCCCTCCAAAATTTAGGGAATTCATTTTGCCTGTTTTTGAACATGATGTACATGAGATCACACAGTATGCTCTTTTGTGATTGGTTTCTTTTTTCAACATATTTATGAGAGGTCTTTCTCATATTTTCTGGAGATAATCCTTTGGTATATAATATTTTAGGAGAAAATATAGGAGAATGTACTATTACCTACTTAATTTTAAAATGGGCACACTTTTTATTTATTTAAATAAAGATATTCAAGGGGAAAACTGCAGACCACTATCATCCTAAGCTATAAAACCTACGGAACCAGAGGTTTGATATGCTAATTATGTTTTCCCCCACAAAATCCATTTAATATATATCTTTATAAACATGTTCATACATTCACTACCTAAATCCTCTCATGCACCACCTGTGTGTGTGTGTGGAGATTTGTTTTTGCTTTTGTTTTTTGGGGGCAGGAGGGAAGATAATGCAATCACATTCTTCATTCCTTCCTATATTCAATAAGTACTTATCTACTCTGCAGCCAGGTCTCGTTCTAGGTTCTAAAATTCTAAAATCCTAATGCCTTCACCTTTTTCTTTTTCTTTTTTTTTTTTGGTAATATATTTTGAATGTCTGCCCTTAACAAATTAATGCTTTTAACAGAAAAAAAAATGCTGCCAATAGAACTGTTCCATATGCAAGATAATTACAGGATCCAGAAAATACATTGTTTCCGAGTGCGCTACAGACAATGTGATATGGTAATGAGAGTTTAAAGCCCGGGCCTAATAGATGCTTTCTTCTCTTAGTGCTTCTGTCCCTGTAATGGAAACATTTGTGCCTTTTTACTACACAACTAATTATGTCTCTTATAGGAATATCAAAAAGTGCAAATGAACAAAAAACAAGAGGGAAGAAGTTTGCAATGGGGGCGGGGTTATATTTCAAAAGGTGACAAAACAGTCCCACTCCCAAGTAACTAAATTAGTATTAGCAGATGACCCAGATTTAGAGACTCAGCCACACCACGTGCGAACCACTCAGGGCTTAAACTCAGGCCTCCCCTGTGGCCTCAGGCTTCGCTCCCGCCTCTAAATTGGCCCCGCCCCGCCCCGCCCTTCCGCAGGCCCCGCCCCCAAGCCCGCCCCCAGGCCCCGGTTATTCCCAGCTCTCGCGAGAACGCATCCCGGAAGTTTCGGGGCCTGAGCCTGGGGTCTGAGAGACCACGTGGGCTGGGCTTCGGGGTGAGCGGCTGCCTCGGCCCCGCCGGAACCCGGGCAGTACTGGGCGTCATGGGGAAGCTGCGCCGGCGCTACAACGTCAAGGGGCGCCTGCAGGCGACCCCAGGCGCCTCGAAGGGCCCCCCGGAGCCGCCCCCCGTGCGGCTGGAACTAGAGGGTAAGGCGTCCGGGCCGGAACCTGGGCCCGGGCTGGCCTGCGCCCTGCCTCCGCGACTCTGGGGCGGGGGGACCAGGAGGAACCTCCTCTCCTCAGATGATCCAAAGAGTAGGACACAGTGACAGTCTGGTTTTAACTGTGAATTTGGGACAATCCCGAGGCTTTCTCGCCTGTGGAGTCCGGCACTAGTTTTTTTTAAGTTTTATTTAAGTTCTCTCCACGCCCAACGTGGGGCTCGAACTCTGAGATCAAGAGATCCCCGCTCTTCCGACCGAGCCAGCCAGGCGCCCCCAGCCCTAGTTTAGTAGCATGGGGATCGTGGGCAAGAAAATAAAGTAATCCCATCTATTTCTCTGGCTTCTATTATAATCTTATTGCCAGCGACCCCTGAATATGTTTTTTAGCCCAGACATTTCTGCTCAGCTCCAGGCTGCTTGACACTTCTGCTCAGACGCCCCCTCGTTAGTAGGAGCGCCCACTGTGTGCCAGGGTTTATTGTAGGAGACGTAACAGGCGGTTTTTTTGTTTTTCGTTTTAATCTCTGCCCTGCTGAGCTTAGATGCTTGTGGGAGGAGACAGCCAGCCTCTCCTAACTTTGTAACACAAGGACGGACAAAGCCAGAGGCTAGTGGAGTCAGACGCTGCCCACAGGGAGCACAGTTTTGACCTCAGGCGTCCCCCGAAAGCAGGACCACGTTCTGAGGGAGCGCTGTTGCAGCATGTACCCTCCCTACTGGCACCCCACTCCCTCTCCCCTGACCACTAGGATGCAGGTGCCCTGGCTCACGGAGGAGTCTGACACGTGGCGGGTGCTGGGCAGACAAGTTGAGAGAACAGTGCCGGGCCTGCACCCCCATTCCTGTGTGGGCATTCAGGGGGTCTCACACATGGGGCAGGGGTGCCCATGAGAGGTAGCACGGAGCCGCCCCAGAGAACATGGCATTAATGTGGACTCTGGTCCCTGGGCTGGGGGTTCAGGCAAGTGTGTCTTTTCAGATAAAGACACGTTGAAAGGAGTAGATGCAAGTAATGCACTCGTTTTGCCGGGAAAGAAGAAAAAGAAGCCTAAAGCCCCTCCTCCGTCAAAGAAGGAGAAGAAGCCTCTGACCAAGAAAGAGCGGAAAATGCTGCAGAAAATCTTAGAACAGAAGGAGAAAAAGAGCCAGGTAGGCCTGTTCTGACAGGGTCTGCACATAGCTCCCCACACTGGGGAGGGACGAGGTATGTGTCCCCCAACTTGATCTCTGCCGCATGACTGGCCGAACTTTCCGGAATGAGGGGCATGCTTTGTGTCTGCACAATCCCATATAGTAGTCACTAGGCACGTGTGGCTAGCATGGTTGAGGAATTGAATTTTTTATGTGATTTAATTTTAATTCGAATGGCTTCCTGTGGCTAGCAGCCCCCATACCTGACTCAGCTCCAGAGCCTTCAGACCCTCCAGGAGCTCTGTCGGTCTGGATGAACCCAGGTTTGTTGAGGCCAGATGTTCGTAAACTGGGGAGTCAGCCCATCAGCATGCTCATTTCTTCTTTATTTGTCCTAATCATCTTGTGTCACTTATTTTTTAACTTTATTCTGGAGAATTTCAACCTTTCTCCCTCCATACTTTTTTAAGGAATACATTTTACAATGGGAAATTCCAGCATCTGCAGAAATGGAGAACCTAATGCACTGAGCTCACTGGTACCTATCACCAGTGTCAGCAGCTGTCAACCCATGGTCCCCCGGTCATCTCCACAGCTGGCCACTTTCCCACCTCCTGGGTCAAAGCCTGGGTAGCATAAATCTGTATTTGGGTCCCGGAGTTGCTGAAAGAGAGGACCACAAACTGGGTGGCTCACAACAACAGGGATGTATTCTGTTGTAGTTCAGGAGGCCAAGGGTCTGAAATCAAGGTGTTGGGCAGGGCCCTGCTCCCTGTGTGGTGGCGCTCCCCAGCTGTCTCTGGTGGGAAAAAATATAGCGCAGGATTTTAAAAGGACACCCTTGTGGCAAAGTGAGCCTCCCTGTGCCAAGGGCTCTAGGGCCTGAGTAATATATACCTTCCTACCATCCAACTTGGGGTGGCCCCAGGCATTCTTGGCCTCTGGCCACGTCCCTCCAGTCTTGGCCCCTGTCTTCACATGGTTGTCCCCTCTCTGTGTGTTTTATAAGGACACTTGTCTTGGGATTTAGGACCCACCTGAATAATGCAGGATCTCACCTCGAGATCTTTGACTTAATTACATCTGAAGAGACCCTTTTTCCAAGTAAGATCACGTTCTGGGACATGGCATATCTTGTGGGGGGGGGCACTATTCAACCTCCTATGCATAATATTTTATCCATGTATATTTACAATTGTATCTCTAAAATAAGGACCATTTAGTACACCTAAATTTTTAAAAAATATCAAATATCCAGTAAATGGTCGAATTTCCAGTTGTTTCATAAATGCTCCCCTACCCCACCTCTTTTGTTTTTCCCCCCCTAGTCATTTATTTGTTGAAGTTAATTAGGTTGGTTGTCTCTAGAGTTTCCCATAGTCTGCATTTTTAAAACTTCATCTCTGTGGTAAACTTAAACACATCCCTTTGCCCTTCCAAATTTCCTGGAAATGGTATTGGGCTCTGGGGCAGTGGTGCGCGGCCAGGACAGTTTTGCCCCAGAGGACCGCTGGCCACATCTGGAGACACCCGGTGGAGGCATGAGACGCTGTCACATGGCCTACAGCGCACAGAACAGCAGGACGTTCTCTGGCCCACAGTGCCTACAGCACAGAGACCGAGGAACCCCCATCTGGAGACTTCATGGGATTCCCATTTGCCTTTCTGTCGAGGCCACCACCCAGGGTCCCCTGTTCGCAGCCCCGACACTCAGGCCCTAGAGCCCTTGGTACAGGGAGGCTCACTTTGCCGCAAGGGTGTCCTTTTAAAATCCTGTGCTGTGGGGCACCTGGGTGGCTCAGTTGGTTAAGCGACTGCCTTCGGCTCAGGTCATGATCCTGGAGTCCCGGGATCGAGTCCCGCATCAGGTTCCCTGCTCGGCAGGGAGTCTGCTTCTCCCTCTGACCCTCCCCCCTCTCATATGAGGCTCCATCTCATTCTCTCTCTCAAATAAATAAATAAAATCTTTAAAAAAAAAATAAAATCCTGTGCTGTATTTTTTCCCACCGTTCTGTACATGGTTTTTCCTTTTATTGATTGCAAAATACATAGACGTATAAAAGTGCATAAACATAATTTCAAGAGTAATAAAACTCCTGACCCGCTCACCAGGGGAAGGAGGCCACCTGTCCCTGCCCCCACGTGCTGCTCTCTTGAAGGCAGCGTGGGGACCCCTCGCTGGCACACCAGAGCCTCCCCTACCCTGTGAGACAGCTGGGGAGCGCCGCATCACACACACGGGCCCTCCTTTATTGGGTCTCCCTCGGATGGGTATCTGGATGGTGGATAATCCCTCCTGACACGCAGTGATGCAGAGACAGCCTGGTTCATGCAGCGCCAGACTCCGTCTGGGGGTAGAAAGCCCCCCCAGCTCACGGGGAGGCAGGACTGCCGCGCAGCACTTGTAACGTGACCTTTGGGTTAAAAAGACTAGTTGTTAGCGAGGCTGAAACCTGATGTAGGGTCTCGCTTCCTTTCCGAAGAGAGGGTCGTCCTGCCAGATGACTGACACACTCGTTTCCTTCCCCAGCGAGCAGAGATGCTGCAGAAATTGAGCCAAGTCCAGGTTTCGGAAGCCGAGCTGAGACTGTTCTACACCACGTCCAAGCTGGGCACTGGGGACCGAATGTACCACGGCAGAGAGTGAGTGCGCCGGGCCCTCCTGCCAGCGCCCCGGGGGCGAGCAGACATGCGCAGTGGCAGCGGGGGGAGGCCCGGACACTGCCAGAACCCCGGTGACACGCAGGGCTGCAGAGTTTCTCGGTCCAGCCACGTCGGGGGTTCCTGCGACGCAGAGTCCTGCGATACAGGTTTCCAGCTCTGGCACACACGAGGAGGCCAGCATTTGCTTTCAGGCGGTCAGGGATTAGGTTAGGCCTATCAGCAGGTTTTGTCGGGTTTATATCCTGTCACGAAGGCATTCAGGGCTTCCGCCAGTGTGTTCATCCAGGCTCCCGGGGTGGCCGCAACAAAACGCCGCAAACCCGGTGCCTTAAAACAAGGGAAATGTATCCTCTCGTGGTGTTGAAGGCCAGAACCCCAGCCGTCAGGGTTGGGCCCTTCTGGAAGCTGGAGAATTTCTTCCTTGCCTCTCTCCCGGCTTCTGGTGGTCTCCAGCAGTCCTGGGCATTCCGTCCTTGCCAACCTGACACTGAAGTTGGCTTGTCTCCTGGCGTATCTCCGTGTCTTCCTCGGTCTTCTCCTGTCTGTGTCTGTGTCTCTCTTTTCTCTCCTTGTGAGGACACCGGGCATTGGATTTAGGGCCCACCCTGATCCAGGATGCCCTCATTTTACCTTACTTACATCTGCAAAGACCCTGTTTCCAAAAGGGTAATATTCTGAGTTTCTGGACATGAATTCTGGGGAGGCACTGTTCAACCCAGAACAACCAACATTCGAGGAGTAGATGTCACATGAAAATCCAGGTTCGCACCTGGTCTTGAGCCGCACCAGCTGGCATTGCTGCAGGGCAGCTGAGCCTTACATGGAGCCCACGTGCCCCCCCTACCCTAGACCCGCCCCACGCACTGCTGTCTTACTCTTAGCCTTCTCCTTTAAGCATTGTGCATTTATGGCTGCTGTGGGTGCAAACTAGGTCCAGGCTCTCCTCCAGGTCCTGGGGGTAGAGGGGTGCACAAGAGTAAAATAATAAGTAAGCTTCTCTTAAGAAGCTTACATTCTAATGGTGGGGAGATGGACAATAATCAAATGACTCTGTCTATATCTAGTGCTGGCAGGCACTAGGCAGAAAATAAAGCAGGGAAAGAGGGTGGAGGGAAATGGGAGAGTCTCCCTCTTGGGTGACATTTGGGTCAAGTGAGGGAGAATGTATGTGCAGAGAGCAGGAATGGCAAGTGCAAAGGCCCTGAGGTGGGAAAGGGTGTGGCCTTTGGATCCTGACTTCTGTGGGGTATATAGCAACACAGAGCTGCATCAGGTCCATTGTAGGACTTTTGCGCCTGACTTTTGGCTGTCCCAGCAGGAAGTCTGACAAGATCGAAGCCCAGGGGCAGGAGAAGATCAGCAGCCTCAGCGGGGCCCACCGGAAGCGCTATCGCCAGGAGGAGGAGGAATCGGAGTCCTCAGTGGAGTCTGAACCCGATGAGGCCCCTGCCGCTGAGCTGGTGGAGACTGGTGCAGGGAATGGGAGCCCAGGGCCCAGTAGCCAACCCTGTCTGGCGGGGACTACCTCGGCACCTCCAGCAGTGGCCTCCACCCTGGCCAGGCCCCCGGCGAAGCCTGCCGTCTTCATTCCTGTGAACCGCACCCCTGAAATGCAGGTTTGCTGCTCTGGTGTTGGTGATCGGAGCTCAGGCTAGCACAGTGGGGGTCTGAGGGTGTGGAAGGGGGGGCATGCCTGATTCGAGCAGGTCACATCACCTCCTGTGCCCCAGCGGCCTCGCTTGGAATGGGAACAGCTGTACCGACCTGGTAGGGTTGTCATGGAAACGAGAGACGTAGGAGTATGTGCACCTGTTGCAGGCCCGGCACAGGGCCAGGGCTGTTGAGGTGGGTGCCAGCTGCTTCAGTCATCACCTGCTCACCATCACCCTCAGCCTCTGACTGTGGGTCCTGGCCCAGGGGGCCACTTGGCCAGACGAGAGCCAACGGCTGTGGAGTCTGTTGACCTGAAGTGGACAGCTGGTTCCACCACTTTCTAGCCCATTCCTGGGCCTCCCTTTCTTCATCTGCAGAACGGGGGGCGCAGGGGGCCTCCACCTCCATGCCCGAGTGTGTGCTGTGGGCCAGGCCCCGGGAGTGCGATCATCTGTAGCCTCCGGCTGTCAGCCCACCAGAGGATGCGGACATGGACCCCTCACTGTTGCGAACAGGGACGAGCCGCGTCGGAAAGGATTGGGGGCCATGAAGGAGGATAACAGGAGGGCCTGGGAAGCCATCTAGGGCAAGCACTAAGAGCCCAGCAGGAGCCAAGGAGAGGGACTATCCCACACTTAGAACCGCGGAGCCGAGTCCCTGAGGCAGGCGGCCTCCTGGGTCCAAGAGAGGCTGTTTCAGACCCCAGATTGTATTGTGGAAACCCGTGGGATGTGACCAGCTCCTTTTTTTTTTTTTAACGGGGAAAAAAAAAAAAGAACCGAAGATATCCATGCAGTGTTCTACGTAAGGATAAATACTGTTTATTGAAACTGGTTTCAGTTAGTTATAGGTAAATTTATGTGCTTACGTGTAGTTAGGGCAAGCTGACTGACTTTTTTTGAGAGAGTGTTTGCAAGCAGGGGTGGGAGAGGGGGAGAGAGAATCTTTTAAAGATTTTATTTTTATTTAGAGAGCACAAGTGGGGGGAGGAGCAGAGGGAGAATGCCAAGCAGACTCCCCACCGAGTGCAGAGCCCCACGTGCGGGACTCAATCCCAGGACCCTGAGATCATGACCGGAGCTGAAACCAAGAGTCAGACGCTTAACTGACTGAGCCACCCAGGTGCCCCTAGATTTCCTTCTAGGTGAAATCAGAGCCCAGTGCCATCTGATGGCTGCTGGTGGTGTGGGATTCTGCTTCACACCATCCTTCAGGGACCCGGGCTCCACCACCAAGTGTCCCTGCTGCCCGTCCCGGCATTGTCCCCTCTCTCTGCTTTTCCCACATACATGTTACCGAGCTATTTATTACTTAGGTTTACCTGGTTTTATCAAGGACATGTCCTTTTTTTCCCTGCGTTTTGCTTTTTTGTTAGTTTTCTGTTTCTGAGATTTATTTATCCACGTTGATGCATGTAGCTGAAGTTCATTTGTTCGGGGGGTTTATTTTTTCCCCCTGCTGTGTAGTATTCCACTGTGTGAAAAGAGCACAGTTCAAGTATTCTTCTCTCGCAAGTATTCCTTACACGTGCAACATTTTCTCTTGGGCAGTGTTTGCAAACTGAGGGTCACGGCTGTCATTGGTCATGAGATGACCAGCACTTTTTGTCTTTGAAGCAAATAGAATAGAAATAGAGTAGAATTTTTTTTTTTTAATTAGCATGTGAGCATGCTTCACATAGTGAAGGTAAACAGGAATTCTCAAAACTTTTTCAGTATATGATACAGTTGACCTTGAACAGAACGGGTTAGGGGCACTCCCCGCGCAGTCAGAAACCCACATTCAACTTTGACTTCCCCAGAAACTTAACTGCAAATAGCCCCGTTGACCGGAAGCCTTATCAGAAACATGAAACAGTTGATTAATAGTGTTTTGTGCATTATATGTATTGTATAACGTATTTTTACAACAGAGTAAGCTAGAGAAAAGATGTTATTAAGGAAGTCATAGGAAGAGAAAACACATCTATCGTTCTGGACTTTTTTTTTTTTTTTTAAAGTAACCTGTATGCCCAACGTGGGCTCGAACTCATGACCCTGAGATCAAGCATCGGATGCTCTCCTGACAGCCAGCCAGGCGCCCCTAGTCCTGTACTTTATTTATAGGGAAAATATCTGTGTGTAAGGAAGCAGACCCGCGCAGTTCAAACCCACTTTGTGTTGTTGAAGGGTCAGCTGTACATGCGTGTGCGTGTCTGTGCACACGTATGTAGTGTCACCACAAAATGTGTTCTGTGTGTGGGTTGTAGGAAAAAGGGTTTGAAAGTCACTGCTCTGGGGTCCCTGGGTGGCTCGGTCGGTTAAGCACCTGACTCTTGATTTCGGCTCAGGTCATGGAATCAAGCTCCACACTCAGCAGGGAGTCTGCTTGTCCCTTTCCCTCTGTTCCCCCTCCCTAACGTGGGCGCTCGCTCACATGCTGTCTCTCTCAAATAAATAAATCTTAAAGAAAGTCACTGCTCTGGAGTACGTGTCTAGGGGAGGAGTTGCCAAGTCGCACATCCTTGACTTGGATAAAATTAGCGCCAGGTTATTTACTGGAGTGATCATATATAAATGACCCCACCCGGCTCCCCGCAACAGCCGAGACTGCTGTGTCTCGGGGGGCTCCTCTGCACCGGCCAAGCCGCCCCCAAGAACATCCGCTCGGACACTGAAGGCCCCCACCCACATCTCTGTGTCCTGCGGGCTATGGCCCTCTGTCCCTCTCCTCAGCGGTCAGGGGCTCACCTGTTCCCCTGTGGCAGGGCGTCATTGACTTGCTAGAAAGGCTCACGGCATCTGTGTGCCCACAGGCACCTTTCCACAAACTGCGTCACCCTTCGTAGTCCTGCTGACGCCGTCTGCCATTCTGCAGGGGACTCCCCCCGCCCCCCCCCCCCCACCTTCCCTGAGCACTGACTTCGTCTCTTTCGCCAGGAAGAACGGCTGAAGCTCCCCATTCTTGCTGAAGAACAAGTGATCATGGAGGCGGTGGCCGAGCACCCCATCGTCATCGTGTGCGGGGAGACCGGCAGCGGGAAGACCACGCAAGTGCCACAGTTTCTCTACGAAGCAGGCTACAGCAGGTGGGGGCTGGCCGCAGGGTCCTCCGCAGGGTCCTCTGCGGGTCCCTCGCGGGACAGTGGAGGTGCGATCCCCAGAAGTTATTCCAAACATGAGCCCCCACGGATCTAGTCCTGGCTCTGCCGTTTGTGTGCTGTGTGGCCTTGGGCAAGCTGCTTACCCTCTCTGGGCCTCTGTTTCCTCAGCTCTGAGATGAGGACAGCCATGGCACCCACTTCACAGGTCATGTAGACGGAATGAGGGAATTTGTGTGAAACACTTACATCAGTCCCTGGCATGTGGGGCCCTCATTTGCTAATGTCACCTCCTGTTGGCACTTTTGACCCGTGTGTGTCATGGGTCCCCAAGACCACCCAGCTTCATGGATTTGCTGGGAAGGTTCAGGGGACCCAACCTGTAGCTGTACGCATGAGAGTGATTTATTAGAGCAAAAGAGCACAGAACCCAGCCAGCAGAGGGGAGAGGCGCGTGGGGTGAAGTCTGGGGGATCCAGGCACAGCCTTCCAGAATCCTCTCCCGGGAGAGTCACACAGAAGCAGCAAGTTGTGACAACATGTGTGAGGAGTTGTCACCAGGGAAGCCTAGTAGAGATGGAGCACCGGAGTGTTTGTTGGGGTCACCTCGGCACCCTCTGCCTGGTACCTCCCCAAGTCCCAGATGCCCACAAGGAAAGCAAATGGTCCGGCATCAGCCACATCGTTTGTGCAAACAGTCCAGGCACAGGACCGGGAGTCCTCCCGAAATTCAGATCCCACACGCCAGCCACCACCAACCCAGTACACAGACCTTTCTCAGGAGAGCAGCCGTGGGCCTGCTGCATTAACTGTTTTCGGCACAGCCTGGAATCCAGCCCCTGTCCCCTTGGCAGGTTCTGTGTCGGGACAAGCACGTGCTCCGCTGGCTGAGGGTCTGCTCCCCCCAGGCCCAGTTCTAGCAGCCGCTGCCTGGCTTCTGCTGGGCTGCGACCAGCGAAGCGTTTGTGTGCTGACCGGCGGGCTGGTCCCTTTTGCTGTTCAGCTTGTTTGGTGCCCGTCCCATCACCCCTGGAGAGGGCCGCTCCACACCCCAAATCCTGACATGGACCTGCGTGTGACTTTGGGACGGACGAGCGGGCCCGCACACCGCTGATGTGTTGTGCTCTCCCTCCCCCAGTGACAACAGCATCATCGGCATCACGGAGCCCCGCCGAGTGGCCGCCGTGGCCATGTCCCAGCGAGTGGCCAAGGAGATGAATCTGTCACAGAGGTGAGGGCTCTGCCTCCCGGAGGAGGGCTCAGGGTGGTCCTCTGGCCTTGCTCGTGGGCCCTGTCCGTCCCGAGGGTGCTGGGTGGGAGTGTTGCTTCCTCAGCTGAGTACAAGGAGACCCTCGTGCAAGAAGGCTTCCCACACTCTGGACAGCAGGACCTTCCTGGGGAGGGGGCCACAGAGCAAGGACCAGGCAGCCAGGCCCTGGCGCTCACATCATGCACAGCGTGCTGAGGACCCTGACGGGTTCGGGGGCGGAGCAGAGTGGCAGGCGGCCAGATGCGGGCAGGCAGTGATGAGTGCTGGGCATGGGCGAGTTAATGTCAGGCGAGGTTCCTGAGTGCAGACCCTGTGCTACATACAGTAAGCCTGTCGGACGGGCTTCGGCAAGTACAACACTTGCTCGGGAATGGCTCGGGGCCGTGTTTAGAATGCACGTGCCTGGGCCCCAGCCTAGACCACGGTATTCCGGTTCGAAGGGGTAGCTCGTCCAGTGTGGTCTAAAATTGAGAAAGTACAGAAAAACAGAGAGTTCCCTTCATCTGCCTTGTTAGTGAATATTTAGGGAGCGGCACCTGCTGTGTACCTGGCCCCACCCCGGACTGGCATGCGAGTGGGGAGCCTTGTTCTGTTTGCCTGGTGGGGGTGGGTGAGGTGCCCCCAGCATGTTTCCTGTGGCTCCTTCTAGACTTGTAGGCACAGATAAGCAGCTATGTGCATCTCTCTGTATTTCTTCCTGTCTGACTTTTACAGAAATGGTTCCTACTGCCCACGCCCTTCTGTGTCCTTCCTGTTGCATTGAGTGGTATATATTTGAAAATACCAATACATACAAAGCTGCCCTTTTTTCTTATCCTTTTTAACTTCTTATTGTGGACATTTTAAGCATGGACAGAAGTAGAAAGACTAGGGAAGGAGCCCCCGCAGACCCTAAACCCAGTTTCAGTGATTGTCAAGTCATGGCCAAGGTTGTTTCACCTGTGGGGCCCCCCCGCCCCCGACAGGGGTTTAGAAGCCAGTGCTGGCTGCGGAGAGTTCATCTCAAGGTTCCACTGTGTGGGGCTGCAAGATCAAGACTCTGTTTTATTTATTTTTTTATAAAAATAGGGAACACAAGCAGGGGGAGTGAGAGAGGGAGAAGCAGGCTTCCCGCAGAGCAGGGAACCCAATGCGGGGCTCGATCCCAGGACCCTGAGATCATGACCTGAGCCGAAGGCAGACGCTTAATGACTGAGCCACCCAGGCACCCCAAGACTGTGTTTTATTTTTTGAGATAAGGACTCTTGAAAGACTTGTAAATACCCTTACCCTAGCTAAAACTGGAGGAACTCTGGAGCGTCCTCACGTCCACGCTCTCCTAAAAGGTTTTCAGAGTTGGTTGTTCAAATTGCGCTCCAGCCGAGGTCCGTGTCTGGTTGGCGTATCCTTCAGAGGGCTGTGACAGCCCC
Organism: Neomonachus schauinslandi; assembly: GCF_002201575.2. NCBI lineage: Eukaryota > Metazoa > Chordata > Mammalia > Carnivora > Phocidae > Neomonachus > Neomonachus schauinslandi. Next base: position 87,505,443 of record NC_058416.1, on the reverse strand, counting down.
CTCCGCGTCACGTTGGTGACAGAGCGGGGGCCAGGTAGCGTCTGTGCCTTGCTGGGGGGAGCTGCTGGGCCAGGCCTCTGCTGTCTGCCTTGGTGTGGCCACTAAGCTGCAGCTGGTCAGGGCCTTGCCCGCCCTGAGCCGGAGCCTGTCTCTGCAGGGTCGTCTCCTACCAGATCCGATATGAAGGAAACGTGACCGAAGAGACCAGAATCAAGTTCATGACGGATGGCGTGTTGCTCAAGGAAATCCAGAAGGTTGGTCGCTCATCTTGTCTCACAAAGCAAGGCCGATGAGCATGGGGTGGGGAGTCCGCGTGTCACCGTGCGAGGTGAGCAGTTGGCATGCCGACCGCCGGCAAAGCACCACACGGCGCGGCGCCACTGTGTGACCGTGGGCAAGTTACTTAACCTCTCTGAGCCTCAGCTTCTTGATCTGCAAGCCTGTACTTTTCTCATATAATTGTTTCGAAGCAGAAATTTTATGACGCATGGAAGCACCTTAGCGTAACACCTAGAAGGTGCTCCTTACACGTAAACTCACGTTGCTGTGATTTGGTTCACAGACTCTGTGCCTCAGCCACATGCGTACCGCTCCTTGCTGGCTGTGTGACATCCACCTGGGCAGGGACCTCTGGGGAGGGCAGAGGTGACGCCTGTCTCTGCCAGGACACCAGCTGGGGTCACCCAGGAAGGTGGCTGTGAATGTGGCTCCGGTGTGGTCGAATACGGCTGCTTTACGTCTGGCGTACGCTGTCTGGTTGCCCTCGGTCCCGCCCGCCACCTCCTCGTTTCTGTTTCCTGCCTGCCCTCCCTGCCCTGCAGGCATCTGGATTTGGTAGCTGGGCTCTAATGCATGGTAGCTGCCCTTCCTTCAGCAATTTCTCTGCCGGGTTCCGGGCCCCAGGCCATGCACCTTACAGATGGTGATTGTCATGGAAACCTCGCTGTGACCCCGTGAGGTGGGTCCTGTTGCCCCATCTTACAGATGGAGAAACGGGCACAGGGAGGCGAAGTAGCTTGCCTGAGGTCACGGACCAGGTGCTCCAGGATCCATGCGAGCTGTGACGGGCTCCTTGAGGGGGAGCTGTGGGGTGTGAGTGACCCTGGAGCGGCTCGGGCCCGGGCTGGCAGGCCTCACCACGCTGCCTCTCCCCAGGACTTCCTGCTGCAGAGATACAAGGTGGTGCTCATCGATGAAGCCCACGAGAGGAGCGTGTACACGGACATCCTCATCGGCCTCCTGTCCCGCATAGTGTCTCTCCGGGCGAAGGTAGGGCAAGGGGGCGGCGGGGAGGGGAGCCAGGGAACCCCCCGAAGGCCAAGGGCGGGGCTCCTGCACCTTGTCGGGAGCATGGGCTCCCTGAGCCCAGCGCCAGGACTGTGGCTCTCCATATCAACAGCCCCTGTGGGACTCCACCCTATAGAAATCTAGCCTTGTGAGCTGCTGCCCTTCCCTCCGTCACCGAGTCTGTCATCCCCCAGAGGCACGTGCCGCTGAAGCTGCTCATCATGTCGGCCACGCTGCGGGTGGAGGACTTCACCCAGAACCAGCGGCTCTTCCCGCAGCCACCCCCGGTCATCAAGGTAGTGCCCGGGCCAGAGCCTCGGGCTGGCGGGGGCAAGCGGGGCCTGTCGGCGTTGACAGTCGGACGCCTGGTTGGAGGAGGCTGAGCACTTGGGGGGGGAGCCCCTCTCTGCTGGTGGATGCCCCACTCTGGGGAGTGAGTGCTGGGAGGCGTTAGGGAACTGCTCGTGCTGAGCTAGAAGCTCTGAGGTTGGACAGGCCAGGGAAGGGGGAGGCACCAGGCCGCGGCGGAGGCTCAGCGCGCGGCCCTGGTGCCTCCTTGGGGTGTGTCCCAGGTGGAGTCCAGGCAGTTCCCGGTGACGGTGCACTTCAACAAGCGGACCCCGCTAGAAGACTACAGCAGCGAGTGCTTCCGGAAGGTCTGCAAGATCCACCGCATGCTGCCAGCAGGTGAGGCCTTGGGGACCAGAAAGGCCGGACCTTCGGGGCGCCTGGGTGGCTCAGTCGTTAAGCGTCTGCCTTCGGCTCGGGTTATGATCCCAGGGTCCTGAGATCGAGCCCCGCATCGGGTTCCCTGCTCGGCGGGAAGCCTGCTTCTCCCTCTCCCACTCCCCCTGCTTGTGTTCCCTCTCTCGCTGTGTCTCTCTCTGTCAAATAAATAAATAAAATCTTAAAAAAAAAAAGAAAGGCCGGACCTGCCCTCGAACCCCCGGTGTGCAGGCTCGGGGTTCCGGGCCTCCCGGTCACTGCTCTTTTCCCGTGGGGCACCCTTCCCCTGGTGGTGGACCGTCCGTAACATAAGCTTTACATCCTAACTGTTTGTAAGTGTGCAATCCGGTGGCATTTCGGGCGTTCACAACACAGGCAGGCTCCGTTTGCTGTGCTTGGCTTTACTGGCCTCCACAGACACTGCATTTTTTTCACAAACTGAAGGTTTGTGGGCAACCCTGAATAATCAAGCAAGTGTGTCCGTCCTGTTTTTCCAACAGCGCTAGCTCACTTCCTGTGTCAAACATCCTGGTGATTCTCGCAGTATTTCAAACTTTTTCATTATCACGTTTGTTACAGCGATCTGTGGTCCGGGATTACGGCTTGCCAAAAGCTCAGGTGACGGTTAGCAGTTTTTAGTAAGAAGGTATTTTTAGTTAAGGGGTAGGAGTTGGTTTTTAGAAGTGATGCTATTACATACTTAATGGGTTACAGCGTGGCGTCCACATAGCTTTCATAGGCCCCAGGAAAGCAGACATATTGGCCGTATTGGGGTGGTCTGGAAGCAGACCCGCAGCGCCCCTGAGGTGTGCGTGTGCGGTGCAGCCATCCCCGCCATCCCTCTGCAGAGCGTTTTCGTCACCACCGGCAGAAGCTCCATCCCCACTAAACGCAAACTCTCCTCCCCCTCCCCTGGCCCCCACCATTTGACTTTCTGTGTCTCCACCTTCACCCATCCTGGACGTTTTATACGGACGGACTTAGGCGATATGTGGGCTTCCGTGCCTGGCTTCTATCACGGAGCATCTCGTCCCTGAGGTTCATCCATGTCGTGGTGGGTGTCCGCGCGTCACTCCTATGTGTGGTGGGACCACGTTCTGCTGTGTGGATGGGCCACATCCTGTCTAGCCGTTCACCAGTTCGCGGACACTTGGGTGGCTTCCCCCTCCTGGCTGTCGTGAACAGAGCTGCCATGAGCATCCACGTGCGGTTTTGGGCTGCGTCCCTCTCTCCTGGTTTCCTGGGCTCACGCCGAGGAGTCGAGCAGCCAGGTCGTGCAGGAGCTCTGTCCAGCTCCCCGTCACACGTCCCCCGTGTGGGAGGCCGCTGTCCGCTGTTCGTCTGCGTCTCTCAGGGCTGCTGTGACCGGCTCTTCCTCACGCCCAGCTCTCGGCAGCCTGCTCCGGGAATGCACGCATAGCAGAGGAGTCTCGCTCTTTCCACAGGCGGCATCCTGGTGTTCCTGACGGGGCGGGCAGAGGTGCACGCACTGTGCTGCAGGCTGAGGAGAGCCTTCCCACGCCCCAGACGCAGGCCACCAGGTAACCGGCAGCGCTTGGCCCTGAGAGCCGGCGGGTGGTCAGCCTCCCTGTGTGAGAGCCGGCGCCTTTGCCTGCCCAACCATTCCCCGAGGAATGGCCAGCGGTGGGCGCCTGGGTGGCTCAGTCGGGGAAGCGTCTGCCTACAGCTCGGGTCATGATCCCGGAGTCCTGGGATTGAGCCCCGCATCGGGCTCCCTGCTCAGCAGCGGGTCTGCTTCTCCCTCTGCCCCTGCAGCTCCCTCTGCTTGTGTGAGCACATGCGTGCACGCATGCTCTCTCGCCCTCTCTGTTTCACTCTCGCAAATAAATAATTAAAATCTTTAAGAGAAAGAAAGAAATGGCCAGCAGTGCAGCGACCTTACTCTGGACGGCGAAGAACAGAGTCCTTGTAGCCGGGGTCTGGCCTCAAGGTGTCTTCCTCAATCTGTTCCTCTTGCAGAGAAAGAAGATCAAGAAGATTCAGTAGAGGAAATGCGGAAGTTTAAGAAGTCAAGGACAAGGGCAAAGAAGGCCCAGGCGGCGGTACGTAGAGGCTCGTGTGGTAGGGGCAGGTCGGGGCTCTGAAGCGGCCTTGTTTCTACAGTGGCTCACAGCCCCATGAGGCTGTGCAGAGGCACATTTAACTAAAATGAAATAAGATTAAAATTCAGTTCCACAGTCGCATCAGACATGTTTCAGGGGCTCAGTAGCCACCTGGGGCTGCTGGTGACCGTATTGGGCACATGGGGTCTGAAACATTCCTACCATGGAAGGGAGTTCTGTTGGATGGTGTGGCTCCAGAGCCCGCAGGGTGGGCTGTGATTTGAAATGTTTAAGGTTCCCTGTGCTGTGGGCCAGGAGGAAGCTTCTGGAAGGCTGGCCCTGAGCAAGGCCTGTGAGGATCTCTGGGAGGGCAAACAGAACAAGGACACGGGGTCCCTGGTGTTGGCTGTAGAACTGGGGAGGGGGGGTGCTTTCCCCTGGTGTCCCCACGTTGTCATGGATCCATGGGTAACAGCGTTCTCATTTGGAGGTCACTAACCCCCCTGCTGCGTTTAGGACCTGCCAGGTGGCACTCTAAGTGCCTTCTGAATGTTGCCTCGGTCCTCATGGCAGGCCTGCGGCCGTGTGCAATGAGTCCTATGGTTATCCCGAGTGTTAGGGCAAGGACGGTTGTCAGAGCTGCCCGAGGCCTCATGGCTCATGGGTGGGGGGATGGGGCCTTGTGCTGGAACGCGCTTGTCTTTCCTGCCTGTGACCTGCGTCTCCTGCAGTCTGTGGTTCTGACGTCTTGTTTGCCGTAGACATTGCCCCAGATCAGTTTGGACAACTACTCGGTGTTGCCAGCAGGCGAAGGCGACGAGGACAGGGAGGCAGAGATGGACGAGGAGGAGGAGGAGGCCCTGGGCTCCGACCTTGACCTGGACTTGGGGGATGACGAAGCAGACGGAGGTGTGGCCTGGCGGAGCCCCTGCTCACGCTCCTTTGGTCATTCACTCGGCCCATGTCTGTTGAGCGCCTGCTGTATACCAGGCCCTGTTGTTAGGCCCAGACGTCTTTGTCTTGAGCCTCAGGAGATCTGGGCTTGCTGCCGCTTTTTGCCTACTGTTTGCTGAGCTCCTTCAACTGCCTGGCAAAGTAGACCCTCAGATATTTGTAGTGTTGATTGTAATGGGGGTGCTCAGCTTTGCTGGGTAAACGCAGGCCTCAGGGCTGGCTGGGAGGGCTGCCCAGTTCTGGGCCCCCTGTTCGGAGATGGGTCCAGGGCTGCATGCGGTCTCCGGAGGGCATGAGGTGGGGAATGCCCAGGTGGGAATGCCTGCCAGACTCATGGCCAGACTTCCGAGAAGGTGGGCATTCCCCACCTGGATCAGGATCATGGAGCCTCTCAGACTGTGACCCAGACTGTGCTCACCCACTGTGCTGGTCTGGAAGGTAGAGGCCCCTGGCAGCAGGCAGGACAGGTCGGGGGGCGCTGGGCAGCCTGAGGAGGGCACCTGCCGTGGGCGTTTGGGAGTGGCAGCAGGCCTGTGCTTTCCCTGCAGGTGAGCAGCCGGACGCCTCGCTCCCCCTCCACGTGCTCCCACTCTACTCTTTGCTGGCCCCAGAGAAGCAAGCTCAGGTAACAGCGAGGGGCCTCGGGAGGATGCTGGGTGGATGCTTGGCTGGGGGCACCATCCTGCCTCTTGGGGGCACCTCCTCAGGGCATCGAGAGAAGGGCAGGGCAGGCCCTGGGTTGTCCTTGTCATCAGATCAGCACCCCGTTTTAAAAGGGTGTTGGGATCTCTTTGGAGGACAGGAACGCTTCCCTGCATTTATGCTGAGGAGCGCTGGGGCCCGAGGCAAGGAGAGGGCTTGTCACCCTCGCCACCTCTGGGGTCCCACCCAGCCTGGCCTGACTTCTCTGTGATCAAGAGAAATTTCCTGGCTCCCCCTCCGACCCCCACCTGCATGTGTCGCACAAATTCTTTCCTGATTCTGGTGGTTTTTGGCTGCTTCCCCTCCCCCACAATCCCAGGTCTTCCAGCCTCCCCCAGAGGGGACGCGGCTGTGTGTTGTGGCCACCAACGTGGCCGAGACGTCCCTCACCATCCCGGGCATCAAGTACGTGGTGGACTGTGGGAAGGTCAAGAAGCGGCACTACGACCGTGTCACCGGCGTGTCCTCCTTCCGTGTCTCCTGGGTGTCCCAGGCCTCAGCTGATCAGCGGGCGGGCCGAGCGGGCCGGACAGAGCCGGGCCACTGCTACAGGTGGGCTTCCCTGGGCCTCTCCAGTGATGGGGGAGGGGGGCGGGGAGTCACCGTGCAGCAGCCACCACCAGGGACAAGGAAGGGGGGGTCCCCTCCCCAGTCCACAGCGAGTGCCGTCCCACTGGAGACAGTCCTTGGGGTCTCTGCGGGGCCTCGTTGGCACTCGGACACTTGTGTTCTTTCTTTAATCTGACCCCGAAGTAGACACTTACTTTTAGTGGCTTTCTTTTTGTTTTATTTTGCGACAGCTTCATGGCGGTGAAGTTAACCTACCAGAAATGTCGCCGTTCTGGGGGGTGTAGTGTTCTCGGGGTGTGCAGCATCACCCAGCCCGTACCCAACGTTCTCATCACTCCGAAAGAGGCCCGCACCCCCCTCCCGTCCCCACTCTTGGGCATGTGTCTCCATCTCCCCGGGTCCGTCCCTGGGGAGGGGTTGCTGGGTCCCGTGGCCACGCTGCCACGCTGGGTCCTGCAGCGGCTACACCGTGTGGCGCTCCCACCAGCGCACGAAGGTTTTCCCTGGTTGCCCCATGTTCTCACTGACACCTGTTATTTTTCCATGTTTTTTAAACCGGAAATGTGCCGTGGTGATGTGCTGCGGTCCTGGTCTGCGTGTCCCCGATGGCTGGTGACCCTGCACGTCTTTTCCTGTGCTTATTGGCCATTCGTTGGTGTTCTTTGGAGAAATGCTTTTTCAGATCTCTTATTTTATTTTTTTTTAAAGATTTTATTTATTTATTTGAGACATAGAGAATGAGAGAGAGCAAGCACATGAGAGGGGGGAGGGTCAGAGGCAGAAGCAGGCTCCCTGCCGAGCAGGGAGCCCGATGTGGGACTCGATCCCAGGTCTCCAGGATCATGACCTGAGCCGAAGGCAGTCGCCTAACCAACTGAGCCACCCAGGCGCCCAGATCTCTTATTTTTTAACAGGGTTATTTGTCTTTTATTGTTGAGCTGAGTGGGTTCTCTTCCTAATCTGGACATTAGATCCGCATCAGAGGTGCCATTGACAAGTGTTTTCTCCCAGTCTTTGTCCTGTTGCTAATTTTCGATAGCTTTATTGCTGGTTTTGTTGATACTGTTTTATTTATTTATTTATTTTAAAGATTTTATTTATTTGACAGAGAGAGACACAGTGAGAGAGGGAACACAAGCAGGGGGAGTGGGACAGGGAGAAGCAGGCTTCCCGCTGAGCAGGGAGCCCGATGCGGGGCTCGATCCCAGGACCCTGGGGTCATGACCTGAGCCGAAGGCAAACACTTAACAACTGAGCCACCCAGGCGCCCCTGTTGAAATTGTTTTAAATGATGAAGAAAGGAAATTGAGAAATCGTGCACAAAAACCTAGTGAGAACCGACGGTGGTTGCTGTTTGCCAGGGACTGCACGCGAGGCGCTGCTCTCCATCCCCCACGTGGCGGCTGAAACATCCTCCCTGCCCTGGGGGTGCACCTGCTGCTGAGCCCCAGCCGCGGGAGAGGAACACGCGGTAGGGGCAGCATACCTGCTGGCCTCCTCAGTGGCCAAGTGGAGACCCACTGCTGGGTGGCTTGCTGAGTTCCCCTTTTATTTATTTCTACAATAATTCTGTTATCGTTGGTACCTGTCCCGGCCCAGGCTCTATTCATCTGCGGTTTTCGGTGACTTTGAGCGGTTTCCTCCTCCTGAAATCACCCGGAGGCCTGTTGAAGACCTGATCCTTCAGATGAAAGCACTCAACATTGAAAAGGTCAGCGGCGGCCCCAGCCCTGCCCGCACCCCACTGAGCTCCCAGTGGGTGGCCCCCCACCCCCACCCCGGCACAGGCCGGCTCCCGAGACGCAGGGAACCCCGGGGCTGAGCCCAGCAGTGCCTGCCCGGCCGCCTGGTGCTCTCGTACGGGACACCGCGTCAGCACATGCCTCTGGGGTCTCCCAACCCCCGAGACCCCCTACTTCCCCAGGGCCGCACCCCTCCAGCACGCAGAGGGCCTGCCCACGGCACAGAGGGCTGTCGTCGTCCTGGGGCGCACAGAATGTTCTGTTGACACAATCCTCTGCCTGACGAAGCAGCATCCTCACATTGCCCCATCCAGGGGTCCCCCGCCTCTCTGCTGCTCCCGGGGGGTGGTGCAGGCAGAGCGAGCCGAGACCCTGGGCCCATTATTAGTCTTTCCCATTCCTTCCTCCCCAACCCCAAAGTTTCTATGGCTCCGTCTGTTTTGGACATTTCATATAAACGGAATCATTCCTGTAAATGTCTTCAGGGGTCACCCCCGTTGTGGCATGTGTCAGTACTTCAGTCCTTTCCGACTGAGTCATGCTCCCATCGTGGGCCCAAGCCGGGCCACCTTCTGTGTAGCCGTTCATCTGTCGATGGGCATCTGGGTTGTCTGCACTCCCAGCCGTTAGGGACAGAGCAGCTGTGAACACGGCTGTATGCGGATTTACTAGATGAGTTTCTCAGGTGCCACTGTCCCTGAGCCCGGTCCCTCTGCCCCTCACCATGTTCTCCTGTGGGCACGTGCACCTGTCTGTCTCCATGCTCACTCCCTTCCAGCTGAGGCAGAGCCCTTGTCGTGTGCTTTCTTGGTCTCTGTGGCCAAGAACAGCCGTGCCACACATTAGGTGCTCAGTAAGTGCTTTTGAGTACGCAGATCGTGTGAATAAAAGAAGGAAGGGGACATTTGGGCTTCCCCTGGCTCATAGACGTGGAGAGTGCCTGGGGCTGTGAGTGGTCTCAGGACAGGTGCAGGAGCACTGTCCTCCTGCTAGGCCTGCCATGCTGCCCCTTGTGGTCGCTGCTTCTCTGCGTTCACGCTGTCCCTGCCACGTCTCCCCCTGCCCAGGTCATCAACTTCCCCTTTCCAACCCCTCCCTCCGTGGAGGCCCTCATTGCTGCCGAGGAGCTGTTGGTCGCGCTGGGTGCCCTGGAGGCACCCCAGAAAACAGAGAGGTAGGTGGGGCGGTGGGGTAGGGGGTGCCGAGAGCCCAGCTCCCAGCCCGTTCTCGGCCCTCTCCCTCCTGAGCTACCCTGAACACCAGGGCCGCTTAGCTGCGACACCCCCCCCACCACACACCCCTGTCGTCCAGCGTGAAGCAGCTGCAGAGGTCCCGGCTGAGCTGCCCCATCACTGCACTGGGCAGGACCATGGCCACGTTCCCCGTGGCGCCACGCTACGCCAAGATGCTGGCACTGAGCCGGCAACACGGCTGCCTGCCTTACGCCATCACCATTGTGGCCGCCGTGACAGTCCGCGAGCTGTTCGAGGAGCTGGACAGGTGAGCACTGGGGGCCCCGCTCAGGCCGGTGGGGGCTGCCCCGCGCTGAGCGGTGACCGGGAGCCCGGCCTCCGGGGGAATAACTGGCACGTCGGGTGGCCTCATGCTAGTGCCCGTCCTCCCCGAGCCCAGCAGCGACGTGATCCCTGCAGAGCTCTGTCTTCATTTCTGGAGCCCGCCGAGCGTGTAATGGCTAGGAGCCCAGGCTCTGGCCCACACCACCTGGGTTCAGATCTCCCTCTGCCACTCCGGGCTCTGTGGCTTCAGGGCGGCGACTTCACCTCTCTGCGCCTCATCTTTCCCATCTGGAAAATGGGGGTGAGACGTTAATAATAATGGAGTTGTTGTCAGGGTTAAAGTAGTTAACACAAACTAAGGGCTCCAAACTGTGCCTGACGCATACCTTAGTCCCGGTGTCAGCCCTTCTTTACGGGTTGGGGAACCGTGATTCACTTACCCAGGCTGCCCTCGGTGGACGTAATGGCGGCATTCAGGGTTTTTTGTTGTCACAAAAGTGGTGCAGCCACATGTGATGATTCTGTGGTTGCTGGAGTCTTTCTTCGTTATCAGTCTAGACGTGGAATGGTCGGCTTAGGAGACGCGCACATTTGTAATCTCCTGGGCTGCAGGTAGTGCCTTTTGAGCCCAAGACCTTAACCGTCTTAGTCGGTGGCTCCCCCAGGCATTTTCTCTGCCCCGAGGGCGGCCAGGCCGGCAGCCCAGGTGGTATGTGTGTGTGTGTTTGCAGGCCTGCGGCCAGCGACGAGGAGCTCGCCAAGCTGAAGGACAAGCGGGCCCGGGTGGCCCAGATGAAGAGGATCTGGGCGGGGCAAGGCGCCTCTCTGAAACTCGGAGACATCATGGTGCTGCTGGGTGCGTGCCCCCTGCGGCGTGGGGGGGTGGCGGAGGTCAGGCAGGGCTAGGGCAGGGCAGCAAGCGAGTGCACCCCTCCTCCGCAGGTGCTGTGGGAGCCTGCGAGTACTCTGGCTGCTCACCCCAGTTCTGCGAGGCCAACGGGCTTCGGTACAAGGCCCTGTTAGAGACCCGGCGCCTGCGGGGCCAGCTGACCGCTGCAGGTAACCGTCCGCCGTGTCAGCCTCTGGGGACTCCCCAGGTCCCCCCATCTCGGGCAGCACCCACCAGAGAACTTGACTATTTTAATGATTAAAGTTGTTTTGAGCAGCATTAACCACATACCACTGATCCCCATTATCCACAGATTCCACGTTTACAAATTGACCTACTTACTGAGACTTAGTATGACCCCAAAATCAGTCCTGACCCCTTCTTGGACACCTCCACAGGGAGGGGTAAGGTGCACACTCTCTCCGCTGAGGCTGTTCCTCAGTTTGCTCTTTTCTTTAGTAACATCCCTCTTCGTCACCCTCTGTCCCCAGGACAGGCCTGGACCTGCTGCTCGCCACATCTTCCCAGGAGCCCCTGGGCCCCCCATAGTCTCATCCTGGGGCTCCCCCCTTGCACCAAGTGGACTCCCTTTTGGGAGTCAGGGAGCAGATGACAGTGCGGTCCCCCACTTTCTGAGCCGGTGGAGACCAGACCTAAGGGAAGCTAGGTGCGGGAGGCAGGGCCTCCGGCGGACATTGGAATCTGCTGGTCTTCTGCGTTCTGTCCTTGGGCCTGCTTCCTTTCTTTTTCTTTCCTTTTTTTTTTCTTTACATTGAACAACATATGTTTTGCCAAAGATTTTGTAGAAAATACAGAGGAGGTTTATATAGCGAATCTTAGAAACAATCTTCCTTCCAGGTCTTGAGCCTCTTGTTCTTCTCCCTGCTGTGTCCCCCTCTGAGCTGCAGGGCTCAAAGCCCCCATCTCCTTTCTCCCCTTCCTAGGTGTCCCCACAGCTTCAGACCCTCCTCCCCCTCCTCCCCCCTGCAGAAGGGTGAGGACCCACCTGATCTCAGGCCTGGCTCAGCAGTGCCTGCAGGAGCTCCAGAGGCGATGGTCTTGCCTTGCTGTGCACACTCGGGGATGACCCACTCATCGGGTCCCTTCTGGGCACACATGCTCTTGCACTCAGGTCAAGGGGGAAGTCCCATGCGGGCCCAACAGGTTCTCCCTTAGCAGCTCCCTCTGCTGCCCGCTAAGGAATTGGGGTATTTTCCTAAGGGAGAGAAGGACGTGGATTTGGGGCAGGCAGCTAGCTGTGCCCTGCTGAGGGCTTCGCCTCCCCTGGCAGCCTCAGTAGAGAGGAGCCAAAGTGAGCAGGCAGCCACGTCTGGAGCTCCACGTTGAGTGGTGTGAGGCCTTCCAGAAGGTCAGGGTAGAGGCAGCCCCGGGCTCCGCCGTCCTCACACCTGGCTCTCCCCGCAGTCAATACCGTGTGCCCCGAGGCCGGGCTCTTCATGGACCCCAAGATGCAGCCTCCATCTGAGAGCCAGGTGACCTACCTGCGGCAGATCGTGGTGGCCAGCCTGGGCGACCACCTGGCCCGTAGGGTACAAAGTGAGGACCTGCTGGACGACAAGTGGAAGAATGCCTACAAGGTTGGCCCCGGGCGCTGCACCAGGCTCCCTGCCACCCCGCCCTCCCCATCTGTCTGGCGTCCTGCCAGCCTGGGCACTCAGCCCTCCTGGCGAGGGGCTGCTGGGGGCCCCCTCCTCCTCACACATGAGTCCCTGCAGCCTCTGGGAGAGTCCCCACCAAGGATCAGGGTGGGGTGTGAGGTGGGGTCACATCTTCCTTTGGGTCTTAGCTTTGCCCCCAATTTTGTTTTTGTAACTGCTTATTTGAGAGGGAAATCATATATGCTACAATTCCCCATTTTAAGGTGTGCAGTTCAGTGGTTTTCCGTCTCCACAGAGCTGTGCGGCCACAACCATAGTCAGCTTCAGAGCATCTTCTTCCTCCCCCAAAAGACGACAGTGCCCGTTAGCAGTGGCTCCCCGTTTCCTGCTCATCTCCCCACCCCGTGAATCTGCTTTCTGTCTCTATGGATTTGTCTGTTCTGGACGTTTCACGTTAGCGGTTTGTGTGTGGCTTCTCTCACGTGACACCACGTCGTTCAGGGTCATCCCTGGCCGCCTGGGTCAGCACGGCAGCAGCAGGGCTCAGTGCTGCTTGGCGTACAGATCCGCCCCACGTGCGTGTCCGCGTCCAGACCACACGCTCTCCCGCCTTCAGGCTGACTGCCTAATGGAATTCGCGTGGGTTAATCTCACTGGTGTTTGCACCTCTCCTAGACTCATACTCTCCTTCTCTCGGCAGACACCTCTCCTTGATGACCCCGTCTTCATCCACCCCAGTTCCGTCCTTTTCAAAGAGCTCCCTGAGTTTGTGGTCTACCAGGAAATTGTAGAGACCACCAAGATGTACATGAAAGGTAGCCAAGCTGGTGGCCGGCCCCTCGCCTGACCCACTGCGGCTCCGTGAGCTGTGTCACCAGGACCCTGTGGGGGGAGAACCTGGGCGCCCCTCCCGTGCAGCGGTGTCCGTGGCGACCCCCGGCCCTCCTCTTCCTGGTTCCCAGGCGTTTCAGCCGTGGAGGTCCAGTGGATCCCGGTCCTGCTGCCTTCTTACTGCCAGTTCGACAAGCCCTTGGAGGAGCCGCCCCCCGCCTACTGCCCGGAGAAGGGGCGGGTAATCTGTCACCGGGCCAGCATGTTCTGTGAGTCAGGGTGACTTCCTGCCAGCCTTGGGCGCCAGCAGACACGTGGTCGCACGCCATGGGCCCTGGAAATGCAGGTCACAGGCCGTGTCACCTCAGGCCTTCTGCCTCTTTGCTGGGTGGGACCCGGGGCCCAGGGACAGGACTAGGGGCCTGTGGGGACCCAGCCCAGACCCTCGCTCATGGGCTCTTGCCTTCCAGATCGTGTCGGCTGGCCACTCCCTGCAGTGCAGGTGGATTTTCCGGAGGGCATTGACTGTTACAAGCACTTCGCCCGGGTTCTGCTGGAAGGGCAGGTAGGCAGCCCAGCAGCTCCCCCGGCCCCTTGCCTGGTGCCGTGGGCAGAAGGTGAGCCAGGACCCCTCACCCTGGCCTGTGGTCTCTCCTCAGGTCTTCCACAAGCTGGCCTCCTACCGGGGCTGTTTGCTGTCCAGCCCTAGCACAATGCTGAAGACATGGGCCAGGTAGAGGTTTCCCCCCGGGGCAAGGGTGGCGGATGGTGGGGAAGGGGGCTGTATTAGTGTGAGAATTTATTCTCACAGCCCTGGAGGCCAGAAGTTGGAAGTCAGGGTGTCAGCAGGGCTGTGCTTCCTCTGCATGCTCTAGGGGAGGATCCTTTCTGCCTCTTCCAGCTCCTGGTGCATCCAGGCATTCCTTGGCTTGTGACCACGTCCTTCCAATGTCTGCCTCTGTGTTCAGGAGGCTGTGTCTCCCTGTCTCTGGGTTTTCTCTTCTTATAAGGACACCAGTCACTGAATGTAGGGCTCACCCCAATCCAGTATGAGCTTCTAAGTAATTGCATCTGCAAAGATCCTCTTTCCAAATAAGGTCACATTCTGAGGTTTTGGGGAGATCCTGGTCAGCCCCATTTTGAGCTCCAGGTTTCAGCAGGAGGCATCCTGTACCAGAAGCCCTGGGGGCTGCCTGCCAGCTGAGCACAGACCCCCCCCCCCCATCCCAGTAACCTTCTCCTCCTCCTTATCCCTGCCCCTCCCTTTTGCTTTCTTTCTACCCATGGCCCAGCTCCAAGAAGACACCTCACCCTTCCTAAGGCACCATCCTAGATGGTGCAGGGGGCTTGACAAGAGCAGGCAGGCAGGCGTGCACGTGCACCAGCATTCCCTGGGACTCGGGGTGGGGGCATGGGGCCAGGTGCCCCCTGCCGAACAAGTCATTCACCCAGCAGGCAATCTGGAGCACCTGCTCTGTGCCAGGCATGTCCTCGTGCTAGGACGCGAGCACAGCCCCGTCCCTGTGGAAGCTAACACCAGAGAGAATGTAACTAGGACAGATGGCATGTGGGGCCTGGGCTACAAAGGGACAGAGCAGGACATCTGGTGGAGTAAGTTTGGTCAGGGGAGTCTGACCAAGCAGATGGGGAGGGGGTAAGGCTGTAAGCAGAAACATGGAGGAAGGTTCTAGGTGGGATGAGCAGCATGTACAGTAGCAGCCTGGGTGGGAGTACTCAAGGATCATGAAGAAGGCCAGGGTGGCGGATCAGAGGCAGCAAAGATTCAAGTGTGAGAGGAGATGAGGTTGGAGGGGTGATAGAGTCTAGATCCTTCTCTTTGGCCAACACCCCCAGCATGACAGAGGCAGACCGTTCACCATCCTAGGTAAGGCTGCCCTGGCAGTGGTACCCGCCCCTTCCCACAGCTTCTGGACACAGTGATGCCCTACAGCCTGCGTCCCCACCCACAGGCTGCAGCCCAGGACAGAGAGTCTCCTGAGAGCCCTTGTTGCTGAGCGAGCCAACTGCCGAGAGGCCTTGCTAGCTGCTTGGAAGAAAAACCCCAAATGTGAGTGTGGCCAAGGGGTTGCGAGTGGACAGGATGGGACCCACCGAGGCATTCGAGGGTTGGTGGGAGGATCTGCCCTGTAGCAGGCAGCCGGGTCCAGAGCCACTCTGACTGTCGTCCGTCCTGCCCCCTGTAGACCTGCTGGCTGAGTACTGCCAGTGGCTTCCGCAGGCCATGCACGCCGACGTCGAGAAAGCCTGGCCCCCCACCTCTGACCGCTGACCTGAGGCCTAGCTGCAAGGCGGGGGGCTGGTCTGGGGAGCCACGGGGGCTGGCAGTGGCCGCTTTCTAGCCTGGTCATCCTGGTCTGTGCACCGCTCCCAAGAGGTGGGTCAGGCCTCTGGAAACCTCGCTCATCTTGGATACAAGACATCTGGACAGCTTGCTGCTGCCCTGGGCAGTCTGACCCCGGGGGGCTTTTTTATAACTATTTATTATGTGGCGGAGAATGGTTTCACCTCACATGCCGCTCTGGGGACGACATTAGTCCCTCGCGGAGCAGCAGGGCTGGAGAACGAAGCGGCGGCGAGCAGGAGGGTGCCTACGGTCCCTTCCTCTGCATCCCCTCCCCAGCGGGGGCGGTGCTCCCTTGCCGCGCATGTCGCTGTAATAAATCTCAGCTGTCAGAACAACGGTGTGCAAGTCTAGCAGATCTCTGAGTGGGCATGGTCTAGGGGACACCGCCCACCCCCCACAGGCACGTATGGAAACTGGCCTGGGTGGGTGCTCGCCCAGCTGTCCACCGGGCCTGTAGGGCTTGATGCCATCTCCCTCACCCGGGTGTTTGTCCTAAATCAATTTGTTCTGATATTATAGTATAAATGCATAAACTCCATTAATGCAAATATGTAAATAAAACAACAGAGGTACCTGTTTAACATTCCCAAATTACTCACTTTCTCCACAGACTGGCCACTAATCCCAGTGTACCCCCAAACCAGAAAGTATCCCCTACTCTCCCCACATTCAAGCCATCTGCAAGTTTTGTGGGCCCTACCCCAGAATATGTCCAGAGCCCCCTCATGCTCCCCAGCTCCACACCCAGGATCTCAGATTCCTAGCCCCTGCCCAGCAGACCTCCAGCAGCTTCTGCCTGGCCATGGTGGTGACTTCCTGGCTGGTCTCCCAGCGTCCACCTGCCGGCCTATGGTGTGTTCTCCACATGGCAGCCAGAGGGAACCGTGTAACACCTGCATCTGATCGTGTCATTTCACATCAGGCCTTCTGGAATCTTTGATGATAGAATTCAAGCCCTCATACCCTCATTCACCAAAGTCCGGGCACAGAGCTTGCTTTCTGTCCCTTCAACACAGAGTGCCCCTCCCCCTCCCCCTCCCAGCTTCAGGCCTTAGCACCTGGCATTTCCTCTGCTTCTGCAGACAGGCCTCCCTGGCAGCTCATGCACCGCAGCGCCCACACGCTCCCCCTTCAGTTTCCAGCCCATCAGTGTTACTGTGTTGGCAAAACTTACCACTACTCGTGGAATGCTAGTCTCTGGAAGTCAAACTTGGCTTGTCTTATCTGAGAATACCAGGGTACTTAATTAGCACTGTACCTGGGCACACAGTAGGTGTTCAGTGCATGCACATTACCAGCATTAGGTGCTTAGGACTCACTGAATACACGGCCAGTTGCAAAATCCTCCTTAGAAATCACTGCCTTAAATCCAGTTAAGAAATGGGCAGAGGATCTGAGTAGACACTTTTCCAAAGACATCCAGATGACTAACAGACACATGACAAGATGCTCAACATCACTCCTCATTGGGGAAACACAAAACCACAATGAGATAATCACCTCACACCTGTCAGAATGGCCAAAATTAACAGAAGAAACAACAGGTGTTGGCAAGGATGCAGAGAAAGGGGAACCTTCCTGCACTGTTGGTGAGAATGCAAATTGGTGCAGCCAGTCTGGAGAACAGTATGGAGGGTCCTCAAAAGTTCAAAACAGAACTACCCCACAATCCAGCAAATGTCCACTGGCTGAGGAATGGATAAAGAAGATATGTACAGTGGAATATTACTCAGCCACCAAAAAGTGAATCTTGCCGTTTGCAATGACATGGATGGAGCTAGAGAGTATTATGTTAAGTGAACTAAGTCAGAGAAAGACAAATAGCATATGATCTCACTCATCTGTGGAATTTAAGAAAGGAAACAGTTGAACATATGGGAAGGGGGTGGGAGGAGGAAAGAGGGAAACAAACCAGAAGATTCTCTTAACAGAGAACAAACAGGGTTGATGGAGGAAGGTGGGTAGGGGATGGGGTAGATGGGTGATGGGCTTTAAGGAGGGCCCGCGTTATGATGAGCGTTGGGTGTTAAATGTAAGTGATGAATCACTGAATTCTTCTGAAACCAATATTGCACTGTATGTTAACTAAAATTTAAAGGAGAAAAAAAAGAAATCACTGCCTGACAGCTCGAATAACTAGGAGTGTAAAAACGCAGATTCCTGGGCCCACCTCTGTTCAACCGGAATCCCCAAGGGGGAGGGAGTTACCTGAGCATCCGCAGATGGGAGCAGGCTGGGGAGGTTTCCTAGCGCTGCCATGTCCATGGGAGCTTATTTCTCAGACCCACTAATTGGTAGCCTCTGGGTCCCCCTCCCTGCTTCGCCCTCCAGTGGTGCGACTGATTTTAAACAACAACAACAAAAAAGTAAAAAGTGGAGATGCCGGGGATTGAACCCGGGGCCTCATACATGCAAAGCATGCGCTCTACCACTGAGCTACATCCCCTGGTCGTGAATTCTTTTTCCTCGGAATGAGGATATCGGAAGCCGCGTCTTCGTCCCTTTTGCACGTTTCTTCCTTCGCAGAGGTTCAGTGTCTCATTGATTCCAAGAGGCCTCTTTGCACCCAGGAAAGCCCATCGGCCACGGGCGCCGGGGACTTCATCCGTAAAAACCCCAGGGGAGTGGACAGGTGCAGTGGCAGGACAGCGCTATGTCTATATGAATTGATTCAGACAACACTCAGCACGGCTCATCCTCGTTAGTATAGTGGTGAGTATCCCCGCCTGTCACGCGGGAGACCGGGGTTCGATTCCCCGACGGGGAGGCTGGTCAATCATTTTAACAGTAAAACAGGTTTTCCTGGCATTCTTAGGCGTTACGGGAGCATGCTACAGCGTACTCAATGGGTTCCTTCTTACGTATAAAATACGTGTATATTGTGAGTGTGTTATTACTTCTAATTCTGACGGGCATCACCGGGGGGCCTTGACAAGCACAGGGGTGCACTCCTGTGATAACGGCAGGGGCTGTCTGGTCAGGTCAGGCAGGTGAGGAAGTACACGCAGAGAGCAGCTCCGAATCTTGCCCAAGGCTGCATCAATCACAGTCTTCTTGGGACACTGGTTACCTCTGGAAGGTAGGACTGGCTTTGGTGGGAACCACTCTCACCTTCCATTCTGTACCTGTTTGCACTGTTTGAATTTTATTTTTCTCCCTCCCTCTCTCCCTCCTTTCCTTCCTTCCTTCCTTTTTCTCTTCTTTCCTTCCTTTATTCCTTATTCTATTTTTACCAAAATGATACACTTAAATGGTTTTTAAAGACCTACAGAGGTAGGGGGTGCACAGCATTGTCAATGTACTAAATGCTACCAAATTGTTTACTTTGAAATGGTTATTTTTATATTTTGTGAATTTCACCTCAATTAAAAAAATACTTTAAAAAGATCAAGACTCGTTTGGGGAAGAAAGGAATGGAAGGGGTGGATGGGAGTGTAAATGGCTTCAGCCCATTCAAAAAGCGCCTGGAAAACTGTACATTCCACCATCTAACTTGATGATCCCATGCATGAAATTTTGCCTTTAGGGAAAGGATGCAAAAGGAAAAGCCTAGGTACAAACAACCTTGGTTTATTTTGCTTCTTAGCATTGTTATTATACCGAATATCTGGTTAGTGTATTTGTGACTGGGCTAGGGGGTCATTAGGTGCTTAGCAAAAACACTTATTAAATGACTTCATCATGAAGCCTCCCCACTCCACATCCTCTCCCAGACATCACTCCCCTTCCATTTCGCAAAAGGAGGGGAAGCAGAGAGCCCCAAACCTGGATGACAACCTTTTGATTTCTTCATGCCTTGAAGCTGAGCAGGAGCCACAGGTACGGCGGCCATGCTTGGAGCCGGAGCCGAGTCACTCACTGCCCCGAGGAAAGTCACAATCCGGCCAATGTGTCCTCCATACGCTTTGGCTGGTCAGCATCCCTGTCACACCTTAGGCTGCTTGGGGAGTTGCACCCAGAGGGTGACCTTGTTCCTATCACAAAGAAGGGAGCTTGAGAAAGTGGAGTTCCGAGCCAGGTACCTACCGTTCATTCATCCATTCATTTGTTCATTAATTCAGAAGATATTTATTAAGCACCTACTAGGTGCCAGGCACTGTTCTAGACCTTGAAGGACACAGAAGTGACCCTCGGGGTCTGTCATTTTAACTGGGCAGAAAAAGAATGGACAAGGAAAAACAGTATCTAAGCTAACAGTAAGCAGTAAGGGGCTGGGGTCGTGCTGGGAGGCGTGACTGGGGAGGTCGTCTCGGAGGCGGTGACCTTGAAGGACGAGAAGGAGTAGATGCCTGCGAGCCTGGCAGGCATGGGTACTTGCTGGTCCTGCACTCCCCGCATCGATCCCCAGGCGGAGCACCCAGGGCTGGCAGCGCGACCAGGAGGACCGGAGCGGAGCGCAGCAACACCAGCAGCCGAAATAGCTCAGTTGGGAGAGCGTTAGACTGAAGATCTAAAGGTCCCTGGTTCGATCCCGGGTTTCGGCAGCTCCGTTTTTTCCCAAGTGAAAAGGGGTTTAAAAAACAACACATGAAGAGACGAAGAGAAAAGAGACGGCGTTAATTCTTTCCAATCAGTTAACGGGTTTCAGTTTATTGAAAAAAGCTCCGAGCAGTATCCATGGGAAACCGGCGCGGAGGGAAACTTCCTTGCGATCTGGAAAATTCCAGGAAGGCTGTGTTTTTCCTGACTCCTTTGCTCCTATTTCGTAAACGTGTGCTAATCTCTGTTACATGTTTGCTGATGCCTGCTCGTTAATTTTGGCTTCCAGTTTATTAATTTCTGTTCCCCGAATCCTCGCGACTGAATTAAGGGCGGAGCGGTATCTCTACAACCTAAGACGGAGTTAAATCGAGGGGGACTTTTGTTCTTCAGTTTTGAAGAAAAAAGAAAACATGGCACCCTTTGATGTGTATTGATACTCAGCGGAATTTGAATGTGCCTTAAAAAGAGCACCTGAAGGCGCGCTGACAGAGCCGGTCCTCGTTAGTATAGTGGTGAGTATCCCCGCCTGTCACGCGGGAGACCGGGGTTCGATTCCCCGACGGGGAGGCCACGGAGTCTTTTTATCCTCTCTTCATATTTTTTCCATCTTCCTCCCAAACTAAATTCTTCCACTTTTGCAGAAACTCCTTACTCTGGGAAAATCAACCTGACTAGCCGTCGAGATTCGGTCTGGCGGGCGTCCATCGAGGACCCAGCTGCAGTCACTGTCCAGCTCCCTAGTGTCACATGGTTAGGAGAAAGAAGACCAAGTTCTTCGCCCTGCCGCGGTATTTCCATGCCCTCCATGCCCACAGCGCGGCTGCAAAGGGCTCGGTTTGGACGGTGCTGTCCCCGAACAAGACTGCCAGCTTCCAAGGCCAGGAAATGCTCCTTCTGTCGCAAATAATTCCATCCTCTTGTATCTCGCTAGGGGCCCAGGCTGGCCCTTAAAAAAAGGTTTATGGGTTTCAGGCAGGAGGTAGGGGGACGCTGCACTGAAACGTCTTCTTGTCTTAACTCCGTTGCAGACTCCTTCCTGAGTAGCCATCAGCCTTCCCAGGCTCCTACTCTTTCATTTGTTTGTCTGGGTTCTCCCCACACCCCCACATTCATTCTGCAAATATTTACCGAATACTTACTAGGTGCCAGGCACTGTTCTAGGCGCTGGGGCTGTAGCAGGAACCGGAGTGGCCCGACTTCTGCCCTACTGACACAGACAATGAACAAATGCTATAAAAACAGTCTCCCAGAGTGATAAATGTTGTGAAAACAAAACAAAACAAATGGGAGGGTGTACTAGGGAGTGTGTGGAATGGACAGGCCCCATTAGTGAGGTGTCCAGGAAGGTCCTGCTGAAGACCTGGACAATGAGAAGGAGCCACTCACCAGAAGATCTGGGGAGCACCCCTGCTGGCAGAGGAAAGGGCAAGTGCAAAGGCCCTGAGGTGCAAAGAAGGGGTCGTGCCTGCGGAACAGCAAGGAGGCAGGTGTGCCCACGGGAGGGGGAGAGAAGGAAGCGATGAGGTCAGAGAAGTGGATCAGAGGGCCTTAAAGGCCAGACTAAGGAGTTTGGATTTGACTTTAGGGTTTTATGCAGAGAGGAAACACAATCGGGTTTGTTTTGAGCAGAGTAGTGTGGCAAGAGAGAAAACAGGGGCATCTGCTGAACCGAACACAATCCCTTAGCTTGTTACCAAAGCATGTCCAAAATGTCACCTATGGCCAAGGCCTCTCCCCACCAGAGTTCACATAATAACAACGGCATTTACCATCCTGAGAACCCACACTCTGGCCAGACCTTGTAGCAGGCGCTGTTTTAAAAGTTCTGCGCATAGCTGCTCAATGGCCGCACCCACCCCAGGGAGTAGGCACTACTCAGATCTCCATTTTATGGATGAGGCCCAGGGAGGTGAGGATATGAAATCACAGCTCCTGGTCTGGTGTCCTGGGCTCCAGCTCAGTTAGGCCTTTACCCGAGGAGGGTGTCAGGCATCAGCCGGCCGTAAGGGAGCTGACTGGACCAAGGTGGCAGGACAGTTAGGGGTGTGTTCTCCCCATCAGAGTAAGTGCCTGTTTCCCGCCAGGAAAGCTCAAGCGCTGGTGGAAAGAGGGGAAGCCCCCGTTTTCTGCCCTCTCCTTGCCTTCAACCGTTCCTTCACCCCTGAGTGACCCCCTGAGGACTTGGAGGATGTGACATAGACATGTTCTCTCCCCTGCGGTGCTTCATAAGCACTCTGCACAGCTGTGCTAAGTGACAGTTAAAAATGGTTCTTTTCAGTGGGCTATGCAAAGCGATTCCTCCCTCAAAGCCATGATTCTGGAGCTGGATCTGTTTCTTTTTAATTTGCTTATTTTTATATTTGGAAGAGTTCTCTGGGAGGGGGGCAGGTCTGCAAACCTCAAACTTACTGAAGACTGGATACTTTTTAAGTCTTTTAATTTCAGTATAGTTAACATACAGTGTTACGTTAGTGTCAGGTGTACAATGTAGTGATTCAACACTTCCATACGTCACCCGGTCGCATCACGGCAGGTGCGCTACTTAGTCCCTCCCCATCACCTATTTCTCCCTGGAATGGTTTTAAGGGACAGGGAGCCAGACATTTCTGGATAGTGGTGTAATCAGGGCAACACCCTTATTTATTGGAAAGAAACTCATTTTCCTTCCCTTCTTTTCCGTGATGAACAACATTCAAAAATAGGTCAATTTCCCTTTGTTCCTTAGTCCTGATATCAGCTAGAATTTCAGGTGCAGGGCTATACAGAATGGGCCTATTTGGGAATATTTATTTTGGTTTGCTTATGCTAAACTCCAACACACATTTAATTATACAAAATTTTAACTTAGGAAAACAAGAAAAAAAATCTTAAGTATAGAGTATAGCAGAGAATTTCAGAAAGCAAGGCAAAAGGGGAGGGGGATGTAGCTCAGTGGTAGAGCGCATGCTTTGCATGTATGAGGCCCCGGGTTCGATCCCCGGCATCTCCACCATGCTTTTTTCTGATTCTTACTTTCTACTCCCGTTCTTCATCATTAAAGCGCCATTTATGTGATTATTACTCCTGTAATCACTACTTGGAGGTGAGATTTTCACGATAGGCATGATTCTGTTTCTGAAACCCATAACACACCTGATGTACTTTTGTTGGAAGACGCTAAGGGGAGCTGTTAGCGGACAAATGCGACAGCAAAGATCACCTGATGACTAAAACCACAGTGAGAAAGATCAACTGGGGAGGTCACGGTCCTTTTCCTGGCACTGTGACTGCAGTTAAAGGCCCCCAGCACTGGTGACTGATTCCTCGCCATCAGAGGGCAAGTATGGAAGGTCTGACTGTGTTGGCCCTTGCCCTTTATTTGTGCTGTTAATAACCAACCAGCTTGGGAATGACCCAAAAGAAAACCAGCATTCCCTGCAGGCAGGAGTTTGTTTCCTGCTTCATCAGCAACAGGGCACTAATGAATGAATGAATGGTTTTGATGTACATTCTGTTCATGTTTATATTTACACATAATCTGTATCTTATCATTAAAGATCAAAGATGTGGGGCGCCTGGGTGGCTCAGTCGTTAAGCGTCTGCCCAGGGTCCTGGGATGGAGCCCTGCATTGGGCTCCCTGCTCAGCGGGAAGCCTGCTTCTCCCTCTCCCGCTCCCCCTGCTTGTGTTCCCTCTCTCGCTGTGTCTCTCTGTCAAATAAATAAATAAAATCTTTAAAAAAAAAAAAAGATCAAAGACGTATTTTATTAAAAGAAGAGATCCTATTGCATTCTGTGGGTCCCATTCTTTGTCTGCAGTAATAATGAATTCCTCACCCATCAAATCCTGTATCTCATGTGACTTGGCCTCATATTTTAAAGCATAAAAACTTCTCATCTTAGATGTGGGGGGACGTGACTCTGCAAAGCGTTCACTTCTGAGATGAAACTGAAATTTGTGAGATGACTCACACACGGGGTGATGGCATTTTGGTGAGCTTCTGTGAAGGTTATTTTTCTCCAAATGTCAACAAGGTTTTAAGGGAACAAAATGTTGAGGTAATTTCTAAAGTTATCAGGCCTAACATGAAAGTAATTATATGCTTCTCTTTTTACTTTGTATCTTATAATTAAATATTTCTAATAGCACACTGACAAGCACACACACCATGAGGCATGTTGGGAAATGTAGCTGCCTAGAAAAGCTGTAGTGAATCTTTGAAAAATATATTTTTCAACTATTACATTTTATTTTACACTTAAAAAAACCCAAGCTCATTATATGACATCGCTGGAGTAGTCAAATTCAAAGAGACAGAAAGTAGAAGAGTGGATGCCAGGTGCTGGGGGAAGGGGGAATGGGGAACTTTTTTTTTTTAAAGATTTTATTTACTTATTTGAGAGGGAGGGGGGGAGAAAGAGAGAGGATCTCAAGCTGACTCTACGCTGATTGTAGGGCCCGCTGCAGGGCTCAATCCCCTGACCCAGAGATCACAGCCTGAGCCAAGATCAAGAGTTGGAAGCCCAATGACTGAGCCACCCATGTGCCCCAGGGAGATTTTTTATTATTTATTTTTAAAGATTTTATTTATTTGAGAGAGAGTGTGTGACTGAGAGAGAACAAGCAGGGGGAGCAGCAGAGGGAGAGGGAGAAGCAGACTCCCCGCTGAGCAGGGAGCCCGATGTGGGACTTGATTCCAGGACCCTGAGATCATGACCTGAGCGAGAGGCAGGCCAGCTGAGCCACCCAGGTGCCCCACAGGGAGCTTTTTTAAACAGGGACAGAGGATCAGGTTTCCAAGATGAAAGAATTCTGGAGATGGATGGTGGTGATGGTTGCACAACAATGTGAATATTGTAGGGTAGTAGCATATGCCAGCCCCAAATGCACTTTGATATTACTTTGAGCTGAAGTCACTTGAAAAATAGCAGATAGGAGGAGAGGATGTCTGTGAACTCCCTTTTGCCCTACATGCAGATCCTTCCAACGCGCTCAGCGGTTGTAGAACCCCTCCCCGGAGCTTCACCAACCAGGGAAGACTGGCTCCTGTCACAGGAGAGGAGACTAGAAGTAATGCTGTAGGACAGACTTTAGGGTTTGAAGCCGATGGCAAAGAAAGAATTCTTGAGAGGTCTTTGGTGCAAAAAGGTGGTTTTGTTAAAGCACAGGGACAGGACGCATGGGCAGAAGGGTCATGAGGAGTGGCCCATTATATACTTTCAAGTTGGGAGGGGGTTAGGGATAGCTTAAGTCTCTAATGAATTTTGGAAGCAAGGTTT
>NC_058416.1:87266024-87377512 GCF_002201575.2 Neomonachus schauinslandi | reverse complement strand
TTGAGGTACAGTTCACATAACATAGACTTAAGCATTTAAAAATATACAGTTCAGTGGCATTTAGCACATTGACAATATTGTGCACCCACCGTCTCTGTCTAGTTCTAGAACATTCTGATCCTTTCAGAAGGAGACCCCATACCTGTTAGCAGTCACTCCCTGTTAGCATCTCCCGTCCCCTAGCCCCTGGCTAGCACAGTGTGCGGTGTTTGGTCTCTAGGATTTGCCTGTTCTGGATCCTTATGGATTTTTGAGAGAGGCTCATTCTTTTCCTTGTTAACTCATTGTCCATCAGGCCTTTTGTTCGTGGTCCTGAGCACATGAGGATGTGCTGGCATTTGCCTTGCTCGGTCAGTTGATGGAGAGGTTCGGCCTCATGTTTCTGGGTGTGAATTTCTCACACAGAGGGGCCTGAGTCAGCCCCTGTTCACACTCGCTGGCATCCATCCTGCAGAGCGGCTGCTGGGAGAGAAGGAGCAAAGCAGGTGTGTCTTCTCCCTTCCCGTGGATGATAAGGAGACCTGGCCGCAGGTGTGCACACCTCAGCATCTCTGACAGCTGCCGCATTGCCTGCAGAAGACAGTCCGGACTGCTTGGCTTGGCCATCAAGATGCCCCTCCCCCGCCCAAGTTCAGATCTGGCCTCGACTTACCTTTGTATCCTCAACTCCCATAATTTGCCTCCACGTACTGTCTGCTCCACGTGCACTGTGCATTTCCCCATCTCCCCGCCTTTGCTTCTGCCAAACCTTCCACCTGGAATGCCGTTCCCTGGCCTTCCCTGCCTGGCATAGTTTAACCATCTTCCCTTCCTTCCTGTGATCTCCCCCACCCGAATCAGCAGCTCCCACATGACCACTCCTGCCGGCACAGAGCTTGTCCCTTCCCAGTGCCTGGTGTCTCTTGGGCACTTGGTAAACATTTACAGACTGGATGAAGGAATTCTCTCTCTAGGTATTGTTGTTTGTATCTTGTCATCATTTGGGTGCTCTGCAGGCTGTGGCCCTGCTCCATCATCTGTGCATCGCCCTGGGCCTGGTACGACGCAGGCCTCTGGATGTGCCCGTGCTCTCCCTTGTCTGACGACCCCCTCTCCCCCCGCCCGCCTTCTAGATGCGCCCTTGTTTCTCTCCCACCCTCACTTCTACAACGCCGACCCGGTGCTGGCAGAGGCGGTGCTTGGCCTTCACCCCAACCAAGAGGAGCATTCCTTATTCCTGGACGTCCACCCGGTGAGCTCCTGCCTGTTAACCTGTGGGGGGTAGTGGGGCATTTCCCATTGGTGCCTCCTTGGCCCCCTTCTCTCTGCTCCCCTCTCCTGTCCCTGTCAGGCACTGACCTATTCCAGGGCGGGGGTGATAGGAAGCCTGGCTTTCCTTGGCATCAACAGCTTCTAGAGTAGCAAGTCATCAAAGGTCCCTACTTTGCCCTGACTCCATAGTTGAAGGAGTTCATAATCTCTTTACAAGGGAATCGTCTTTATTAAAGGACCATAAGACAGTAAATTAATTAGAATTATCAGTCTGCAAATTAGCCAGAGGAGCCCTCTGGCTGTACCAATGTATCATAAAGATCTTTAGGTCCCGACAAGAGCCTGTGATATCTTGCAAATAAATTGGGTTCTGGGGAATTTGTCCTCTGTGACATTCTGTCTGCAGGTGGCAAATAAGAAGGTGGCAGACCCATGCACATGGTCCTCCCGCGGGCCTGTCTTCACCTGGTTGTCTTATCTTTTCGTATCTCTGCCACTATAAAATGTGCCCATTTGGACTCGGTGGCCTTTGCTGTTGATTAAAAAATCCTACGGGTTTCTGTTGCCTGAGTGGACGCTCATGGTCTTGCCCGCAGGCCTTTTTCAGAGCTCTTCAACGTTCCACGTCGTTTTTCTGTGTACTCAGATTTTCTGAGCTCCTGACTCGACCCCACCGGCCCCTGGCACTCCACCATGCCCTCCTCTCTCTTTTCACTAAAAACCCAGGCTAGTTAAGTTGACGGTGACCTCACACACTTCACATCCAGCAGATATTGGTCGCACACACATTATGATGCCGGCATGAGCTCGATACTTTCACACGCGGTAACTCAGTACACACTCACAATGATCTGGGGGGTGAGCACTGCTACTCCCATTGTACAGATGGGGAAGCTGTGGTCCAGACAGGTCACATGATAAACTCGTAAATGGGATTGTTGACTACACAGAGGAAAGGTCCCTTCTGTCTTGTTCATTGCTTGGATTCCAGCATTTAGCCCAGAGACCCTAGCATCTCAGTAGGTATGAGCTTGATAAATGACCGAGAGTAAGTAAAGAACAAAGCTGAATTCAAACACGGGCTAAGATCTAGTTAATTTTAATGAGGTTGATACTAATTAATTAAATTGATAGCATTTAATATTAATATATTGTGTGTTCCACATTAAGTTCATTCTTTATCGCTAGAAGTGTTAAGGCTTTTCCATGTTGTCTTAACATTTTAACCAGTTTTTAAGAGTTTTTTGTTTTAAAGCTAACAGGGTTGTCCACCTTCTTCTTTTTTAGTTCATTTATTTATTTATTTATTAAAGATTTGTTTATTTATCTGAGAGAGAGTAGGGTGGGAGGGGCAGAGGGAAAGAATCTCCAGCAGACTCTCCACTGAGCAGGGTGCCCAGCGTGGGGATCCCACAACCCTGAGATCATGACCTGAGCCAAAATCAACACTCAACCGACTGAGCCACCCAGGCGCCCCTCGTTTGTTTTTTTTTACTGCCTCTCTCTCTCTCTGCTGCTTCTGGGGAATCTGGCAAGGACATGATCTCTGTTCTCATGGGGGACTTTCATTCGAGTGCACAGCTCTGCCCGCTGTCATGCTGAGGAACAAGTGGCCAAGATTGGGGGACCAGACAGATGTCAGCAGGTGTCTTGTAGTGGCCACAGTAGGAACTGGCTTCTACTTCTGTTGTTTCGGGTCAGCTGGAGGCACGCAGGGAAGGGAAGTGGCCTTTCGGTTTTTGGTTGCTGATTCGGGTACTTTTGGGGAGGAAGAGCTTGGGACCCGTTTGCTGCCTGGGCCGCGTTAGCCCCAAGAACAGAATACCTGTGGGGACTGCTTTCATGGTGGCTACTCTTGCGGCCCTAAAAGCAGGAAGGGTGTGGGAAAAGGAGTGTGCTCACAGGTCCATGTTTTTGTTCTGTGGGGTGCTGGGAACGGGTGGGGTTTTGCCCACGGAGAAGAGGCCTGACAGCCCTGGAGGAGCGGGCCAAGGAGGGAAGGAAATAAATTTCCTGGGGAAGGAAGTGGCCCGGGTGGAGACCCCAGACTAGAGAGGCTGTTCTAGAAAGCAGGGGTGGGGGTGGCAGGTTATGTCAGGGTCTCTGAGGCCACCCCCAAGTTTGATGATTTGCTAGGAGGACTCCCAGGGCTCCGCATATGATGGAAATCCCAGCTGGGATGGATTACAAAGGACACAAAGCACCATCCACAAAGGCAAGAGGCACAGGGGGTAAAGCTGAGGGGAGCCAGGCACAGGGCCTTCTCCCAGGGAGGCCACACAGGACACACTGAATTCCCCCAGCAATGAGCTTTGTCATCTCCCAGGGAAGCCCATTAGAGACTCAGCACCCTGGGTGTTCACTGGGGGCCGCTCACACCGGCACCCTCTGCCTGGTACCTACCAAACTTCCAGACTCCCCGCAGGAAAGCTGGTGGTCAGCATAAATCACGTTTGTACAAACAGTCCAGGCGCAGTGAGCCCTGCTTATCAGTTCGGGAGTCGAGGGGGGGCCCTCCCGAAATCCAGGTTCCCAGACGCCAGCCACCGGCCAGTCTGGCCCACAGGCCTCTCTGAGGGGGACAGCCTCGGGCCCGCTGTGTTATCACTTTCCACCCACGGGTGGACTCCCTCCCATCCCGCCGGCTTCTCGGGTTCAAGCTCTCCCCCATGTCAGGTGCCCGGCCTTTGCCCTGTCCCTCTGGGCAACCGGGGCCCGCAAGGCCTGCTTATCACGGAAGATAACGCCCTTTACCACTGATGTACGTGATAACCACACAAGCGTTGATGGCCCTGAGTGTGGCTGTCTTGCGTGCCTCGTTTTGCACTGCAGAAGCTCCGGGACATGGGGGGAACCAGCCCCTTTTGCAGATGAGGAAACAGGCCTCAGTGGAGAGACAGTGGCCGTGGCCCCCTGACCTCAAGCCCGGTTCCTTTCCGCTTCTGGAGCTCCCTCCCTGAGTTTGGTCATGCACGTGTGTCCCCTCTCCTGCCACTTACTTACTACTTAAAAAAAAAAAAAAAGGTGGTTTCTGCAACAAAGGAAGTTTCCTGTCACTACCTCATATTTGGAAATTAAAAAGTTCTCGAGAAAAAGAAAATTAAACACGAGGGAAAACTATCATTAGGTTTGAGACAGGAAAAGTGTGAGGAGAGTGACTTTTTTCCACATGCAAATCTATTTTGTTTAGCTTGGAGGATGGGGAAGGGATGATGAATACAGAATGTACTGTATCTGGGGACGCGTGGTGTTTGCCCAGAAGGGCTCAGAGCCCGTGGGGGGGAGCCCCCCGTGCCCACCCTCTGGGGCAGGACCAGGGGCTCCAGCAAGCCCAGGCCCCTCTCTGTGCTTCGTTCCCCAGGTCACCGGGATCCCCATGAACTGCTCCGTGAAATTGCAGCTGAGCCTCTATATCAAGGCTATCAAAGGCATCGGGTGAGTGGCTCTGGGAGCCGGGGCCCGGATCCCGGGGATGGGGGGACTGCAGTGACCTCCCCAGGGACCGGCAGGTGGGGAGGGAGATGGTCCTACTGGATGTGGAGTCTGTTCCCTGCCCCGGAATCCTGGTTTTGTCTCTCAACATCTGTCCCCCAAATTCGCCAGACTCTTCCATCCGAGCAGTTTCCCACTCGACAGAATATTGGAAAAAAAAAAAAAAAAATTAAATCCTGGCAAGCAAGGATTGGACCACGGAAACGTACCAAACAGCATTTTAAAGTGTGACTCCTCGCTTTATGGAAGACATTTTTTTTAAGCCCTGATTTTCTTGTTGTTGTTTGTTTTGAATAATGGCCTTATTGAGATGTAATTCATGTACCGGAAAACTCACCCTTTTAAAAGGTACGATTCGGTGATTTGTAGCGTATTTGCAGAGTTATGCAGCCATCACCCCCAAAGACACCGCGTCCCCGTTAGCAGTCACTCCCCATCCCCCTCCCCCAGCCCGTGGTGACCGCTCATCTATTTGCTGTCTCTGTGGATTTGCCTGTTCTGGACCCTTCCTATAAAGAGGATCGTGCATGGTGTGTGTGGCCTTTTGTGTCCAGCGTCTCTCACTCGGCATCATGTTTGCAAGGCTCACCCATGCTCTAGCAGATGTCACTGCTTCTTCTCTTTAGGGCCGAATCGTAGTCCATTGTGTGCACTGGGCAGGTTTTATTTATCCATTGATGGACATTTGGGTTTTTCTCGGTTTGGGCCATCCTTGAGTAATGCCGCCATGACCACGCATAGATTAGTGCATCTAATCTAGATTAGATATAGATCTAATCTAGATGTACAGCATAGATCTCTGTGTGGATGCATGCTTTCATTTCTTTGGGGTAGATACCTTGGAGCATAATTGCTGGCTCAGACAGCAAGTCCACGATTGGGCGTTGGAGGGACCACCGGACTGTTTTGTCCAGCAGCTGCCTCGTTGACCTTCCTGCCAGCGGTGTGGGAACGTTCCAGCCTCCACATCCTCACCAGCTCTTGTCAGAACGCGGTATCGTGATGGAGCTTGGCGAGAGGGTGCACTGATTTAGTCGTTAGGGTAGTGGCTGGGTTCTCGTTTTTTTTTTTTTTTTCTTCTTAGCATATTTGAAATAGTTTCATTAAAAAGAAAAAATTCCCCTAGGAAGAGTTCTGGGCTGCAGGAATGTCAGCATCTCTTTAGCTTTGTAACATGCCTTTCAGCCGGAAAGAACACGCTCCCTCCCTCGTTCCCACCCTGGCTTTTTATCTGTGCATTGGGAGACTGTCAGAGGGTTTGCTCTGAGAGGATCTGGGGGTGGTGAAACGGCCTGCTGCCCACCAGCCTCGGGCTCTGGGGCCCACGTCACTTCACGGGGGGGGGGCGGGGGGGGCGGGAGGTGACTAGGCAAAGCTGGGCAGGCCGGGTAGGGATGGGGGCCGAGGACCAGCCCCTGCCCCGCCCCGGGGAGCTCATGCCCGCTGTGGCCCCATCTGATGCGTTTTCAGATGCATTTTTCAAAATCTGGATTTTAACAGGGGCTCTCTTAATTTTCACTTGTTGGCAATGAATTTGAATTCTTGGCAAATGCTGCTCAAGCTAGCAGTACACTTGGACCGTTGGATTCTGCGTGGTGGTGACCCCGGACCTCTACCCTGACCTCTCTGGGCCTCTCTCCCCGTCTGTCCAGAACGGGACTTCGCAGCTGTCTGACCTCCCCTTCGGCTGGTGGCTTGTCCGGGGAACTTCCGTGCTCACAAGATAAAGGCAGTGGAGTTGCATGCTATTTGCATTTAATTTACATCCGTCCTTACAAACTCAGATAAAAGAGGCCAACGTGGACCTTCTATCGTATTCCTCTAGTGTTTTCTGTGTCTCTCCTCTGTAGGGAATGCTGGGTAAATTCGTTTCACTGCACCGAGAGATTGTTAGGACTGGTGACTGAGGGATTTTGGCTTTTTGTGCCGACTTTGGTTCTGTCCCCCTAGTGCGTTCCATTTCTCTGTCCAGCTGTGCCTTCTTTAAGCAGACCCAAGCCTCCCCCCACTTCCACAGATAGCTGCAGAATATTTTCATCCATTTGTTTGCTAGGATTTAACAGTGACAACAGTAACAGACCTGGAGCTTTTTCTATATGGTGGGTGTTCCTCCAAGCACCTTGCTCATGTTATTGCATTTAAAGCAGTAGAGCCCCATGAGGAGTGCCTGTGTAACCCCCACTTTATAGAGGAGACACAGAGAGGGTAGGTAGCGTGCCCGAGGTCACACAGTTAGCTAGTAAGGGGTCCCCAAGACCACTCTTAGGTTCCCTGCTTCAGTGGGAAGACTCACAGGACCCAGCACGTTGTTGTACTTGTGCTTTTATTACAGAGGGAGGATTCAAATAAAGTCAGCAAAGGAAAAGGTGCATGGGGTGAAGTCTGGGGGAGCCAGGCAGAAGCTTCCAGAGCCCTCTCCCCAGAGAGGCACACAGGATGCCCTTAATTCCTCCAGCAATGAGTTGTGACAATACGTGTGAAGTGTTTTCTACCAGGGAAGCCCGTTAGAGATTCAGCGCCAGCATGTTTATTGGGGGCCTGGTCACGTAGGCAGCCTCTGTCTGGCATGGACCCAGATTCCAGACTCTCCAAAGGAAAGCAGGAGGTGAGCATAAAATCTATTGTTAGTTAGCCGGGTGCATTGCCATCCCGAATAAATCTGGGGTTTTGTTTCTAAAGGGAACAGATGACTATCAGCCGGGTCACTGGCAGCCCCCACCTTATAGGAGATGTGAGTTTTTAATTCAGAAAGATATGATCGGATTGTCAGGTTGCTCCCCACCAGGAAATACCCATTACTCAAGCCTGCACCAATCCGGTTGTTACAACATCAAATCCCTCTTGACCCTGGAGCTTAGGATCACATGTCCAAAGCCGCCTTACATGAAACACCCAGACAAAAACTTCTCACTTGCTTTGTCTCGCTTCTTTCCAGACAAACGGGGAAGATCCAGCCCGTGGTCCTGCCGTTGGTGTGGTTCGAAGAGGTGAGGCTGCCTCGCGTTGCTCCTGGTGCCCTTGGGCGCCGTGTCTGGGACTCCGGGCAGCAGCCAGTGTGGGCTCTGGGGCCAGGGGGCTGTTTGTGGAGGGTGGGGGGCGGGCTGGTAGCTGGCATGTGGGATGTAGAGCAGTCTGTGAGGAGCTTCACAGGCCCAAGCACCTCCTATCAGTTATCCCCCTGCCTTGATAGGATCACTTGAGCTGAGGAAGGCAGAAGCCGCATGAAACTGTACAGCCCTGGCCCAGGGTGTAATTTTCTTTTTCTTTTTTTTTTAAAGATTTTATTTATCCATTTGAGAGAGAGAGAATGAGAGAGACCACATGAGAGGGGGGAGGGTCAGAGGGAGAAGCAGACTCCCCGCCAAGCAGGGAGCCCGATGCGGGACTCGATCCCGGGACTCCAGGATCATGACCTGAGCCGAAGGCAGCCGCTCAACCCAGTGAGCCACCCAGGCGCCCCCCAGGGTGTAATTTTCTAAACGCACTTGACCACTTCTCCGGAGAGAAGGGAAGTTGCTTCTCCGGGTGTCAGCTTTTCACTTGGACGTTCTTTTCGCCTGGCGTTTCGGGGTTCCTTCTGGCCAGGGCGTTTTCAATCACGCAGAGCTGACATCCGAACCGACAGCCGGCTCACGTCACAGTCTGGGCGGGTTGTGGGAGGCGGAGCTCCGCTCCTCGCGGTCATTCAGGGACACCCAGGCTCCTGCTGTCCCGTAGTCCCGCCCGCCCTCCTCCAGATCCTCAGAACCCTTCCCGTTCCAGGAATTGGGACCCATGTGGAGAGAATCCGGGGCAGGTGTCTATGGGCCAGGCAGGAAGTTGTAGCATACTGGGCCCACATCCCATTGGCCAGATGGGATCACGTGGCCTTGCCCAGCTGCAAGGGAGTCTGGGAAATGCAGTCCCGTCATGTGCCGCCCCCCCCCCACCCCCCGCAGGCTCCATCGCAAGCTCTGGCCTGTGGTCTTGAGATGAGGACGGGGTGAGGGACGGGGATGTGGCATGGGGCAGCATCCGAGCCCCAGGCCTGCCGAGTGTGGCGCCAGCCCATTCGTTTGTCGTTGTCCATCCGCAGAGCGGGGCGATGGAAGGTGAGCCCCTGCAGACCTTCTACACCCAGCTGGTGTTGATGCCCAGTGTGTTGCACTACGCCCAGTACGTCCTCCTCGCGCTGGGCTGCGTCCTGCTGCTCATCCCCATCATCCACCAGATCCGGAGCCAAGTAGGTGGTGGCCAGAGCGAGGCCTGGTCTGAACAGCCCATTGCTTGCCTGCTGGGGGAAGGTGGGGCATGGGGTCCCCTGGGCGTCCCTCCAGTCGCCTCCGCGGACACCCTCAGCCTGGAGCCCACCTTGGGCAGCGGTCCCGCGTCTCTGCCTGGGGCAGGGAGCTGTCACTGCGTGCTTATCTCTATTGTCTCTCACATTGCCACTCCTCTGCCGATCCTGGGTGGCCTGGGGACCCTCCCTGGGGGGGGGGGGGTGCTGCCTGTGGGCTTTGGGTAATGAGACGTGGTACTTGAATGGCTTGTTCATCAAGTCAGCACCTGCTGGGTGCCAGGCTCTATCAGGCGCAGCGCAGATAGCCGCGACCAAGACAGACACGTGCCCTGCTCTGGGGGACCGTGGCATTCTAGGTAGAGAGATGGATGAAAACCGAGTAGACAGAAAACGTAATTTTGCTGATGATAAAGATGATGGAAAACATGACAGACGAGGTTAGTGTTGTCCAGTAGAAATACGTGAGCCGTGGGTGTGATTTTAAATTTACATTTTCTAATAGCCACATTAAGTAAAAAAAAAAATTAATTTTAATCATATATTTTATTTCACCCAGATGGGTCCAAAATATGACCACATCAACATGTAATCAATATAAAAAATATAAATATAACTGTATTTTCCATTATTTTTTCATGTTAAGTCTTCGAAGTCCAGCGGGTATTTTATACTTACAGCAGGTCTTGATTCGGACTCACCCCATTTTAAAGGCTTAACAGCCATATGTGGTCCTGGACTGGACATCATAGCATTTAAGAGGGTTGGGGACACCTATGGAGACTCAGGAGAGGCTTCTCTGAAGAGGTAGGATTTAGGCTTCGAGGTGAATGCTGATGAGACACTCAGCACAGACTCATAGAAGGAGTGCTCCCGGAGAAGGAATGGCCAGTACAAAGGCCCCAAGGCAGGGATGGGCGAGGCATGTCGGAGGGCCCTTGGGCCCCCACGGTGCCTGATTTCTTGCTTCAGTGTCGGCAAACGGCTCTTCTGCTTTCTCCTCTTTCTTGGGGGCAGCTTGCGTGCCTGCTTGCTTGCTTGCTGGTGCAACGATAAACCTTCCCGGGCTCTTAACTTGTTTCAGCCCCTTAACCAGATTTGCCTTCCAAATTCCCCATCCTGTAGGGGGAAAGGTTTGCCCTGGTGAGAGGGTGCCAGGGCTCGTGAGCTCTCACCACTCCACCACTCTGGTGTTTGAGCTCCTGGTGATCGATGGGTGTAACCAGCCTGCTGGACTGAGTGGGATTGGCTCTCCAGGGAGCACAAGGGAACTCCCTATAGTTCTTTGACTGATTTATGCTGGGAGGGTGGAAGGGACTAGAAGCCAAGGCTCCCAGCCTGAGGAGCCCTCCTTGGGCGTTTCCACCGCCACAGGCAGGGGATCCTGGGGACTGGCTGGTGAGGGGCTGGCCCAGGGGAGGAGGCCAGGGCAGCCTCCGCATCTTCTGTCTCCTCTGTCTCTCTCCTGAGTGTCCATCAGGAGCAGGAGGGGGAAGGAGAGTGAGGAAACCCATGTGAAATGGCTGGCTAGGACCCCTTCCCTCCAGGCCTTACCCGCAGGTCAGTGTGCGGTCCCCAGACCCAACAAGGATGCCTGTTGCCACCGAGGACGCAGCTGAGACTCCCCCCGCCACAGGCGGCACTGGAGGCCACATGGTGGAAATTTATTCCGTGACATATTTTTTTTTTTTGCAGGGGGAGCTTAGCAGGTGTTAGGCCTCACATATTTTTGTGTTATTTGTTCTGGTTTAAGAAAAAAATCGTATGCTGATGAACTCAACATATTTTAATTTCCCAGAAATTTTTCTTCTTAAGTCATTCCTTTCAAATAGCAAGCCTTTTCAACAGAAACGTCTGTTTCTGGCCCATTTTAAAATGCCACCTGCTCGGCCCGCTGGTTCGTGGCCCAGCGTGCCTTGCCCACGGTGGCCCATCTCCCCACCTTGGTTCCCGTCCAAAGCCTAGACGTTCAAGTGGGCAGACCCTTTCCCGCGTGGCTCGTCTGGCGGACCGAGCGTGTTTCCCGAAGGCATTTCTGTCTGGTGAAGGGGCACCCACTCCCCAGATCTCCACATCTCCAGGTGTTAACGGTTGTTGGACTTACCACCCTGCTCTTTGCTTTCCAAAAATTGAAGAAGCGTGTCAACCTTTTGTCTTTGGCTGCAGCGTCAACTATAAATTAGCTTGGTTATCTTCTAGGAGAAATGCTATTTATTTTGGAGTAGTAGTAAAAAGGGCTCAAAGGATAAGGAGGCCATTCAGGCCTATTCTGAATCCCTGATGACATCAGCTCCCAAGGGGACTGTGCTGCAAGAAGCAAGACTGTAGGTGGGTACCAGGTAACGCGGCGCGCCCCCCCCTCCCCTCCCCGTCCCTTGAAACACCTTGGATCTTACGCATGTCTTCAGCCTGAACTTCACCGGGAGTGTCTAGAGACTGAAAATGCGTGCTTGTGTATTTTGGCATTTGGAGCTAATGGCGGTTTCTTTGGCCCCAGGCGTGGCAGGAGATGGAGGGCGATGGTGCCGTGTGGACTGCGGTCTTACTTGCCAGGTTGTCTTAGAAAAGCTAGGCTCAGGTTCGAGGCAGCTGCTTCTCATACCTCTGGTGCAGGAGACACCTCTGGGAAAGGTGGCTCCAAGTGCGGACCCCTGGACATCCTTCTGGACCCTCTGGAGTAGAATCATGGATGGAGCCCAGGAATCCGTATTTTAATGGACACCCCCAAGGGGATTCTAATGTAGATGATCCAGTGTTTGAGAAACAGGAGTCTAAATAAATCTGGGATGAGGGTGCCTGGGGGGCTCAGTCGGATGAGCGTCCAATTCTTGATTTTGGCTCAGGTCATGATCTCAGGGTCCTGAGATCGAGCCCCATGTCAGACTCTGTGCTGGGCATGGGGCCTGCTTAGGATTCTCTCTCTCCCTCTCCCTCTGCCCCTTTCCTCCCCCATTCCATCACCCATCCCCGCTCATGCGTGCTCTCTCTAAAAAAAACAAACCAAAACAAAACAAAAAAGCCCTGCAAACCCAAATTAAATAAATAAATCAATAAATCTGGGATGACTGACCAAGAAAAAGAGAATTTAAGCATCAACTGAGCACCAGCTGAATACCAGGATTCAGCCTGAGGGTAGGTTTGCCAGACAGAGCAAAGACACACAGATCAACAACCCCCTGCCCCCAAGAAACAACAACAAAAGGATGCCCAGTTAAGGTTGAATGTCAGGTAAACAATGAATAAATTTTAGGGTAGGTGTGTTCCGTGCAGTTACTGGGATGTGCGTATACTGAAAACTCAGTTATTTACCTGACATTCAGATTTAACTGGATGCCCCGATTTTATCTGGCAAACTACCTTCAGGAGAAGCAGGCTTGTGCCTGTGGGAGTTCACCTTCTTGGCCGGGGTCTGTTAGGTCTGAGGTCCTGGGAGAGCCTAAGTCCTGCTTGGGGATGCGGCTGGCGGAGCCCTGGGCCCTGGAGTTTGGGGTCGGGCAGGGGTGAGTCGCTCTACGGTTGTACCTCTGATAAATAGCTGTTACCTTGGTTTCTCAAAAATGTGCTGCCCCCTCGAGCTTCTGGGGCCGAGCCTGCTTGGGTTTAAGTAGGTTTCTCAAGAGCCACAGAGCGAGGGCGAGGCAGCAGCCCTGCTCTTTGGGGCTAGTTGGCTGCCTCCACTTTTCTTCGATTGCCAGGGCAGGAGGCAGAAATAAAATAGAAAATGCGAAGTCGTGGTCACGGGAGCTGCCAGCCCTGCCAGGAGGGAGGGACAGCTGTGTCCGCAGCCAGGCTCTGGGGGGGGACGGCTCCTCCTGCCAACTGGGGAGTAGGAGGGTGGGGTATGAGTGCATCACGGCTGAGCGTGCACGGGAGGCCCTCCTTGAGGACACAGTCCCCGGGCTCGGGAACAGGGTATCCTAGCTGGAGACTCGTCTCTCTTTCCTTCCGTGTCTCCCCAGAATCCCTCTGGGATCCCTTATTGTGTTCAGTTTGGCTTCACGGGCACCCCTGCCCCCTTCTAGCCACAATTCCCTTCTGTGGAAACTTGCTTGGCATTCTCAGGGAGCAGGGGTGGGGTCCTCAGGAATAGAGAAGGGCGTTATTCCCTTTTAGCACAGATAGGGGTGGTGGTTGGGAGGTCAGAGCCCTGGGCTGCCAGGGACACAGCCAGCATGTCATGCCACCCCCCCCCAATAAGACAAAAACAAAACTGGGGTCTCCTCTTTATTTTACCCACAGAATCCAACTTTCAAGTTACTAGGGAAGTTTTTGACTTAGAGATTCTACTGCCCTCCCTTCTGGAAGGCAGCTCAGCCTCCACACCAGATGACGCTGCCCCTTACCCCAGTCATGTGTGCTTGGGGAATGCAGTGTCCTGTAATGTCCTATAGGCTTTGGTTTGGGGGGCGGGCACCTGGGAAGTGACCAGTGGTCCTGGAGACCTAGAATCCCTACATGTTGGTCTCCAGCCTGTGCTGGAGCCTCAATGTGGGTCCCTGGGGGAGGCCCCACATCTTGCCTTGCATCTGGGCAGGGGAGTAGTCTTGAGGGGCTCTCTTGCTTGGGAGAAAGCAGGAAATGGGGCCTGCACTACCCCAGAAGAGTATTTTTGGGTCGATAAGAAAGACAGCCACTCTGTGCAGACCTGGCCAGCTCTAGGGCAGAGGGTTTGGCAAATGGAACATGACAGCCCATTTGCAGCCCCCTTGGCTAGGTGCCCTTGTGCAGTGAACATCTTGGACAACTGTACACAGAAGCCCTTCAGGGAAATGTTCCAGGACCTTTCCTACCTTCTCATTAATTTCTCTCCCATTCTAAGTCCTCATTCCTCAGCTAAACAAAAGTGGAAGGGGGACAGGAAGTGGAGGAATCTGGTTCATGTTCTGGTTCCTTGGGGATTTGTTACATGTGTCTTCCTTGGGATAGACCAGGGGTCTTTTCAGTCTGGGACTAGTTTCCCTTTTTACTTCTGAGCAAGTCTTTCTTAAGTTGTGGCTCTTAGGGTCACGTTGCTGAGGTTCTGGCCACCCCTAGGTGTCCCATGCTGCTTCTCTGTGGTGGTGTTCGGGGGGGTGCTGGTCTCACTCTGGCCTGGCCTCTCTGCACCCCCCCATTTCTGCCCCTGGCTTGAATGGGCTCAATCCTGGAAGCCTTAGACCTGTCTCAGAGGGATTGAGGCCAGAGTGCAACCCTTCCCTTCCCTCTGTGCTGCCTAGAGTGGGGGTTTTGATTCTCTTCACCATCTGGAGAAGCAAGCCCTTGGGGTTGCAAGCGGGCACCTTCAGGGGAAGGAAGGCAGAGTGCTCAGAGGGATGAAGAGCACCCCACCCCATCAGTCCTTATCATCCATCCTGTCTTTAACAGCTTGGTTGAGAAACTTAAAAAAAAAAAAAAAGTATAAGTAGGTAAATTACAGCATCTGCTATTCCCTGTCACCCAGACTCAACAACATTAATTTCGAACATTCTGTTCTGTTTCACCTTTTACCCCAGAGGCAGGTCATTGCCAGGAATTTGGTGTGTGGGCTTTCCCCCTCCAAGTCTGTATAAATATATCCAGGAACAATAGATGATTAAAACAATTCTCATGGGTCCTCAGCTGGCTTTTCCCCTCCACAGGTCCGGGTTTGTGAAAGCTGTCCAGGTTCAGTGCCATCTTGTGATACTATTTTAAAAATGCATTCTCCTGTCGGTGGACATTTAGGTGGTTTCCAGTTTTGGTGTTCACAGTATTGCAGATAAGGCCTGGGCTCCTTCTCACTGTATTCGGCAAGTCCCCTTGGGCCTCGGTTTTACCACCTCTGAAATGGGGTGAGGGCAGGGCAAGATGGCGTGTAATGAGAGAGGAGGCCCTCGTAATTGCATTTCAGGGGTCTGTACGTCACTCCAGCTTTTCCTCATCTCGAGTTTGGCTAATGGGTGTTGCTGATGTGGAGGGGGTTGTCTCTCGCTGGAGGAAGTGGGTGCAGGGCCAAGGGCGGGGCTGGGGACACGGGCGGTGCTCCCTGACAGGGCTCAGTGATCCAGCTCCTGTCTTCCTCCACAGGGTCCCGGAGATGCCACGAGCCAGCCCAGCGTGGCCACTCAGCCAGACCTGCTCCCCGGCCCCTACACCCCGCTTCTTCAGGACTCTCTCAGTGGACAGCCCACCGGTCCTGAAGTCTGAGCCCCCTAGCTGCCACACGCGTGACCACACACTGCACACCCCCCAGCATGTGTACATGCACGAGTCCACAGGCGTGTGCAGGCACACTCAGGGATGAGCTGCTGCTGAGGAGACTCAGGGAGAGCCTCATCAACAAGGACTGTCTGGAACCTTCTGTCCAAGTGACCCGCAGTGCTGTGGGCACTGGGTCCCCTCCCTTGAGTGAGCC
Organism: Neomonachus schauinslandi; assembly: GCF_002201575.2. NCBI lineage: Eukaryota > Metazoa > Chordata > Mammalia > Carnivora > Phocidae > Neomonachus > Neomonachus schauinslandi. The sequence goes on along the minus strand of NC_058416.1, from coordinate 87,362,120 downwards.
TGGCCAGACCTGTTCAGCCAGGGGGACTGGGCTCCGGACACCACCTCCCCCCCAGCGCCCTCTCCACCAGTCATGAAATCCTGCAGTCCCTGATTGGTGGCTCGGTCATGTAGGACAGGCCTTTTACTCTGAGGGACCGGCTACTGTCCCAAAATCCAGCCCGGGAACACAGACTTCTTGTGCCAAAGCCGTGTGGGCAGGGGGCTGCCCCGTCCAGCCCAGACCCAGAGCTTTGGCCCTGTACGTCCATCTGGGCTGGGGGCGAGGCGCCTTCACATGGGCCTCAGCAAACAGTGTGAGCTCCAGATGCATCTCGAGCCTGCTCCAACAGTCTCCTCATTCCCCAAGCAGACGATGATCTCCCTGAAGTCTGCATGGGGACCAGGCTTGGGTGCCTGGGGCCCCTTTCCTCCAGCCTAAACTGACATCCTCCTGTATACTGAGCCGGCCGCTCCCTGGTGAGGGTGGTGGGAGGCTCCACCCCAGGCTGCCCACCAGGAGGGCCCTCAGCTTTTAGGTGCCGCAGCGGCAGAGGTGCGGAAGCCCAGCCCCATTGGTCTGGGGTCTGGTCCGGTCGGGTGGGAGACCCATCCACCCGTGACTCCCACTCTGGGGTAAGCCTCTGCCTCTTTTCTACTGCAAGAGAAGTGAAGTTTATCATCTTTTAAAAGTAATTCACTGTTGAAGTAATAAACCTTTTTTAAAAGTTAAGGCTCGAGTCTGTGACAGCCTGTTTGTGGGGGAGCGGGGGGCTTCCTGGGAAATTCTGGGCTCTTAGTCAATAGCTCCTTTCTGGTAACTGCCAGGAGCGGCTGGACCGCTGACTTGCCTTTCTATTGTTTTAAAATTTCAACCTTGTTTATATTTAACATTTTTTAAAAAAATATTTTATTTATTTATTTGAGAGAGAGAGAATGAGAGAGAGCACATGAGAGGGGGGAGGGTCAGAGGGAGAAGCAGACGCCCTGTCGAGCAGGGAGCCCAATGCAGGACTCGATCCAGGGACTCCAGGATCATGACCTGAGCCGAAGGCAGTCGCTTAACCACTGAACCACCCAGGCGCCCTATATTTAACATTTTATATAAATACTGCATGAATGCAGTTCTTGTTTAGAAAGAGTAGGACCCAAGGCTGCTTTGACCGGTATCCCAAGGTAGCTTGCCACTTTGGCATGAAGCCTGGCTAGGCTTTTTTTCTGTGCATTTATATACAAATCGAGGTGCCTGTAGGAAATGCTCAGTATATTGTTCTGGGCTTTTGCTTTTTCTTGTTAAGTAAGAAGCAGAAAAGAGCAGTGGTTAAGACAAGGTGTGGAAGCCAGATGGCCTGGGTTTGAATCTGAGCTCTGCCTCTTACCAATGTTGTGACTTCAGATGAGTCATTTGACAGCTCTGTGTCTCAACTTGTCTACTCTGTGGAGTGGAGAAAGTAATAGTACCCGCCTCTGTCGGAGAGTGGCATTGTGAGGATGCAGGGAGTTAGTACATGGAATGCTCTTAGAACACAGTTGGCACGTGGGAAGGGCTACATAAATTTGCCATCATTACATTCCCTATGACGATTTGTTATTCTTGTTTTTTTCCCACCGAAGCTGACCCTTCAGCTGTTCCTGTCTTGGACACTGTTCCCTGCTCCTCATTCTTGTAAACATCGAGCTACCTCATTCTTGTAAATGACAGCACAGTCTCCCAGGTACAGATGCTCACACAGTCCCTCTTGATGGTCATCTAAGCTGTTTCCAGTTTTCTCCTACTGCAAACACACAACATTCTGAAGGTCCGTCCTTCGTGGGATATCGAGCACCCGCGCTACCCCGGGCACCGCCCAAGGAGCTGGGGTGTGTCGTGGCCGCGCCACCCCGGCCGTGGGCTTTCTCTGGGCTAGGTGCAGAGGGGTAGCCGCCGTGTCCCTGGGCATGCCACTCCGGCCTTCCGCCACTCCGGGGTGGCCCCCAGCGGGGATCAGCAGAAGCCAGGGTCACGTAGGCACGGGGCAGAGCAGGCACCGAGCCTCCGCCCCACAGTGCTGTCAGGGCCCCACAAAAGCAGTAGCATGTCTTTGACAATCAGGAGAAACCCAAAACTTTAGGTCGAAAAGGCGTTTTTAAACCGCACGTGACCGTATTCATCTTTTAGGAGTGCTGTTGCAAAATGCAATTTTTTAAAAAATATTTTTTTTGTTTGGTTTTGGTTTAGTTTGGGGTTTTTTTTGCAATCTTAAATATTCTTAATGCTGGAAGGGACTTGGGGAGGTCGTCTGCAGCCCCGCCCCAGGCCACAGGGGCCCCTTCCGGCCGGAGGCGGCGTCCTTCACGCGACAAGTGCTGCGCGCCCCTTCGGGTCCAGAAGGACGTGCGTCCCCGTTCACTGTACGTCGGTGACGTCAGAAGTGTCGTGATGACGTAGGCGGCGCCCGGTGATGACGCAGAGGTGCTGCGCTGAGACGGAGAGGCCTGTGATGGCGCTGGGGGCGCCGTAATTGCGTCAAGGTGCTGTGAGAAGTCAGAGGCGGCGTGAAGACGTCAGAGGCGGCGTGATGACGCGAGCCTTGGGCCGGAAGCCTTGCCTTCTGACTTCCGTGCTGTGAGCGGTCGGCTCAGCGGGTGCAGACCCGGGGTTTGGGCTGCGGGGTCCTCGCCACCTCCGCCCTCCTCTGCGGCCCGCCCGCCCCGAGGCTTCCTGTGGAACCATCCACCTGTTCGCCCTGACGTGGACATCGAAAAGCTTTCATCTAATCTTTAGACCCCCAGGATGAACTTTCCCCCACACTGTGGTCATGGACGTTTGAAAATAAAACCATGTCAGGGGGCGCCTGGGGGCTCGGTCGGTGAAGCGTCTGCCTTCGGCTCAGGTCGTGATCCCAGGGTCCCGGGATCGAGCCCCACGTCGGGCTCCCTGCTCGGCGGGGAGTCTGCTTCTCCCTCTGCTCCCCGGCTCCTGCTCTGTCGCTATCTCTTTCTCTCTCTCAAATAAATAAAATTTTAAAAAATAAGATAAAACCACGTCATCACTCTTTAAGTGGCCCGATGGGACCTAAATATGATACCACCACTGAAAAAAAACCACACGAACAAGCTCTCCATTAGTTCACATCCCGTCTTGAATGTGTTATTTCCTTCTCCCTTAGAAGTTAAGCGAAATGTTACAGAATTGATGCCATTAAATATTATTAATCATTCTGCTGTACTTTGCAACACGAGTATCTATAGAAGGTCAAACGAGTGCTTTAATTTCTTCTTGTGACCACAAAGGTTAACGTTCTGTTGGTCTGGACTGCCATTCTCTGTAGGTACACAATTGACCGGCAACATCAATGTTTTCACATTTGTTATCTATCATATCACACAAAGAAGTAAAACTCTGTTGGAATGCATCTCCTTTTTTTATACTTTAGAAATTATATTTTATATTTTCTTAAATGTACAGAGTGGAATAGAAGTGTGTGTGTACAGTTCTAGGAATTGTAACACATACACATCCGAGTAACCACCACCAGCCAAGTTACAGAACAATATTATGTTCCCTCCAGATTTCCTCCTGCTTCTCCTTTGCAGGAAAACCTTCCCCTGAGGCCTAACCTCTGGCAACCAGATCGTTTTGCCTTTTTGAGAATGTCCTATGAAAGGAATCACATGGTATATGGACTTTTAACACTGCTTCTTGCCCTTGGCATCACGTCTTGAGATTCACGTAAGTCCTTGAGTGTGTCAACAGATTGTTTCTCACGAAACAAACCAGTTTCTCTTTCTTGCAGAGTAGAATGCCATTGAATGTGTACACCTCGGGTTTGTAGCCATCAGGAATTGCAAGACATTTAAAAGTGTTTCCAGTTTTGGGCGATTATGACTGATACCTAGGAGTGGGATTGGTGGGCCACATGGTAAGTCTGTGTTTAACCTTTTGAGGTACAGGTGGGAGTGTCCATAGAAGCTGTAGTATTCTGCAGTCCCACCAGCAAGGTATGAGGGCTTCCCGTGTTGTGCATGATGGCCAGCACCGTGGTATTTTAAAAAGTTTTAGTCATTTGTAGTGGAATCTCATGTTTGTTTGTTTTTTAAATTTTTATTTCTTTTAGTGAGAGGGAGAGAGAGAGCATGCACGAAAGTGGGGGGGGGGGCCGAGGCAGGGGGAGAGAGAATCCTCAAGCAGACTCCCCACTGAGCGCAGAGCCTGACACCGGCCGGATCCCATGACCTGAGCCGAAGTCAGATGCTTAACCGACTGAGCCACCCAGGCGCCCCTCATTGTGGTTTTTATTTGCCTGGAAATACATCTCCTAATGAGTTGAATGAGGCTTCCACTTCATCCCCAATTGATTCATGTATCCTTGAATGAGGAAACTTTGTACTAGGAAGAGACCAAATTTGTCATCATGTCCATTCTTATTTTCACAGATGTAAGATAGAAAAGGCTTGTTGACATAAATAAACAACAGGGAGTGAAAGGAACGTCCTGATAGCTGTGTCACTCAATTCTTACGCCCTTGAGTCACGTGCAAAAATCAGATGGCCATCTGTCATCAAAGAGTATTTTTGCTGATCTGTCAGCTGACAAGTCCATTTGACCTCTCTGCACGTTTGTAGAAGGCAGCAAAGTGGAAAGCACCCATTTGCATCAGGATTGCAAAAGGATTACTCAATCGTGAGATTAGTTCTGGAAACCAGTATTTGGGAGTGTCCTTCAGTGGGAACGGGACACGGGGACGCCTCACAAAGGGCTGGGAGAATGGTCTCCGCTGCCTGGGACTGCTCTTGGGTGGACCTGCTGGTGAAAAGCTCATGGGTCCACGCCTCCAAGACGGTTCCCTTAAAACCCCCATTTGTTCTCCTCCCAAAGCTGAACCCAGCATGCCCCAACTTGAGTTGGTAACCATTGAGGACTGTAGACTTCCCTGTACCTGAGCGTCAACACAGGCACTTCTTTTTTTTTAACTCTTGCATGTACCTCTACCTGCTCCTAAAAAGGAAAAAAAGGGGCAATTATCCGTAAAGCATTCGGCTGCGTGTGTATCTGTCCCAAAAGAACACGGGATGGAAGAAGTGAATTTGCCCTTCACGTGTCTCACCTTGTGAACATCTTGCTTCTGAATATTTGTGTAAGGTAAACCTTACAAGTTGATTCGTGTTTTGGTACAAACCTGGTCCCTACACACATCCAGTGACTTCATTCAGGGCTCCCCGCATTGGGAGGACCGGCTGTGTGGACACCTCAAGAGCCAATCTGTCAGACTTCGACAAGGCATGGGTCTAGGGAATTCTCAGGAGAGTCTTTGACTCTGAGACTTTCCCCCATCCTCTTACTTTACACCCTAACCCCCACCTACCACGTGCTTCTGTTAACTTAATATTTTTAAAAAAAATTTTGACTCATTTTTAAAAAAAAGAATCGTCTTTTGGAAAAAAAAGGCCGTTGTATCTCAACTTGTGGATCCAATGGGCAAGTGACATGTTTTCCAGTGTCCATTAAAACAAACACATAACTGTTAAAGTTTAAAGATGTTCATGTAGGTACCACTAGACCTGCCCTATTTGAGAACTTGGCACGGTTCCTTGTCGTCACCTGCACTCCCCCATCTTCCCACTCCGCTTGTGGAGTAAATATTAGCCCTGTACGAAAGGTTTCCCTCTGTCTCACTCAGTCCTGGCCACCATCAAAGGCTCAATTCCAGCCATGCCCTCTCCTTCAGGAAGGCTTCCTGATTACTTCTGCTCACACAGATTTCCCCCATCTTGGAATTCCCAGGACACTGTGTCTGTACCCTAGGTAATACTAGAATGTTCTGGAATACCAGGAGTCCTAACTCTAGTTGCTGTAGCCCCCGCACCCCGACAGGCTGTAATGTTAAACCCCTGGTACTTACGATTGTGCAGAAACTGGAATATGCTTACCCAAGATGGTTACTCACATTCCTCGGCATTCTTTGTTCCTTTGTTCACTCAGATGGTCATTCGTTCAACATTGGTTGAGTGCTTGCTATACACTGTGAATAAAACCCCTAAGGTGGCTTTCCTCCTCTCAAAAAAATGGGGATAATGTAATTCCTGCTTTGCAGTGTGGACCTCAAAAGAGTTGGTGGCCACACGTGAGGGGTTCAGGGCTGGGGACACTGCGTTCAAGCCCACTGTTTTGGTGCTGCCCTGACTGATGCCACTGGGGTCCCTGCCCTGGAGGTTCTGCAGCCCGGCCCACAGTTCTGGCTCTCTGCTTGTCCCGTGCGGTCCGTTCTCCATGCGGTGGCCCGAGAGGTCTTTCTGAAGTGTGAACGATCACAAGGTTCATCCCCTGCTGAAGCCTGCGGGGCTTTTCCCCACCTTGATGATCAAGGCCCCCTCTTGGGGGCTTCAAGGAACATCCCTCCCCTCCTCCTGCCGCCGTGAGCGACTTCTGGGCAATTCCAGGCTGGGCCACTGGAGGGCGAGCTGTGCACACAGGTTGTTCAGAGGCCTGCCGGGAGCTGCGGATCAGCCCTGAGGGTGTTCCTTAAATTGGGGGACTGTTACCCGGGGTCACAGCCTGACTTCAGAAACTTGTAACTTCATGAAATTGCATTTTATAAAAATGGGCATTTGTTCTAGGAAGCGTTTCCTTAATATTCTTCAGATTTTCAAAGGGGCCTTGACACTTTCTAGGGGTATTATAGGCAAGAGTGACACCCCAAAAATGAAAACCAGAGTCATGTGATGTTTGCTTTCTCTTTGCACGCAACGGAAAAGGCTCTGGCCTTGGAGGCAGCTTACCTGCGTGCTGATCCCTGTTCTGCTCCTGTTGCTGGTCAGCCTCGGAGAAATCTGTAACCTCTCTGAGCCTTGGGTTTCCCGGCTGTGAAATGGGAGTAAAGATTGCTGCTCCATGACTGTCCGAGAACCCCTGAGGGTGGGGAATGAAAACGGACGTGTAAGCATTCTCTACAGGGTCGGGGCCTCCAGTGAGCATTTATTAGATATCTACCGTGCTGGGCACTTGTTGGGTACTGAGGGGGAGTCAAGCTGAGAGGGCTGTGTCCGGGCATGCATGCATTCATTCCTTCAACAAATGTTTTCTGGGAGCCCACGATGTGTCAGGCATTCATGTATATACTGGGAGTTGTCTTTGGTTGGGTCCCTCAGTTGGAGAGGCTGAGACAAAGGGCTGTCCTGAGCCAAGAGGTGTCCCAGGAGGACAGAGGGGGCTCTCAGAGCTCAAGGGCAGTTTTCCAAGGGTTTTGGGCGTGGAAGTACATTGAAGCCAGGGGTACACAAAAGCAGTCAAAAGGGGTCTATTTGGATCTGTTAGGGCACCAATGCTCTTCACCTCAGAAATGTGGTGGTGGATAAAGCAGGAGAGGACCCTGCCCTCACAGGCTTGCATTCTAATTGCGGAGGACAGCAAACAAGTAAAGGAAAAAGTAAGATACCTCCAGGGAGTGAGGCAAGTCAGGAAAGCGATAAAAGCAAGGTGGCATGATGAGAGGAGCATGCTAGGAGTGTTTCTAGAAGTGTCCTCTGAGGGTGCCATTGATGCTGATTCCTGAGGGATTTGAAAAAATCAGGAAAGGAGCACTTTAGGAACTGGGACTGCATGTGCAAAGGCCCTGAGGAAGCAAGATGCAGACCAGAAACGAGTGGGCTGTGGTTGGAGTGTATTAAGCCGAGAGGGTGGGGGATTGGGAGGGAGATGAGGTGGAGTGTCAAGCAGGGACTTAATCCCTGTAGTTTGGATTTTCAGCATCATGGAAACCACTGGAGGGTTTAAGTTGGGCAGCAAGATGATGGCTGTTCTGCTGTGTGGGGAGTTGCAGTGCGGACAGGTGTGGTGCAGAGGGATCCAGCAAGAGGCACTAGATCTAGGCTATAAAACCCCTCCCGCCCCCTGCCCCTTGCCACAGGACCCTCGAAGCACCCCTGCAATGGCTGGGGTAGGACAATCAGGCCACTTTTATAGGTGAGGAAACTGAGGCACGTTCTATGCCTCTCCCGCCCTCTTGCTTCCTAAGTGACCTCTTTAGGGGAGGGTGCATCCCAGCGATCTTCCCTCTCAAGGTCCCGGAGGACCTGCCCTTTGCAGTTAGATCTCTGTGTGTAAGCACTTGGTCGCACTGGGCCTCCTTCCGTGGACTCCATGCTCCTGAGGGCGGGCACCGGGTGTGTGGGGGACCCCGCTGCGTCCCCAGCACCTGGTCGGGTGTGTGTGCCAGTGAGTCTTTGTTGAATAAAGAAAGGAATGACCGAGGAGTAGCAGAGCTGGGGGTGTGACCTGGGGGAGGAGAGCGCGAGTGCAGGCCGTAGCCACCAGGGGGCGCTGCGGGACCGAGCCACGACTGTACTTTGAGACTGGATAAACTACAGGTAAAAAATGAAAATTTGACAGAGCGGGACTGCACAATCTGTGCTCCCTTGTATGTTTGCGTTGAACAAGCTGACAGTTTGCACACATAAAGATACCCTGCAATATACCTGTGTGAAGTTAAGGGGGCCGTGAAAAATGGGAATTAACCATGTCCGCAGAAGGCAGGATTTGCTAACGGGAAATGACTGTGATTCTTTCGTCTGGGTGGCGGGACCTCGCCTCCAGAGGGGCTCCTGAGTCTGACCGTGGAATTCCCATGAGCGCAGGGCCCAGGCCGCACAGCAGCCCTTGATCCCCCTGTCCTGATCAAACTTCGGATGCCCAGCAGATATAAAATGTCAGACCAGAGCTGGGCCCTGGTCTGTGGCTTCCTCTCCTAAAACAGGTTGTTGCTAACGTTGGTTGAGCGCCTACTGTGTGCCCTGCATTATTTTAAGCCCTCGGTATGAGCTTGCTTCATTCTCCTCACCACCCAGGTGAATGCCTCTGTCATCACCATCAGGTTTCACAGATGAAGAAACAGGCACAGAGCGGGGAGTAAATGTCCGCGGTCTTATGGCCGGTCAGAGTCTGAGCCCAGATTTGAACCTGGGCAGCTGGGCCCAAGGCATGTGTGCTCCGTCACTGCCCTATGCATCTCCTTGTTGTCCCGTTAACGAGGACTGATGGCTGGTGCTGGCGGCCAGGGACTCCTGCTTTCTCTTATCCCTCCTGGAATCCCACGGGGGAAACCAGCTTCCAGGAATGTCCTTTCCAATCAAAGGGACAGGCAGGTCCTGGTTCTGGAGAGTCTGTGAAGGTGGGGAGATGAAAGGGGATGGCAAGTCTCGTTTCCCCCAGACACAACCCCGAGTACATCTAGAAGGAGGCCCTGCACACCAGGGATGTGTCTGACCACCGTGGAAAGGCTCCCAGCAGGGGAACATTCAGGCTCATTCCAGAGAGGTTGAGAATAGAAGGGAAGAAGAGGAGTAAGAATAAACATTTCTAAAAATAGTACTTGGCTCTCCAAACCCCACAACAAAACTTGAAAGAGAGGGCAGCAGATGGGGGGTGGGGTGGGAAGCAGCCCAGGACTTTTGCCTAGGGTCCACTGCTTTGATTTGGGGAGGGGGTGTCCTGCTTCTCTGATCTCCCTCTCTGTGGCTCAAGAGCCAGCTCTCGGGGTGGGGTCGGGGGGCCGGGCCGGCTGTGTCTTCCTGAGGGTACAGGCCAAATGGCAAGATCTTGGAGTCCGGAGTCGTGAGTGCCTCCAGATTTCATGGCACATTTGTCACAAAACCTTCACCACAGCCAACTTGACAACATCCAGAAGTGCTTGGCTGAGGAAAAAGGCGGACCTTCAAGACAGAGCCGTTTGCATTCCGTGTTAAGCAACAGATGTGAGCAACATTGGCCATGATGCACATTTCTGCAAACGAGGTCTCATTTACCTCCTCAACTTCCATGACAGAATGGGACTTCCTCTCCCCCAGGAAAACATTTCAGCAGATGGGTTGGAACGATGTGTGGTGGAGGCCACGAGAGCGGAGGCTGGGCCTGCGGCAGTTTTCCAGAACTGTGGAACATTCTTCTGGTCTCTGGGATCTTCTGTCTGTTTCCATGACCCACCCCATCTGCTCATCCCGGGGCTGCAAGATTTCTTCCATTTTAGGGGACGGAGTCTCCCTGATGAGACACTAGCATCTCTGGGCCCTGTTTCATGGTGCTCTCTGCTCTGTGGTCTCTGGCCGTGGCCACAACAGCTGTTTGAGGGAAGGACATGATTTCTCCCATGATATCAGCCTTGGAGATCAGTCAGGCGGCAGGGCTTGGAAGCTAGAGCTGTTTGCTGAACAGGCCTGGATTCACTGTGTCCCTCAGGCAAGTCACTTTGACCCCTGTGTGTCCCAGCCAACAGGAATTAGAATTCCTGCCCCGTTCATTTCCCACGTCCTCATGAGGATTGTGAAGGAGGGCTTTTTACGCACTTCAGGCTGGAAATAGTTTGAGAAGGCTTTGAAATACGTTGGCAAAGTAGTCTTGGAATAAGCCCTAACATCGAGGATGCAGTTTATTTAAGCCATGACAAGGTCTAGTGGAGCTGAGCTGTAATACCAGCTATCACCAGGAGGTGTCACTGTCAAACACATTGCTGGCATCCTCACGCAGGTGAGTTCTTCGTGTGGCTTTTCTCCAAGTGTAAGACCAAGTTCTTTAACTGATATATGTAGATCAGTGCAGGTGAGCTCAGATGCCCACAGAACGAGGCAGCAGTGTTAATAAGCCTGGAAGGCCAGCTGTTTGGTCGGGTAGCTTGTGTGCTAGCCAGAGGGTGGAGGTATGTCCAGCCCAGAGCTTGGCTGGATGGCCAGGGGGTGTGGGAGGGGCAGCTGATGCTTTGCCTTCCCCAAAGCAGCCCTTTGTCAGCACTTTTAAAGGTACACAATGGATACCATTATGGCTAAGACTGATGAAAATATGCAAAATCGTGAAAGTGTATTGTCCGACCCGTGCTTAAAGAGAGCGGCGTTTTCTGTGTTATGCTCTGGGTGAGTGACCCCCCCCCACACACAACTCACCAGGCAGGGCTGCCTTTCTGTCACTGAGAACCTGGCGTTGCCTTCAGTCACGCGAACGGCCGCCTTATCAGGATGCAGGCTATTGTTGCCAAGTCTTCCTTTTTTTTTTTTTTTAATTTTCAAGAGAAGATGGTTTTTAAAAATGTAAAATTTCCTGATTTTTAATTATTGGCAACAAATACCAATTAAATAAAATACTACGTGGGCCAAATGAAATGCATCTTGGACAAGACGGTCTGTCATTTTTCTGAGCAGGACTTGCCTTTGCTTGTGAGTTGTATGATCTAAGCATGCATATATGTGGCTTGAAACCCCTTCCTGGAGTGTCTGGGTGGGTGTCTTTCATTAGCCGAATTCATGCGATGTGTTTATCTTATATACAAACCGGTAAAATAGATCCTACTTTGGGGTTTATAAATGGTAACAGCGAAGACACAGGTTTTTAGAGTCAGAACTGGGTGTGAATTCCGGATCTGCTATTTACTAGCTGTGTGACCTTGGGCAAGTCACTTAACCTCTCGGAACCTCAACATCCTCATCTGTACAAATGGGGCTAATATAAATACACGGGTAGTGTGTACACCATATATTTCTAATTTTCACCTTCCGGGCACATGGGGGGATGATGCTTTCCTGGCCCCCTTGTGGTTGGTTGGGGTCCTGTGATTCCTAAGAGAGCGGAGTGTTATTTGTCACGTTTTGTGGGCTGCAGCATTTAATTGCTGGTGTGAGAACCTTCAGAACTCCTTTTCCCTCTGCTGCATCAGCGTGGGTCCCAGAATGAGGACTGCGCAGAGCACAGCCCTGAGCTGACTTCTGCAGAATGAGCAAGAAATCAACCTTTGTTGTTTTAAGCTGCAAAGATCCGGGGGATTGTTTGTTCCTGCAGCATGCATAACCTGGACCATCCCAACCGATACAACCCGCTTCCAGGAACGTAGGGAGGGCTCAATGAAATAATGCACCGAAGGGGCTTAGCCCAGTACCTGGCACGTAACGAGCATGCAATAAACGGTAGAGTCTTCTTCGTTCGTTCAACCGGTATTTGTTGAGTGCCTACGTCTTGCCAGGCCGTATTCTAGGCACTGGGGACAGAGTAGTGAACAAAACCGACCCAGATTCCTAACCCCCTGAACTTCCATTCCGCTGGCATCTCCTCCCTCAGCTGGGTGCACGGGGAAAATGGGGCTATTCGCTTTGTTCTGGGCCCACGGGGGATTGAAAGCAAGACCCATCAGTGGCAGGCAAACAGGGATTGGGGGAGCTTCTCCCTTTCAAAGAGGCAGCGGGCAGATTGTGACGGTTTCCAGCCAGGTCACCCCGGGCTGCCCACGGTGACGTCAGTAATGGAGCCAGGCCTTGGGCAGAGGCCAGTATCGACTTTGCTTGGGGAGCAGGCGGACCGGCTGGTACGAGGCCTATCGGCTCCTAGCCAAGAAACTGTGGTGAAAGGGGGACATCAGGCATTTCTAAAAGGGCACTAACATTTTTCAAATGCCTTTGTATGTGCTTAGGGCTTGCCTCATGTCCTTTAGTCCCACCAGATTCCTCCTACAAGGAGGAATTACCCACATTTTACAGATGAGGAAATTGAGGCTCAGAGAGGTCGATCGAGCTGTCGAAAGCTGCACAGCAAGGTAGCTCGGCAGCTGGGATTCAAGCCCAGCTCTTCCTCCAAGTCCTTTGTGTGTCCCCTGTGCTGATCTCTCATGATATTCTTGGGAACAGAGGAAAATGCAGACACTACAGTCCTGGGCTCCCTTCCCTTCTCAAGGAGATTCCCAGCCAAGGCAATCGTTGTGCTTTCTGGTTTTGATTATTTTTACCCTGTTGACTGAGAACCTCCTGAGTGCCTGGCCCTGCAAGGCTACCTGCATCCCCTCATTCCATGCTCACAATGACCCACGGCAGTCACGTCCTTATCCCCATCGCACAGAAGAGGCCATCGAAGCCCGTAGATATGACGTGTCTAGCCGGGGGGCCAGGTGTGCAGCTGATGCGGCACAGAGCTCTGGAGGCAGAGAGAGGGGTCAGAGGGAGGCAAAGGGTCATCGAGCTCCAGGTGCATGTCCCCTGGGGGCCAGTTGGCAGGGACCAGCTGTGGCTTGTTGTCTCTGGCCATGACCCCAGTGCAGTGAAAATTCTAGGGTAACTCCAGGTCATGTCCCAGGGGAAAGGAATGGCCTTGGACCAGACCAGAGGGTGCAAGCTAGTGGCCTATAGACATGTTGATTTTGGCTTACAGAGTGTTTAAAGGGGGGAAACAAAAGCTAAATTAGTGGCCAATACTTGAAACTCAAGGGATTTTGTATAAAATCTGCATTTCAGAAATCACAAGATCTGGCCACAGAGGGCCCGCCTGCCTGCCCGGCCGCTGTTCCCTGGGTGACAGCTGGTCAGATCCTGTGTCCTTGCTGGGGCCAGTCTCGCTCCTAATGCTGCCACGCCCTGGTGGCCTCGGAGCCCGCCACCCAGCACTGAGCCTGACCTTGGGGAACAGACTTCTAGAAGCTGGTGGAGGGTTGTCCCGGACACAGGAACACATCAGCAGAACCCGAGACTGTGTGACCTTACATGGCTAAGGGGCTCTGCAGGTGTGGTTGGTTAAGGATCACGAAGTGGAGCACGTGTCCTACCCCGGGGTATCTGTCATGGCAGCCTCAGCAAATGAGCACGGTGAGGGGACCACAAGACTGGCCGCGGCCACCCGACAGTCCCGCCCCCGCCCAGCATATGCGCCTCTCTCTGTGAAGTCATTTCATCTCAGTAACCCTATGAGAAAGTGAGGCACTGAGAGGGCGAGCCACTTGACCCAGGTCACACAGCCTGTGGGGGCTCAGTGTGGACTTGAACCTGGGCTGTGGGACTTCCCATCTGCCTTCATGGCTCTCGCTGCTTCTTATAACCAAAGGTCAGAAGCGCTTTGTTTTCTCTGTGCCTGTGGGCTGTGCTGTGCTCGGTCTTGGCCATTTGTCCCCGGCTCCCAGCCCCTCCTTCTCCAGCTTGCCCCTTGTCCCAGAGGGTGAGCCTGTGGTCTGCCCCTCCTCCGGCTTCTGGTGGGGTTCACCGACAGGCAGCATTGGCGGGAGGTGGGAGGAGGGGGGGGGGGGGGGGGGGGGGGGGGGAGGAGGAGGGGAGAGGTGTGCAGCCTGCAGAGCCCTCCCGGCTCCTGCGGTCTGCGGCTGGTCCAGGCCCTGCCGGCCCGGCACCCGCCCTGCCCTCGAACTGGGGCCAGCTTCTGCCCAGCCCCCTCCACAGCCCCCGCACCCCTGGCTGAGCATCGTGTCGTGTCCTCTCCCCGGCCACGTCCCCCCTTCCCCGCGGCTGCTGGCCCTTGGGCGTCTCCCCGTCCCGGCCCGGCTTTGCCCACGTCTCCGTCGATAGTTCCCTTGATGAAAACCTCTCGAACCACGGGCCCTGGATTCCATTTCCTGCTTGATATTCAGGGGCGATCGCGGCTGGTCCCCGCCGCCACCTCATGGGGTGGGTTTATGAGCCCATTTTATAGCGGAGGTAACACAGGCCCAGAGAGGTTGAGTTACTCCCCCAAGGTGACCAGCTGGCTAGTGATAGGGCCGGGATCCGAGCCCCGGCCGGCCTCCGCCCTGCACCCCATCTCCCTAACTGCGGCCGTGACAGGGCGTGCCCCCTGCCCCCAGCCTTGGGTTTCCTCCTCTGTAAAATAAAGAGGAAACAGAGTAACTACCCTGAAGTGTTGGTCTGTAGACAGAGCCGGTCTTTGTACTTACCGCCGCCCCCTTCCTCTGCCCATCTAGAAACTGTGGGTTGTGCTCCCTTTGTTTGGAGGTTGACCCTAGATGGTTAAGCTATGTGTGTGTCTGTTTTCTTCACAAAGTTGACCCCCGTACGGTCTTCTCGCACCTTCTCACGCACATCCAGGCTCCTCACGTCCTTCGGCTGCCTATCAAGCCTTTGCTCAGGCGGTCAGACCTGCGGGTCTCAGCCCTGGCGCTGTTGGCCTCCGGGCTGTCCTGGCCGCTGTCCGACGCTTAGCGGCATTCCTGGCCTCAGCCCATAGATGACAGTAGCCCCCAGCCCTTGGTTGTGACGACCCAAAGAACCGGTTCCAGACAGGGCCCCGATGTCCCCTGGGGTAGAATCACCCCGCCTGAGAACCACTGGTTTTGAGTCTGACTTTTCACTGTGTTTGGAGCAAAGAGACTTTTCAAAGTGTGATTTCACAGGGCCCTCCTTGCCCCAAAGTGTCCCCAGAAATGTTCATCGTGTGAGCCCAACTTTTGGTTGCCCCTCGAATCTCCGAAAGCCCTTTCTTTCATTGCAAAGGGGGTGTCCACTGTCTCTCTCTCTCTTTCTCCGCCCGTCCAAAGCCTGTGTTTGCCCGGTCCCCGAGGAGCCCCTCCCAGAGCCCTGTTCCCTCTGAACTTTGGCAAATGTTTCTTCCGCCCCTAAAGACCCAGAGGAGTTACAAAATGGGATTTCCTCCAGACGCTCTTCCCTCGACCTCCCTGCCCCTGGAGGGAATTAATTTCCTGGAAAAAAAAAATCACTGCTTGTCTCCTCTGCGCTACTAACCCACCGTGTTGCAGGACGAGTTGGTGGGCTGTTCCTCAGTGCCCCCTGATTTGGGGCTGGAGAGGAGGTGGGGGGGGCGGCGGGGGCCGGGCAGAAGCCCAGCTGCTGCCCTGAAATCCCCCCCTCCTTGCCACCTCCTGCCACCCTGTGAGCTTTGTCATTGAAGAGGCAGGACACACACAGGGCCCCAAGATATCCATTTGTCTCCCTCATTTGCAAGCACTGAATGAAATCGCTCAGCATTTCCCGACAGGGCAGAATGCAGCAACTCCAAATGAGCTATTTATGGGCCATTTTTTTCAGCATTACTTGCATATTATAATTAAGAGATAATGTCAGTGGAATAGAACATTGTCACCGGGTAATGGTCTCCCGCTGCTTCCGAAATGTCAAGGCAAAGTCACAGCATTTATCAAAAATAAATGTTGGCGGGAAGACGCGACGTTTGTTTTCACAGCAGGGACATTAATCCCGGGACAACGATGTGGCATTGTCTTTATTTCTCTTTTCCGGAGTGATGGATGCCAGCGATGATCCTGTCTGATGGATGTAGGGTCTTGCCGGTTGTTGGGGGGGTGGGCAGTTGGCGCAGAGGAGCCTGCTGCCTGGCCCGGTGGCCACGTTTGGGTGGGGTTGGCTGTCCTCAGCCGCAAATGCGCTCTGCACCGATGTGCTGGCGGTGGCCTGTGGGGATGTCCTGGCTCCCGATTGGGCAGGGCGTCTTCTGCAGCTGGAGGCGGCCTGCTGATTGGGTGGGCAGAGGGCGGACATTTGGCAGAGGTCCTCCTTCCTGCCACGGCGCTGGTCCCTGGGGAGTGGGCACGATGATGGAGAAGCGTACCCTGGGGCAACCCCAGTTTCTGCATCGCTGCCCAAGAGGGGGCCAGCCCGGGACAGGGCCGCTAAGACACTCGGCCGCCAGCCGCTCCCGGTGATCGGGGACCCGCTGCCCTGCACTTTGGTGCAGGGACATCTAGCTCTGCAGGTGGCCTTCACGGCCGTGCTGGGTGGCCTCCCGGCTGACATCTCCTCGGCACTGCTGCCCCGAGTGATCTTTCTCAAGTGCACAGCTGATCCTACCCCTGATCCCGAAATCCCCCTGGGCCTTGAGGGTTCCAATACAGCTTTCTCAAAGTCCTTGCAGTTCCTCCAAGGGGCCTGCTCTGTTGCCCCCCAGCAGAGGCCTCTACCCTTTCCTTCTGCCTGGGACGCCCTTCTCTGCTCCTGCCTACACACAACCCCCAACCTGGCTGTCTCCCACTTCTTCAGGCCTCCATTCCATCCACTCCTCCTCCAGGAAGCCCTCCCTGACTCCCAAGCCTCGGATATGTGTTCCCCCCGCGGCCCCTACGCTTTGGCCCTTCTCTGAATCACATTAACATGACTACTTGGGTCTTGGCATGTGTCCCCTTCTCGGCTCTGGGTGGCATGAGGGCAGCGCTGTTCCTGGATGCACACTTGATGTTGAATATGTGTGTGTTGCAACAGGTGACTCATGAATGAGTGGAGGGAGGCCTTTTATGCGAGTTTCGTATGAGTTACCTACTGGCAGAATAATGCTGCATAACAAATAGCCCCAGATATCAGCAACCTCACACAAGAGGCCGTTCTTTGACTCGTGAGTTTGCAGGCCAGCAGTTGAGGCTGGGCGAGGCTGGGCACGGCTGGCCGTCTTCTGTCTCAACTGGGCCCAGGCGCACGTCTGGGGTGGCTGACCGGTGGCCGATGGAGGGCGGGCGGCCTCAGCGGCGCTGCTTCCCCATCCCCCGTCTCTCCTCCAGCGAGCCCGTCTGGGCGTGATCCCTGGTGACGGCTGAGGCGCAGGAGGGCTGGCAGGAGCGTGGCAGGCCTGGCGTGGCCTCGCGGGGAGCCGGCACCCCCGGACTTCCATTGGTGGGAGCCAGTCTCCAGGCCGATTCCGACTCAAGGGCCGGGGAAATAAACTTTCCCTCCTTAGTGCGAGGAACTGAAAGCCCCGTGGCAAAGGGCGTGGAGACGGGGTGGGCCGTGGAATTGGGATCCTCAAGGCGATCTGTCGCCGTTTGAGTCAAGTTCTTACAACACCCAGCAGGCGCTAGAGAGAGCTGCTCACCTATAGTGATTCTTCTGGGGGCGCAAAGTCGGCGGGGTGCACGCGTGCGTGCGTTTATTGTGGTGACATAAAATGGATGGTCTTTCCCGTTTTTAGTGCAGGCCAGTAGGGTTAGATACGTCCACAGGGTTGTCAAACCTCCGCAACCCTTTTCATCTGTCAAAGCGACGCTCTGTCCCCAGCCCCCGGCGCCCCCACCCCTGTCCTGTCTCTAGGACCGGACTCGTCTGCCTGCCTCATGTGAGTGGAATCCGGCGGGATCTGCCCTTTCTCGACTGGCTTCTTTCACGGAACACGACGTCCTTGAGGCTCGTCTATGCCGTAACAGGTGTCATGGCCTTCCTGTTTAAGGCTGAATCATAGTCGGCTGCGCGGACAGAGCACATTGTGCTCGTCCCTTCATCCGACGGACCGCCAGCTGCGGTGGTTACTGCTGGGGTGCACGTGGGCGTGCAGATGCCCCTTCGAGATCCTGCTTCGGCCCTCTTGGGAGTATGCCCACGAGTGGGATTGCTGGATCAGAAGTGCTGTGTCTGAGCCTCGGGGGACGGGGTGCGGGGCCTTCGGGACACGAACAGGGCCCCGCGCACTTGAGAGGGCAGCAGAGGTACGTTGGCGAGCTCCGGGGTCAGATGGCCTGGTTTAGAGCCCAGCTCTGCTGCTTCCTCATTGTGTTTTCTCACATGGGTCACTTGCTCTGATGCTCAGTTTTGTCTTCTGTGAAATGGGGATACTTAGTATTGATTCATAGAAAAGATGAGCATAGAGCGCGTACTCAGTAAATAACACCCATGTGTTGTTTTAGGCAACGTTCTTGCCTGATGATCTTGCCTTTGACCCCTCTCCCCCACCCCCAGCCCCCCACCGCAGGGGTGGAATGTGTTGGAGCTGACAGGTGGCTGGGGGAGATGCCTTTAGTCTCTATCAGAGCACACCCAGAGTTGATCGGTGCTGGGGAAGCCCCAGGGAGGGCTGGGCTGGAGCTTGGGGACCAGCCTGGGCCTCAGGGGAGGCGGGGGGGGGGGGCTGCTGCCAGTGAGGCCGTGTGGCCGTGGGCAGGGCAGGAGGGAGGTTTCCTGCCTCCACAGATGCTCAGTGCCCTGATTCAGAGGCCTCCCCGGCCAAACCTCCTCTTCCCCTGCGCAGATTGCAATTTGGGCCCGGCAGGAAGAGAGAAATGAGCTTGCATAATAGAGGAACATTTGGTTCTTTCGGCTGGGCCTGGAGAGGGGGGAGGTTTTTGTGCCTAAGTGCGCAGCGTGGGGGGTAGACTGGAGAGGTTTCTTGCTGCTGGGCAGGGTGGGAGCCCAGTTCACCCGGAGGGGGGCCCCCTCGTGCTGAGGGCCAGATGGATGGGGGGAAGGGCAGACAGGGAGGGGGCAGGGGGCTCTGTGACTTCGCTATTTTCAGAGACGGGAGAGACGGTTCAAGAGAAACCACACAGGGCAGCACTGTGGCCTCAGGGAGGCTGGGCCAAGCCCGCAGCCTCAGCCAGCCGTCCGTCTGTCCCGGGGCTGTTCAGGACATTTCCTTCTCAGCCCAGAGAGATCTGTGACCTCAGCACAGAGTTGAACCTGGACTTCCTGACCCAAGGGGATGGGTTTGAGCCGCCATGGTGGGCCCTCCCTAGGACCACGGGGCCAGACGAGAGAGAGAGACAGACGGACAGACAGACAACTGAGCGCAGACTGGCCAAGGTCAGTAGGTCAGTCTGCAGATGTGACAGCCCCACCTCTAACTGGATCCCTGCTCTGCTGTTTATCAGGGGATTGAGATGGGACAATCACCCCCTGCCACCGGGGTGGGGTTCAAGGCCAAGATGGGGACACAGTCGTGACTCTCGAAGGGCTTTTGTAATTCTCGATGTGTTGTTCGTGTCCCTGACCTGGTTTAGGCCTTGTGACAGTGCAGGGAGCATAGGGGCAACGTCTCCGTCTTTGGACAAGTATCTGCTGGGTACGTCCTCCGTCCCGGGCCCTGTGCTAGGTGCTGGAGGTGCCACAGGGAGCAGAGCAGGTGAAGAGCCAGGCTGCAGGTGGAAGTTACGTCTTAGGGGAAAAGGCAGGTGCAGAGCAAGGACACACCTAACAAAGACCATCACATCTGCACGGAGGGCGCGTCTATGCCCTTTGCCGCGTGACTTGGCGCTTCTCCCCACCAACCGGGTAGGGTGTGTTTCCCCACCCCTTGTATGGCCGAGTGATCTGCTTCAACTTGCTTTGTCCGAGTGAATGAAGTGGAAGTGATTCTGCCCCAGTTCTGTCCCTGGTCCTCAAGGGACCTTGTACTTTTTTGCACCTTTGCCGTCGTAAGAGACAAACACATCCCGGATTGGTGCCCACTGATCCAAGGAGGTGGAGAGACCAAGTCCAACCTAGATCAGCCAATTGGCAGAGGTATAAATGATAATGCGTGATTGTTCTCTTGTTTTTTAAAGACTTTATTTTTAAGTCATCTCTACACCCAAGTGGAGCTCGAACTTATAACCCCAAGATCAAGACTGGCATGCTCCGGGCACCCGGGTGGCTCAGTTGGTTAAGCATCTGCCTTCGGCTCAGGTCATGGTCCCGGGGTCCTGGGATTGAGCCCCGCATCGGGCTCCCTGCTCAGCGGGGAGTCTGCTTCTCCTTCTGCCTGTTGCTCCCCCTGCTTGTGCGCACTCTCTCTCTCCCTCTCTCTCCCAAAGCCAGCCAGGCACCCCGTGTGATTGTTGTTTTAAGCCACTGAGTTGAGGGGTTGTTACGCTGACTGAGGCCCAAAGAGCTTGGTGAGCAGAGCTTCTTAACATTATAGAGTGAACGTGTCCAAGCCCAGACGAGAACCTGGCTGTCTTGACCCCACCTGGCTTTATTCATTCAGCACGTTTTTATCGAGCAACTACTGTGAGCTTGTAATTGTACTGGGAGCTGGAGGTCATGCATTCTTTCTGCAAGCAACCTTTGTTTAAAAAGGACTCGGCTTTTCTTAGAGTTTCCACCGAAGTCGAGACTTGAGTTGCATCCCCCCCATGTGTATACCCCCGCCCCCCGGAACCATTCACGGCCATGACAAGATGGGGGGGCTCCAATTGGCCAAGCTGGATCATGTGTCCAACCCCTGTTGCTGGGAGAAGGATGGCCTGATGTGAACCAGACGGACTGACAGCAGAGGGGAGACGGTTTTCCCAAAGAAGACGTGGGTGCTGTTAAATCTTAAGAAGTGGGCAGAGGAAAAAAAAGCAATGCTCTCTCCAGACAGCTGGGGTCCTGAATGAGACCCCCTGGCAGCTCTGTGGTCCTCAGGGAAGGCCCCCTGGGTCCACAGCTGCTGCAGGCCTCCCCCTACCTCCGATGTCCTCACGGGAGCTCTGCCCGACTCTCGGAAGATCAGATGTGATTTATTCCTGGCATCTGTGTTCCTACTTGCTTGGGGGTGCTTTGCAGTAGAACAATAAGTTACAGGGCCATTTATCTTGTTGGCGGCTTCTGATAAAATGAGCAGCCTGAGCAGACAGGGCCTTTAACGAACACGATCAGGGCTGTTCATTTAGAAACCAGGAGACCTTGAAATTGGCTTTAATTGAAGGGGTGAGCAGAGAGGGGTTTGGCTGGGTTGGCTCAGATTGGAGACACCTTGTCTCCGGAAAGGTCTCAGCAATGGGCCAACCCGGCTTTGAGTCTGGGCCGGGCCCCTACGTTTGACTTTGGGCAGGCTCTGTGACCTCTTCCAGACTCGGTTTTCTCACCTGTGAAATAGGCATGTATCGGTCAGCACCAGCTCAGTTACGTTGTAGTAACAAACAACCCCCCAAATCTCCTGGCTTGAAACAGGCAACGTTCATTTCTCATTTATGCTACATGTTTCCCGGGGCTCGGCTGTGGGCTCTGCTCTGCACGTCCTCACTCGGGCAGCCAGACGGATGGAGCATCCCGTCTGCAGTGGGGAGCATTCCTCGGCATGGGGCAAATTGTGCACTGGTTCTTACAGTGTCTTTGCGTGAGCAGCGTACATCACCCCCACTCACGTCCCATTGGTCCAGGCAAATCACACGGTCGAGCCAGACTTCTGGGGGTGGGGGTGGGAGTAGAGAAAAATCCTACTGTGTGACTGTTAGCACGAAAGCCAGAAGCTTTATTATTTATCAGAGAGCAATTCTGCTGAGCCATCCTAGAAGTCAGGGTTTGTCTTCTCCTTCCTGGAGATGCTATTTATCTGTGGCTAATCCATGCCTTACTTGCAGGCCAGATTGGTCACCCTCCCTCACGTCACTCCTTCTGCTGCAAACCAGTGAACAGCAGTTCTTCTCTCTGCTGCTAAATATTAAAGCAGGTCAGACTTGTATTTAAAGTATACCTGTGGTGGCCTCTCTCAAGGCCCCCAGATCTGGCCCAGAGAGGGCTGGGACCACGTATTTACCTCTCACTGTATCCCCAGATTCTAGAACAGTGCCTGGTACACAGTGAGTGCTTGGTAATTACTTGTCGCAATTGCTAAATGCTACATCACATGCCCTGGAAAATGTCAGAGGCAGGCTTCTAAGTGCTCAGTGCTGTTGTCTGCGGGGGTCAGTACTTAGTGCTGGGCACTCACCATGTGCTGGGCCTCCTGAGCCAACTGCCTGCATGCATCAACCCCTTAATCCTCCAAACAACCCCCTGCCCCACCATGGTGGGCACTACCAGGGCAGGATTCTTCAAAAAATTTTTTTCAATTTCCCCCAGTTTTATTAAGATATAATTTAATTAAGATATAATGTAAGATATAATTGACATATAACATTGTTGTAGTTTTGGGTGTACAACTTGATGATATGATATATGTGTATATTACAAAATGATCACCATAATAAGTTTAGTTACCATCCATCACCACACGCAGTTATTTTTTTTCTGAGGATGAGAACTTCAAAGATTTACTCTCTTAGCAACTTTCAAATATATGATACGGTATTGTCAACTTCAGGCAGAAATCTTTACTGAGATAGTCATTCATGTTTATTTACCCTGTAACTTTCCCTCCTCTGATTCCAAGACAGTATCTAGCCCTTTGTCTTTTCTTGATTTTTAAAAAGATTTATTTATTTATTTGAGAGAGAGAGAGAGAGAGAGAGCATGAGCATGAGCAGAGGGGAGGAGGCAGAGGGAGATGGAGAAGCAGACTCCCCGCTGACCACGGAGCCCGATGCGGGGCTTGATCCCAGGACCCCGAGATCATGACCTGAGCTGAAGGCAGACACTTAACTGACTGAATTATCCTGGCGCCCTGATTTTTGTTTTTGCCAAGCAGAGGGTAGAAGCTTCTGGAAGATAGTCTGCCTATCTGCTTTGTATTAATCTGGACTCTCTAGAGACACAGACCAACAGGATCTCTCTCTCTCTCTCTCTGTAGATTTACTATAAAGAATTGGCTCATATGGTTATGGGGACTGAGAAGTATCAGTCTGCTATCTGCAAACTGAAGACTCAGGAGAGCCAATGGTGTAATCTTCAGTCCAAATCTGATTCCAAAACCAGGGGAAGACCAATGTCCCAGCCTGAAGACAGTCAGGCAGTGAGAGCAGATTCTCCCTTATTCACCTTTTTTGGTCTATTCAGACCTTCAACTGATTGGACAAGGCCCACCCACACTAGGGAGGGCCATCTGCTTTACTCAGTCTCCCAATTCAAATGTTAATCTCATCCAAAGACACCCTTATGGACACACCTGGGATAATGTTTAGCTAAATATCTGGGCCCACATTCCAGTCAGGTTGGTACATAAAATTAACCATCACATACCTTTTGTGAAAAAACCATGCTTTAGGGTAGAGACTCAGCTGCTGTAACAGAACCCCTCCCCCCAAAACACATTGGCTGAAACAAGAGAGAAGCTTGTTTCTCTTTAATGGAAGAGTGCAGTCCTGGGGGAGGGGGGCGGGGGCTGGTCCTTCCATCCCATTCCAGCAACCCTAGGACATAGTCCTTCATGGCATGGGTGGAGTGGAGTCAAAGCCAGATCCACATCCAGCTCTCAGAAAGGGGGTGGGAAGGGGGCGGGCAGGCATTTCCTGGTAAGCAGGTGATGGGGAAACTGTGTACACCCCTTCTGCTCGCATTCCGACAGGAACAGGGGGATGCTGGGAGGGGTGTCCCTGGCTCAGCAGCCATGGTCCAGTGGAAGTTTCCTCACAGTGGGACAGGAAGCATCCTGAGCTCACAGAGAAGCTGCTGTTGGTTCTGGAGGGGGAGTCAGAGAGGGAGCGAGACTTTCACAGGTTGGGGTCAGCAGGAAGGAGGCAGTTCTGGTGACCTCATTCCAAGGAGGAGCCCCGAGGGAGGTGACAGGATCTAGAAGCTGCATCGTGCACCAGGAAGGGGGTGCTCTAAGCAAAGAGGCCCCAGTGTGGACAAACCCCTTCCTCCCACACAACACGGATGCTGAAGAGTTTCACACCAGATGGGGCTGCATGGCCCCGGATCCCAAGCATCTCAGGGTCCTCAGTAGGGTGCAGTGGCCAGAGGGACCTCTCAGGCACTTGGTCTCTGATGCAACCCAGCGTGGAGGAGTCCTCGTCCTGAGACGGAGAATGAATTTCCTATCACCTTGGAAGGATAAGGGCTTGGGATTGGCTCTATGTTGATTGGAAAGAGATAAAAATTTGTGTATCTTGCAGATGTGGATTTGTGGCCTGGGCTGTATGCCCATTGCATTGATGTCCCTGTTTTACCGAGTGAGAAGATGTGCTCAGAGACGTCAAGTCACTGAGCCCTGGTCACACAGCAAGTCCCCGATAACAGTGGGATTTGGAACGAGGGCTGCAGTGTGCAAACCTTACCTGTGCCTTGCTTGGGGTGCAGGCATCGTGTGGGTTTGAGTGCAGGGCAGGGAGGAGGAATTGGGGTGGTGGCAGATTCTGGGGGCCTGAGTAGATGGCTGTGATATGTGAGGTAGGTTTGCCAGGCATTCTAGAAAGTTCAGCAGGCTGCACCCTGGGAAGCCTCCCAGAGGCTCTTAATACATATGTCTCAGAAACAAAGGCTATTTTCTCAACTAGTTGTCCCCCACTGTCAGCCCCCCACCGCAGGCTGGGCGGAAGAGGCTGTGAATTATTCAAAGCTGCTCCTGGACCAGGCTCCTCCCTCGCTGAGCACCTGCTTGGAGAATGAAGCTGACTCTCAGGCTTGAAAGGGAGTTAGGGGTCGGATGCGTGGCGAAGAGCTCAGTCTGGTCTGCCACGTCCGGGCCAGGCTGGTTAATTCACCTCTCTGAGCCTCAGTGTCCTCATCTCTGAAACTGACCCAATAACAGCATTGCAGGTACAGTTCAATGAGAAAACAGGTGGATATTTTAGCCCTGTGCCTGGCGCAAGTAGAAAGAGCTCAGTGTAATGTTGGCATTTTCTTCTTATAAAGTTTTTCTGTCTCGTGCAACTCAGCAGCTTTTCTCTGAGGTACATGCCACAGTGAAGCTCTTGCATGTGCCCCAGGCAGCAATGTGCCCAGCTGCTGTTCACTGTAGCAAAACCTGCAGCCAACCAAAGCACTCCCGGGGAAGGAAAATGGATAAACTGTAGCATGTTCACAGGGTGGAATATTACACAGCAGTGGAAACCAGTGCACATCACCTCCAGGCCACCGCATGATGCATCTTAATGACGCAGTGCACAGCTGAGTTTCCCGACTTCGCTGCTCTTGTATTTTCTCATTATTTTTCAACAGCAGCTTTATTGAGGCATAATTGACGTATAATAAATCATGCGACTCAATGGATCTTAGTCCCTTCACAGACTTGTGCAACCATCACCACAATCAATTTTCGAACATTTTCCTCACCCTGAAAGGAAACCCCATCCCGCTTAGCGGCCGCGCCCTGTGGTCCACCGCCCAGCCCCCGGCAGCCACCAATCTACTTTCTGTCTCCGTGGATTGGCCCTTTCTGGACACTTCCTAGTGGAATCACACAGCCTGTGATCTTTGGTTTCCCGCTCCTATCCCTCAGCGTGCTGCCTCCGAAGTTTATCTGTGTTGTAGCAGGTGCGAAAGCTTCACTCGTTTTTTACGGCTGAATCATAGTCCATTGGATGGAGGGGCCATGTTTTGTTTATATAAATTGGATGGACATTTGGGTGGTTCCCATTTCTGGGCTCTTGTGAGTAGTGCTGATGTGAATATCTGTGTACAGATGTTTGTGCAGACTTCTGTTTTCGTCTCTCCTGGGACTGCTTACATTTGGGGCAGGATAATTCTCGGTGGCATGTCACCCCCCAGCCACTGTGACAATCAGAGATGGCTCCAGACATTGCCCGATGTCCCCCAGAGGCAAAAATCGCCCCTGGTTGAGAACCACTGGGGTAGAAGGAGGACATCTAGTCACAGAAGGCTCCATACAACGGGACGCTCTGGGCAGGAAGTCTGAGAACAACTACAGCTCAGTCCTGCGTTATTTAGGGCAATGGTTCTCCAAGTGTGGCCCCAGAGCGGCAGCATCCTCTCGGGACGTGTTAGAAATGCAAATTCTTAGGCCTGACTCCAGATCTTGGGGATCAGACACTCCGGGGGGTGGGGCCTCAAATCTGTTTTCACAAGCTTCGGGGTGATCCCGCGCACACTCGTGTGAGAACCACATTAGGCACGCACACACGGACACCAATAATGTGTACGTAGAAAAGCAAGGGAATGATGAATGCACATTCAGGATCGTGTGCCTGGCCCCGGGTGAGGACAAGATGGACGTGCATGAAATCGGGGAATGGTGCTCACTTCTCGGGAGAGCTGCGGGGCACACGGGTCCCTGCATGGGTCCTACTCTTGTTCCCGCACAGAGGAGGAGGGCCAGGAGTGTCCATGATGTTAGGGAACAAGAAATTTAAAAGTGCAAACAGAAATGAAGAAATTGGGGCACCCGGGTGGCTCAGTCCGTTAAGTGTCTGCCTTCAGCTCAGATCATTATCCCGGGGTCCTGGGATCGAGTCCAGCATCGGGCTCCCTGCTCAGCGGGGAGCCTGCTTTTCCCTCTCCCTCTCCCTCTGCCCCTGCTCATGCCTTCTCTCTCTCACTCTCTCTCAAATAAATAAAATCTTAAAAAAAAAAAGAAATGAAGAAACAGACAAACCTTAAAATAAGAACAAGCACCCATCAATACTGGGAGTGAGTATGAGATTAGGATGAACCCAATTTTGTGGGCCCTACTGCTACGTCCAAGTTTATTTGTTGAAAGGGGAGTAGGGGTCTTGAACGGCCCCCACGAATCAGACCTGGCCTCTGCTGTCTGGCTGGTCACCATGAGTTTTTCACACACCCCTTGGCTCTAGAAATTAGGAGTAGTTGCTACGGTTTCTTGAGCAGTTGCTGTGTGCCAAGTCTATGCTAGCTAAAGCACACGCAATCACACTGGTTCATGGTGTCCCATTTTACAGATGAGGAAACCGAGTCTCAGAGATTAATTGACTTGCCTGAGTGTCCAGTGGCTTGGGATTGGAGTCTCAGTGCAGGTCTGTCTATCGCTAGACCTGCAGGGGCTTGGGCAGGGTCACTCTGAACATCCAGGCCAAGGTCTCACTGGGATTTCCTCCAACAGAAGCCAAGTTCAACATGTCTTGGTTTCTCTATGAATGGCCCTAATCCTCTTCATTATAGGCCTGGCTGGCTGGGGCTGAGGTCACAAGGCCCAGAGAGGTGAAGACATCCCCCCAAGATCTCCAGCAGAGGCAGGATTCATACCTAGTTTACCTCCTCCAGGAAGCACCCCCCTGCCTGCTGCATTCCCTCATCTCCCACAGAACTTGGGGGCTTAGGGACACATCCCCAGAGCCCGTTTGTCTTTCAACACAGCTCAGTTGGTTGTCAGCCCCTCCCAGGCCGAGCCCAAACCTTCATGTCTCTTCCCTCCCCTCCCTGCTTCTCCCCTCTCAACACAAGATGGGCACACACCAGACCTTCAGTAGAAGCTCTGGATATGGGTGGCCAGAGCAGAGACAGCCCTGGGGCTCGTGCAGAAGGCTCCCCTGATCATTTGCTCCTTTGTCCCCCACCTCAAAGTGGTCTGGGGCAGAGACACCCAACTCTGCAAAGTACGCTGAGACCAAGAAGCTCCAGCTCCCCAAACAAGGCCTCCAGTGACTTTAGCTGCCAAGCACTACATGCCCAGAGCCCTGCCTGGATGACATCCTAGACCGCCCACGGCCTTTCTCATAGTATTGTCATCCCCGTTTTACAGGTGGGGAAGCAGGCACAGAGAGCTTGGCCAGTCGACTGGCCCAAGGTCACACAGCTACAGAGGGGCCTGGATGTGGGTGGAGAGACTCCAGTTAGGGCCATATTTATGGCTCCCATAGGGGAGGATATGGACCAAGGCCACGAGGCCCTTTAGACTGTTTTTAGGTTTCTCCCAGGTTAGATAGCCTGGGCAGGCAGCTCTAATCCCGGCCAAGGAATGTCACAGCGGCTCAGCAGGGCCGGGGTGGGGGCATTTGGCGGCTGTAACAAATAGAAAGCAGACTGTGTTTCCCTTTGCTTCTGCCCCCAGCCGGGGGAGGGGATGCACCAAACCCAATTACCCACTTACAAAGGATGCTCTATTGTGGGATGAGGCAAGGTCAGGGGCAGACGGGCTGGGGCGGGGCGGGGCGGGGCGCAGCCCTGCTTGGGGCTCAGTGTCCCTGGCACAGCCGGTTGGCTGGGCCCCGGCTGACCTGGCTTCCTCCTGCAGGCCCCACCTCCCCCTCTGCTGGCTCACAAAGACTCAGCATCTCTTTTCCAAAGCTGCGTGTTGCTCTCCAAGTAACCCTGATGCTCTCACTGTCTAGGACCTTCCACAAGAACCAAGGACCCTCCCCTGAGCACTCCAGGCTCATTCATTCATCCCTCCCCCACCCCCATCTCTGTCTCCACCTATCTGGTTAATGATCTCGAAATGTTGATCAGTCAGACAGCTTGGCTTCCACTGAGATTCCTTTATGTCTTCACCAACCATCTGTTAAGCACCTACTATGAGTGGACGCTAAGGATATGTTCATCGACCAACCACTTGTGGGGCCCCTACTGTGTGTGGTCACTAGAGATGCTTTCGTTCATTTACCGAGTGTCTGTGGAGCATCCACAGGGATGCATGTGTTTATCAAATATTTGTGGAGCACCTACTACATGCCAAATGCTAGGGCTATGTGCATTCGCTTGCCCACTGTCTGTGGAGCACCTACTATGTGTCAGGTGTTTGGGATGCTGCAGCGAACAAGACAGACATGGTCTCAGGCAGCCTATGGTCCACTGGGGGACAGACACTCAACAACAATTTGATTTGATGGACATTTATTGCACACCGAATACATGCAGGGCTGTTAGGCTCTTGGAGGACAGGATTGGAGATGCGTGATGGTCAGTGTGGGAAGCAGGAGGGTGACTCAAAATTCAGATTAAGATGGGAATCTTGCCTCCATCACGAACTAAGTTTATAACTTTGAGAGACTGATTTTACCTCCAGGATCTCAGTTTACTCGCCTGTGAAATGGGCAGTAATGAAACTTAGCAACGGGGCCTGAGAAATATCAGTTGGCTTCCGTGGGGACAGTGGTTGCCTTTGATGGCTTAGCATCTGCTCCTCCTTCTGCTAGTGGCCCCCTGACCCTGTTGGTTCTCTTCTTTCCCTTCAGCACCTGCGCTTCAGGTGGGGCTGAGCCTCCCACCAGGCTCCTGGAGAAGCATGTGACCAAACCTGGCCAATCAGATCATTTCATCCCCATTTCATCATTGGTTAGAGAGGAGGTCAGTGATCCAGGCAGGGTTCAATGAGATTCAGTTTGGGAACCATCAAGGACAGCATCTTTCTGCTGGGGATGGCAAGTGGAGGGGATCTGGGCCCCTGGTGTCATCTTGTCTCATGAGTGGAGGGCCTCCCTGTGATCGAAACCAACCCAGAAGAAACAGAGGGAATGAGTCCTGATGGTGCTATTTTGAGCCCCTGGATCCAGCTATGCCTGAAGCTTGTATAAATTCTGGACTTTTCAATAACACGAGCCAATAAATTCTCTTTGTTGCTGTAGTCAACTTGAATTGGGATTTTGTCATTTGAAACCAAGAGCCCTGACTCATAAGTAGGCCTTTGCTCCCCCTTATTTCATAACAGAAATCCCACTAACCTTGGTATACATGAACAGGGAAAATTAATTACCTGGCTTTCTAAAAAGCTGATGAGAAATGGATAGTGGGAGAGGCTGCATGACCACTCCTTTCTTTTTGGTGTGTGAGGACATCCATTCTCCTGTGGCCCCCTGACCTCGCCTCACTGAGCCAGACCAGGGATCACTTAACCTTCTGGGCCTTGGCTTTGAAAGGTTTATGATGGATGGCGCTCAGCCTTGTGGGCAGAAATGGAAAATTCTCGGCTGTCTGGTCTATCCCTTCCTTCTGCATTTCCCAGCTGGTCCAGGCCAGGAAAGCTGTCGGTGAGCAAAACCTGGGAAGAATCTGAGGAGGCTGACTTTTCCTGTAAAGAACCAAATAGAAAATGTTTCGGGCTCCATGGGCCCTAAGGTCTCAGTTGCACATTCTTCTTTGTTTTTTGTTTGTTTGTTTTGCTTTTTACAATCCTTTACACATGTAAGAAATAAAAAAAAAAAAAGTAAAGGGACACCTGGGTAGCTCAGTCAATTAAGTGTCTGCCTTCAGCTCAGGTCATGATCTCAGGGTCCTGGGATCGAGCCTCATGGGCTCCCTGCTCAGCGGGGAGCCTGCTTCTCCCTCTGCTTTTGCCCCTCCCCCTGCTCCATACTCTCTCTCTCTCAAATAAATAAATAAATATATATATATTTTTTAATGTAAGAAATCATACTTAGGCTGCACAAAAATAGGCCACGGGCTGGATATGGCTCATGCTGATGGTTCGCTGACTCCTAGATTAGATTATAGTTATGGATACTGATGGTCCCTTTCCCCTCTCCTTCCCTCCCTCTCTTTCTTTCTTTCTTTTTCTTTTGACAAAACCTCGTTCCCCCAAACCCAGGAAGTATTCTGGAAATTCTAATATTTTGGTGTAAAACCTCAGATTTACAAGTTGGCCCTGTCTCCTTTGCCTGCCATGTCTCTCTGGGGCACTTACCATGATTTGCAGCTATAGGGTTTATTTCTTTGATTATTTTCAGGTTTCTGCTCCTTGTTCTAGAACATAAGCTCCATGAGGAAGGAAAGCTCCGGGAGGCCCAGGGTCTGGGTTCCTGGTAACTGGGGACTGATTTCAGTGACTGTGGGGCCAGCCCAGAAGGTGTGGGAAACCTGACAAGCGGAGACATGCTAGCTCTCCCTTGTGTGAGCAGAGCTGGGCAAGCGGGTGGCTGCCGGGAAGCCCTCTCTGCAGAGGCAAACTCGATCCACTGTCCTGAATCATGCACTCGGGGAGGAGTGAGCTCCCCATCCCTGGAGGTAAGTGGAAGCCAGTTGCCTGCCAGGACCAGCTTGCAGATGGGATTCCTATCCCCAAAGGCAGGCCCTCCTCTGCCAAAGGACGCCCACAGCTCCTTGGCCTGGTTGAGAAGTCCTGGCTATGATTTGCTGGGATCCAGATTTGGCTTCTTAGGATCAGGTTGCTGCCAAGAGTCACCCGGTGATCTCATACTTGTCAAGCTGATCCAGAGACACATGTGGGTTCGGAAGTTCTTTCTGAGCCCAGCTCTCTGGGGAGCCTAGGCTCGGGAAATTCTAGCAGCTGGACTTATAAAATCCCGAGGCGTCCACTTGCCACTCACACAGCCGCTGCCCGAGTCGGGGGAGAAGCCAGAGCACGGAGAGGACCAGGGCCTGGCAGGCCTCAGAGTGTCCCCTAGGTGTGGGGAGCCCGACCTGGGTGGGGAGTCAAGGGTGCTCCCTTCTGTTGTTTCCAGGCTTGGCAGCTGCCCCCCAAATCTGCAAACAGTTCCAGGGACTCACTCACCCTGGGCATCCTGCTCGCCCCTGATCCCCCTGGTTCCCCCTGGCTGGTGTGGGCTGGTCCGAGGCCCAGAGCACCTGGTGGCAGGACTATGCCCCAGCAGGTGCCCCGGGGGCATACTCACCTGCTTCCCCGCCCATCCCAGGTCTTTGCCGCGGGGTTCCTTCTGATGGCCGGGCTCCCAGACTGTGGAGCTTGTTAAATATTTATAGCGTCACCCCTACAGGCTCTTTGGGGCAGTGTGACCTCACTCACTGACTTGCAGATTGAGACCCCCCCATCTCTTATTTGAATTCCTCATGAGAGCCCCTCCCAAGAGGTGGGGCTCAGGTACACCCTTGTCAAGGTAGATGCCATTATTATCCCCATTTCACAAAGGAGAAACTGAGGCACAAAAAGTTTAAGTGCCCAAGGTCACATGGCTTGGTTGCCTATCCATTTATTTATGTGTTTATGCATCCATTGAATGATGGTGCAGGGGGTCAGAGGTGAACGAGGCAGCCCTGTCCTCAGAGAGCACAGCGGCTGCCAGGGGCTCGGGGCGGGGCACAGCAGGAACTTGGTTACAATCCAGGGGCCCAGGAAGTCTGCCCTGAGGACCGTAAGTCACCAGCCTGGTACAGCTCCGGGGTTAAGCAACCAGCCCAGTGCCGGTGGTCTCATATCTTAGATTTTGGGGCAAGATTGGGTAATTTATGTGTATCTATAATAGATGGAACAGAGCCTGGTACATACTAAGTGCTATGTACATATTGTTAATTGTTTTTATTAATCTCAGTTGACTACATAAACAAACAGCGACATTTCTACTCAGTCCTTGAACATAGTGGGAGACAGCAGCCAGTCAGAAGTATGGACAGCGTGGGGAACAGTGTTCCAGGTAGAAGGAATAGCATGGGCGAAGACCTGTATCATCGCTGCACCTCAGTGCATGAAGAGCTGAGCGCAGGGCTCAGCACGGATATGGCAAAGGCTGAGCCCTGCCCTTTGGGGTTCACAGAGGATAAACCAGCCCCTTTAATGTGAGAGGTGGGAAAGGACCAGGTAGGTGTATCTGGAGTGGGATGCAGAAGAGAGGTGAGGAGCCTTCTCTGGGGCTTCATTTTTCAGATGTGGCCAACAATTGCAGGGATCCTGTTGATTGAAATGGTAGCTCGGTTCTGGGGACCGAGACATGCAGGGATTCCTAGGAGAGTTTTCTTCAGTTCCTCTCCTCACTCCGTGAAAACCTTCCTGGCGAGGTGGCTGCCCGCCTTGCAGCGGTGGAAAATGAGGCATCTGTCTTTTCCGGGTGTGCACAGGGACCCGCTGTGACTCTCATTTAAGAGCGAGGTGCTTCCTGACCAGAAATGACTCAGATAGATTTGTTGGCGGAGGGCTGCCGCTGCCATCCTGGGATTAATTTGGAAGTGCTGGCTCAGGACGGCGGCGCTGCTGGCTGCCCGCGGAGGTCAGGCCTTCTCTGAGCCTTCTGTCTGGGTCACTCTCGGGGCCTCTCTCTGAGGAAGCTGCCACCTCCAGAGAGGAAATGACTGGCCTGCAATTCACCCCTGGAAAATTCTGCTAAGGCTCCCCTCTGCCCTCTTGTTCTAGTGATGGCCGCCAAGGGAGGGTGAGTGGGACGGTGTTTATTCCATTGTTCAATCAGCAAATTGTTATTCAGTCAACAAACGTTTGTGTAGCACCTCTGATGGGTCAGGCACTGTGCTGGGTCTGATGACATAGAGTTAAATAAGGTATTGGCTCTGCCCTCAGAGGATTTCAGCCT
Organism: Neomonachus schauinslandi; assembly: GCF_002201575.2. Classification (NCBI taxonomy): domain Eukaryota; kingdom Metazoa; phylum Chordata; class Mammalia; order Carnivora; family Phocidae; genus Neomonachus; species Neomonachus schauinslandi. The sequence continues at coordinate 87,328,945 of NC_058416.1, read as the reverse complement.
CGGGGCACCTGAGGGGTGCAGTCAGGTTAAGCAACTGACTTTTGGTTTTGGTTCAGATTATGATCTTAGGGTCATGAGATTGAGCCCCGTGTGGGGCTTTGTGCTCAGCGTGGTGTCTGCTTGAGATTCTCTCTCTGAGAGAATTCTCTCTGCCCCTCCCCCCCAAATAAACAAATAAATCTTAAAAAAAAGGATTTCAGCCTCACATGACGGAGACATGCAAGCTGGTAATTACTCATTGTGACATTCTTACATGTGGAGACTTGTATCAGTCAGGCCCTCTGTTTGCAAGTGATAAAACAAAACAAAATCTCAAAGTACCGTAGGCAAAAAAAGGTAACATAATGATCATCATGTCACTGAAAAGTTAAATATACAGCTTCAGGTACGGTTTGACTCAGGGGCTCAAAACATTTACCAGGATTTACTTTCTTTCCACCTCAGTACTTGCTTTCCATGGTTTTGATCTCTGTGGTTGGCTCATGGCCCCAAAGATGCCTATGTTCCAATCCCAGCAAACCCGTGAATCTGTGACAAAAGGGACTTTGCCGATATGATTCAGTTAAGGATCTTGAGATGGGGTGAGTATCCTGGGTCATCATAAGGGTAATTTAACACAGTGGTTCCCATCAATGAGAGAGACAGAAGAATCCAAGTCAGAGAGAGCTGTGAGCAGAGAGGTAAAGACCGAGGGATGCCACAGCTGGAAGGGAACATCAACCACGGAATGTGGACAGACTCCAGAAGGGGCTGAGAAAGGCAAGGCACGGATTTTTCCCTAGAACCGCCAGGAGCAACACAACCCTGCTGACATCTCGATTTTAGCCCAGTCGAGGCCCATTTCAGACTTCTGAGCTCCAGAATTGGAAAAGATAATAAATTTGTGTTGTTTTAACTCATATCTCCCCTGGTACGAGTCTAGCAGAAAAGATGCGATGTTTTCTCCCTGGTAACTCTTGACGCAAGTCCTAGTAATAACTCTGATTGGCCAGGCTTGGGCCACAGACTCCGCCCCTTGAGGGGGTGGAGTCCCCACCTGAATCTCCTTAACTGGGAGTCTTGGCAGGTGGAGGAAATCCAGAGAGAAGCTCCGTTAAAAAGGGGAATGAATGCAGTGTAGCTAAAAATAGCCACGGTGCTCTACAGCAGAGGAGGGAGAATTCTCAGAGCGCTGGAGGGCATCAGGAGACTGGGTTTTATTCCCAATTTCCTGTCTCATGAACTGTGTGGCCTCAGGTAGGTGGTGCTGCCTCTCTGGTCCTCTGTTTCCTCACCTGTAAAATGGGACTGATGGCCACGGCCTTGCGACTTCCTGGGGCCGGGATCTTCCTTGCGTGGCAGGCCAGCTTTGAGCCACTCCTCAGTTACTGTCAAACTCACCCGGGGACCATGGAGGGTGGGCGGGCTCGAGCTTGGGGGCAGTGGCGGGGTGCTCTTGAGTTTTTCTTGGTGGTTTTGCTTTACTGGGGCATTCAGTGGAATCTTCGTCTGGTGACTCAGACTTCAAAGGAGACTGCCCTCCTTGGTCTGTTGGTGGTGTGTGAGAAAGCGCTGTGGCTCCTTCCTTTGTGGCTTGGGGCTCCTGACCTGTCTGCATGGATCTCTTGCTGGCACGGTGCCAGCCGTGGTCTGTCAGGGGTTCCTGCCAGAGGAAGCCTGGGACTCTGGCCCATTTTTGAGAAAGAAGGGGCTTCTTGAGGGCCAGTTTGTCCCCTGGTTGACTCAGAGTGGGGGCAAACGGTCACATGACCTATTCATCAGGACTTACTGGCTGCAGATGACCAAAGTCAAATCAAATGGGTTCAAATCTCAGCTCCACCTCTTACTAGCCAGCTGTGTGACCCTGGGCACGTCACTTAACCTCTCTGAAGGCCAGTTTCTTCATCTGTAGAATGGAGGTACCAGCCACTAGGAATCCCTGCGGATCCCCACCCTGCTCAGTAAATGGATTTTCTATTACATGCAACCCAATGGAATTCTAACTTCTGACTTCGCCCTTCCCTGGCCCTTTGTCCTCTGACCCATGAAGGGGGGCCTGCTGGCTGCCTCCCAGGCCCCTGCTGAGGCTCTGCACATGAGTCTGGCCTTCCCCTCGTGTGCCCCTGCTTCCCTTCAGCTCTGCTGGATCAGTCGAGGGCGGCTACCTCACACAGAGTGAGGAGTCAGCAATTTGTGCTGTAAATTGGCCAGTGGAGGATTCCTGGTCAGACGGTGGACACGACCCTGGGGGTCTCTGCGCCGTCCTGGGGCTGGCCCCCTTGGGGTTTTGCTTCTGTACCAGGCCTCCACTGAAAGCTTTATCCTGTGTGGGAGGCAGAATCCTAAAATGGCCCCAAGGAGGGAGGGTGAGCGCGAGGGTGTTTATTTATTTATTTATTTGTTTATTTATTTTTAAAGATTTTATTTATTTATTCATGAGAGACAGAGAGAGAGGCAGAGGGAGAAGCAGGCTCCCAAGGAGCAGGGAGCCTGATGGGGGACTCGATCCCAGGACCCTGGGATCATGACCTGAGCCGAAGGCAGACGCTTAACCATCTGAGCCACCCAGGCGCCCACGAGGGTGTTTATTTAATTGTTCAATCAGCAAATTGTTATCCAGTCAACAAACGTCCCTCCTCTGGTGTGTCCACCTTGTGTAATCCTCACCCCCTGAGTGTGAATATGATGGGATAGGCACTCCCTTGATTAGGTTACATTATATGTAAAAGATGTGAAGGTGTGGTCACTCCCATGTGACAGTACATAGAAGTTTGCAGTAGGAGATAGGAGAAAGACTCAGCCCCATAAATCTGTGTAATGTGATGGTCTTGTCTCCCTATCTAAAGTGTGTAGCCCTCCAACACCACTCCTTTCTCCTCCTGGAGAAATCCACAGTGAGAGAGAGAGGAAAGAAGTTCAGACTTCGGTTGGTCTATCTGTTTGGATTGGATTTGGCTGTGAGTAACAGAAAACCCATTTAAGAGTTGATTAAATGAAAGAGTAGTTATTTTTCTGAGTCTAAGAAGTCTGGAAGCAGGTAGGCAGTTGAGGGCTGCTATCTTCAGGGACCCAGGCTCCTCCTCTTATTTTGCACCACCATTCTTATCGTGGCCTCTAACTTTGTCTCTTGGTTACAATGTAGCTGCTGTAGCTCCAGTCATCACTTCCACATGTAGGCAGGATGGTGGGGAAAGGGGCCAGGGCAGATTCAATAGGTGACTGGATAAATACACTGAAATATATCCATACAGTGAAATACTATTCAGCACCAAGTAAGAATGAGCTACTGCCCCATACAACAATGTGGGTAAGTCTCAAATTCATTTTGCTATTTAGACATTTAGATGGCTTCTTAGCTGCTCCACCTGCCTCTAGGACTTCCAGAAAAAAGTAAAACTTCTCCAACAAAGCCCACAGCACCCTCCTGGACTAGACTTAATATCCAGACTCAGAGCTGCATCCACCAGGCCCTCCAATAGGCCCGCAGGCAGCCTCGGCTGCAGACTGTCCTTTTGTTCCTTGCGCTGGTCGGCTCCCACTTCAGGGCTTTTGTGTCCACACACATTCTACCTGGAACCACTTCCCCAAGCTCTTTGCCAGGCTGCCTCCTCCCTACCCGGATTCCAGCTCAGATGGAGGCTGTGCATGCAGGCCCTGCCTGACCTCTCGGCCATCAGAATCCATGCATCATCAGCTTTGCTTTCATCCCTGCCTGGGGCGTTCTCTAAAATCGCCCTCTGTGTTTCTCTGTTTCTTGTCTATCTCCCCTGGAGGACAGAGGCCCCGAGATGGGGGCGCTCGTTCCAGCAGGCTTCTGGGGAACTCAGGGCACCAGGCTCCTTCACCGCTCCCCGCAGAGTGAGCGAGGGCAAGTGCACGGCACACGCCGCTCACACACGTCCGTGCCGCCCAGACCCAGACCCACTCACACACGCGCCGTCCACTCACCCGGAGCTGCACAACCACAAGTGCAGACTGGCCCTCACGCCCAAACCCCGCTGTGCCCCCCCCCCCCGCCCCCGCTCCCACCTCGGTGAGGGTGGAGCCCGCGTCGAATTGTTCCTGTTCCAGGCTGACCTCCCTCTTCAGAGCTGCTTCTGGGATTGCTGAGATGTTTCCCACACGGAAGCAGAAAACAAAGGGCTTTGAAGGTGGGGGCCAGTGCCCTCAGCTCTGGTCCGGATGTCTCAGGGGGGGTGGGGACAGGGGGCCCAGGACCCCTCTCCCAGAAAACCTGGGGGGTGGGGCTCCCATACCGTGCCCCTTGCTCCCAGCTGTGGCCTCCACTGGGCCCTCTTGTGGGGAGAGGGACACTGGAGAACTAAGTTTTGGTGTTTGAGACGAGGTCACCTGGACTAGCCCTCAGCTTTTGCCCCTGTCACCTGTCAGGTCAGCAGCCTAGACATTCCTAAGATGGTGGCCGATTCAGCTGAACAGTCATCTGTGAGCCAGGCAGGCCCTGGTGGTCACCTTGCCAGCAACCATTCCCTCCCTTTCCTTTCCAGAAGAGCCTGGATTTTTTTATCTGGAGGGTGAGCTGCCTTGTCCTGGGGCATTAATCAGGTCTAAGGAAATCCTACTTCTGGTTGATCCAAGGTGGGCATGAGATACAGCTCTAGCCAGTGAGATGCCAGGGGGATCTGCTGGGGGCCGATTTCCCCCCTTTAGTAAGAGAGAAGCACAAGAGAATAAAGTTCCTCTTGCTGTCTCACCTTCCTTTCTGCATGGTTCACTGTTGTGTGAGGGAGTGTTGCCTGGAGCCACAGCAACTGTTTTGTGACTATGAGGCAAAACATGGCTGCCCCACTGAGGATGGTGGAGCAGAAAGTCAGTAAGCTTCTAGGTTTGTGGAGCCAAAATCATCTGGAAATTGACACTCTCCAGACTTCTTATTATATGAGATCATTAAATTTCCTCGTAGCTGTTACCTGCAGCCAACAGCATCCTGACTCATTTATAGGTATTTTATATGGACTTCTTTTCCCCTGCCTCCTCTCCCCCCGCCCCCAGCTAGGTTGTACTTACCCATTCGGCAGAGCCCAGCTCAAATGCCACTTCCTCAGAGGAGCCTGCCCTGATTCCCTCCCTCCAAGGGCAGATGATGCTTCCCTGCTTCACTGTCCTTCTAGCATCTGTGCCTTTAAAGCCTCTGGAATTCACAGTTGATAAAAGCCAGGCTCCTAAAGGAAACCAAACACATCACACTCCCGGAGCCTGCTTCTTCCTGCTCAGAGCTGTACCTGGAGTTGAGGCTGGTGCTTCGCAGGTGCTCAGCAAATATTTGTTGAATGCATGAGTGAATATTCTGGACCTTAAAGATCTCACAGTCCAAACTCATGATGAGATACCACCGCATAGCAACTAGAATGACTACAATTAAAAAGATGGGCAGTATCAAGTGTTGGTGAGGTTATGGAGGCCCCGGGACTCTCATACTCAGCTGGAAAGAATGCAAAATGGTGCAACCACTTGGGAAAACAGTTTGGGAGTTTCTGGAGACGTGAGTCACACACCCACCATGTGACCCAGCAGTCCTCACTCCTGGGTATTTACCCAAGAGAAATGAAAGCATACCTGTTCTTGTCCACCAACATCCATAGTGGCTTTCTTTGTAACAGCCCCAAATCGGAAACAGACCAGCGGCCCATCAACAGGTGCACGGATAAAACAAATGCTGCTTTATCCCCACAATGGAATACTATTCAGCGGGAATCAAGAGCGAACTGTTGGTGCACACAACAATGCGGATGACTCCATGTACTTGGGCTGCACGGAAGAAGCCGGACACGAAAAGGCGGCAGCCCGGGCTGAGGATGGATGGGGTGGGGGCAGCAGGCTCTGGAGCCCAGCGAGGAGCTCATCACTGCAGAGCGGAGGCCCGGGCCCTTACAACATGCCGCAAGGTCCTGAGACCCCTCTGATTGCATTTTCTCCCTCTCCCCCGGGCACTCCTGCCCCCCTGGCCTCTGCCCTGCTCCTCGAACCCAGCAGGCTCCAGCAGGCAGACTCCCACTGCAGGCCTCGGCAGGCTGCTCCCTCTGCCCGGGACACCGTTCCCTCACGTGTAAACACGGCTCAGACCCCTCGTCAGTCTTGCCTTATGCTTGATTTCCTTTTCGGCACTTCCCTCCATCTGGTAAAATTACATGTATACACACAAACAGCAACATGAATGGCTCTCAGAATAATTATGGTCCATGAAAGAAGTCAGATGAAGGAGCCCTCCGGCGTGATTCCATTTACACGAAATGATTTCATTTCTACGTATTCTAATCACCTGTGTCCTGCCTTCAGAATGGCATTGCCCAAAACAAGAGCCAGTGGCCACAGGTGGCTACTGAGCCCTTGAAATGTGGCTAGGGAGACCGAGGAACTGAATTTTAAATGTTACTTTGTTTTAATTAATTTAAATTTAAAATGAAATAACCAAAGTGGCTTTGATGATGTGGGTGCGAATATTAAAGCGAAATGCTTTTTTGATGTTCGGTGCCTGGAAGACTTTTAGGGCTCTGTGGAATAACTCGGGGAGGTCCGTCTACCTTTCCAGCTGCCGGCTTTCGGAAATCTAAATACAGATCACGTGCTTCCGGTGGGGATTTGCAGCCACGGTGGGATGGGCTGCAGGTGTGGAATACACAGTGGGTTTCAAAGTGTTTGTGTGAAAAAAAAAGAATGTAAACATCTCACCAATCATCTTTCATGTGGATTAGAAGCCGAAACGATGATGCTTGGGCTTGATGAGGTTAAATAAAACATTACACTTAATTTCATCTGTTTCTTTTTCCTTCGTGCATTTTATTAACATGGCAACTAGGAGGTTTTGAATTCTGCATGTGGCTCAGCCCATCTCTGGGCTCACTTCTTCGATGGCTTCTAGAAGCTAGCCTGCTGTGTGCCCAGCGGAAGGGATCATCCTCAGTTGGCTGCCCGTGGGCGTCTGTCCGTAGAAGGAGGGCATCCCCACCCACAGGGAGGGCCTGGGCACGATGAGTCAGTTCCTGCCCTGGGAGGGGAGCTCGGGCATCTGCTCGAACTTTGGCATCACGGCTCTTCCCCGGATCGCCCGTGCCAAGTGCCTTCCCCCCCCGCCCGCCCCTGGCCGGGTTGGAAATGGTTTGCATCATGTTGTACCCGAGGCCTGAGGGCATCTGAAGTTCAGATGTGCTGGAAGGAGCTCAGCCCATGCCTTGTTCTCCCCATGAAACACGAATCAATACAGCATTGATCCAGAGGAGCCTGCCTTCCTTACCAAGTGCCTCTGAGCAGCAGGGTCCAGAACCCAGGGTGGGGGAGCGGGGTCACAGATGGGCCACCGCTGGAGGACAGATTGTGCATGCTGGCTCTTGGGGTTTTCTTTTTTTTCTTCAATGTTAAAAAGTGTTATGGCCAAAAAATACATAACGTAACATGTACCCCTTTCATCCTTTTTAGATGTACAGTTCTAAGCATATTCATGTTGCTGTGCCACCATCTAGAACTTGTGCATCTTCTCCCGCTCCCTGGCTCTCGGCCTTGGGGAAGGGCAGGGCTGGTGCTGGAAGGTCATGGGAGAAGGCAGGTGTCTCAGCCCGGGCTGGATTTCCTCTCCAATTCTCTCTGGGGGCGAGACCTCAGGAAATGTTGCAACAGTCACATAGGGTAATTCCAGGAGGCCTAATCAAGAGGCTATTTGCAAAGATGTGGGCAGGCATGGGGAAATCCTGGGCTAGAAATGGAGATGTTCCCACCCTGGGCTGGTAGAGGGGAGGGGAGGGGAGGGAGTGTTCCAGAAACCCAGCCACAGAGAGGATATTGGAAAGGTGCCCCTGGGGCGGAGGGTTCCCGGGACCTCACGCTCCTCCAGGGCCCTGCGGGGGCTGCCCTTTGGCGGAGTCCATCCAGAAGGCAGAGAGTGGCACGCTGTGCGTGGTGTGGGTCAGCCTCAGGGCAGAAAGCCGGGGCAGGAAGGAGGAGAGAGATGGGCAAACAAAAGGAACTAGAACACTGGGCTGATTCGTTTCTTCGTGTAGCAAACACCTCTCTGTCTTCATGGCATCTGTTCCTCCTCCTTCTGGCAACTGCCCTACTTTTCATCAGAGGCTCTGGCCTCGACTCTCAGACTAGAGATGGTGCACTCCCACCTCCAGAGACAATGATGTGGATGTAACAAAAAATTCCCAGCAGCCATCTTGCCACTAGGTGTCATCTGTGAATGAAGCCAACGTGGAGGAGAGGACAGATTAGAGAGTGGGGGGTGGGGGGAGAGACTCAGTCAGACCTGATGACATTAGCTAAGCCCCTGGATCCAGCTTTGCCTGAAGCTGAACTATTCCTGGAATTTTAGTTACTTGAGCTAAAACACAAAAAATCCCCTTTTTGCTTAAGCCAATTTGATTTGCATTGGCTTACAAGAAAGATTCCTGATATTATCAGATTTTTCTCCCCCCCCCCTTTTTCTTTTTATTTAAAGTTCAGCAAGAATGCTGAGCAAGCGGCAGATGTGGAGAGCACCAAGCCATCTTCTGCCTCTGGTCTTTTGGGTCAGCATTACCTCAGCACAGAGCCAGCGATGGGCCTGGAAAGGGTGGGGTCCGTCAGGGCCTGTTCTACCAAGCTGGTGTGGCACAGAGAAGACAAAGCCCATTTGCCTGTTGCCCGGCATCTGCTGTCCCAGGGGAAGAGGGGGCGGGGGAGCCTGGTGCTTAGAACACTGGCTCTGGGTCCGATAGAGAGCAGGTCTGCTGCTTATTAGCTGTGTGGTCCTGAGCAACCCTCGTCACCTTGCAGGGCTCAGTTTCTGCCTTTGCAAAATGGGCTAACATAGGAAAGAAAGGCGATCATGCGGGCGGCTGGCTGTGCACAGGGCTCTGGGCTTGAGTCCCGGCCCCACCACTTCTTGGCTGTGGAACCCTGGGCACGTCCCTTCACCCTTCTGTGCCTCAGTTTCCTTGCCTAGAAAATGTGGATGGTGAGAACGTTTCTTTCTTACAGAAGTGTCACAGGGACTAAAGGATCGCATAGAGATGAAGCTGTTAGAAAGGCACCAGGCACGTGGGGACAGCATTCAGTAGCTCCTGCTCTTTTACCCAAAGCCTGGTAGACAGTGTCAATCCTGCCAACATTCACGAGCGCTCGTGCTCTTCCTGATGTGTCCGAAGACCATTTGGCTCTCGATTCTGGCCGAGCATTAAATATTTAACCTCCAAACGTCCCGGTTTCCTCATCTGCAAAATGGAGCATTATCAGTTCTTAGTTCACAGGGCTCTTATCAGGATTAAATGAGGCCACGCTTGGCGTAGCATGCGCCCCATTCATGCACAGGGCTCAACAAATATGAGCCATTATCAATGACAGTATTTCTCCTCCCAGCAAGATCTCAGGGGAAAAAGCCTGAAGCTCATGCCATTCCAGTAGGCACTGGGGCCCAGACAGCCACTTCCTTCACCTCGTGCTATAACTTAAAGAAAACAATAAATTAAAATATATATGCACTTGTAGTTCTTAAAAGAGAAGGGAGGTGTTTGGAACTTCACCCGTTTTCAGCATATAAACATCAACTAGCCCCTCATGTTAGCACCTGCCCTTGTTCTAGCAACTTCTTGACATTAACCAGCCCTGAAAGACCCACGAAAGTCTCATTCAATTCCTTGCTTGGTTTAAGAGGTCATGTGGGTCAGTGGTGGTCTAGGCTTTGGTGTCCCCCAGCCTGGTCTGAATCCCAGGCTGGCTGTGTCAACTGGGTGACCTTGGGCAAGGCACTAGAATAAGCCTCAATGTCCTCATCTGGTAAATGGAGATAATTTTACTTACCCTGCAGTATTAGGGTATGCATCAGAGCAGTTTTCCTCAAAAGGCATTGGTGCCTCCCCCTCATGCAGGACTTATCAGTGCCTTCAATATGCTCACGTACATCTCTAAGCAGGGATGAGAACATGCAGTTTTTCATGGAATCCCTTTTTCAAAGGCATCTTTGTGCTTCAACGCCTATGCTTCAAGCTGGGTTGGTGATGAGGACTGTGAAGACACTCAGAGAGTGGGGTCTGCTGCAATGATTATACCACTTTGACCCTTGCCCTCCAGCTGCAGTTAGGGGGGAACAGCTATCTAGTGTGGCTGGAAAGAAGATAAAAACCCAGCAAGCAAATGAGTTGATCGCTTAACAAAGCATGCAAAAACACTTAGGTAAAACAAAACCCTACCACCTAGTGAAGAATGAGTTTTCAGGTTAAACAGAAGAGGAACCTGAAGAATAACACAGGTCCTTGAAGTTCTTCTGGAAGAACATCTCGAGAATATGGAAATAGAGGGTTCTGTGCTGGGCGTCAGCTGAAAGCAACAGAGTTGGACGAGTGAGCTGACACAACTCAATGTATTCATTATCCATTGTTGTGTAACAACGTACCACAAAATTAGCAGCTTAAAGTGACACATTATGGTTTCCGTGGGTCAGGAGTCTGGACATGGTTTAGCTGGTTCCTCTGTAAGGCTGCCCTAAATGTTGGCTCATTTGGAGGCCCAACTGGGGGCAGAGGCCCCATCTTGCAAGCTCACATGGTTGTTGGCAGGATTCAAGCTCCTTGTAGGCTGCCAGGTAGGGTAACCATTTGTTATGGGCTGAATTACATCCCCTCCAAAATTCATATGTTCAAGTCTAACCTCCAGCCTCCAGAACAGAGAAATAAAGTTTACTTGTTTAAGCCCCTCAGTCTGTGGTATTTGTTACGGCAGCCCGAGCTGACTAATACACCGACCATTCCAGTCTGCAAGAAGACAGGACTTTCAGTTTTAAAACCAGGATAGTCCTGGGCAAGCCAGGGGTTTCCAGGGATGTGGGGCAAATGGGAAAGAGTTGGCTACCCTAGCTGCTGGGCTGAGGACTCCTGGTTCTTGCTGACCACCAGCCAGGGGCCACTGTTGGTTCTTAGCTGGTCGTGGGAGTCCCCCCTTGGCTCTATCTTGGGGGCCTCCCACAGGGTCATGTGCTTTGTCAAAGCCAGCAAGAAGCCACAGGTCCCAGCGACACTCCAGGGGAGGTGTGAGTGCCAGCTGCTGGGGGTCATAGGGACCACCCGAGAGCGTGCCAGCTACCCTTGTTGTCCGGATTTGCTTATGACTCTTAGAGATTGTTCAAGTAATAATAACAGTTAATGATTTGGGGTGCCCACTGCGGGCCTGGCGGTGTTCTGAGGACTCATTTAATCCTGTACCAGTCAGGGATGGTTAGCTTTAGCTGCAGTAACAAATGACCCCTAAATCCCCGCTTAACAATGACAGTTTCTCTTCTGTCCCTGGTAGGTCAGAGCAATCATCGTATGAAGGGAAGTGAATGCAGTGAATCATGGTGCATTGGGCACAGGCTCTTGAAGGGACACATACCACTTCCATCTGAGTCACAGGAACACACCTACATTCGAGGGGGTGGGGGAAAGCAGTCCCACTGTGTGCTGGGGCCGAGAATGAGAAAGCCAGCAGCTGGCTTAGGGGACATCTACTGATGACCAGCCTGCATCCCCCACAGCTGTTATGAATAGGTACAATTATTAGGGACATTTTTCAGAGGAGAAAGCCGAGGCTCAGAGACGTTAGGTAACTTGCTCAAGGACATACAGCTTTTAAGTAGTTAAGCAAGGACATCATCCCACGTCCTCGAAAAGCCTTCACATTTCTCATTCATTCTAGGTCTGTTTAGGGGCCACTCTGGGACACACACACATCCCAGACTGCGTAGCAGGGTGATGGTTTGGAGCATGTGGGGCTGTGGGAGGGCACGTGGCAGGGCCCTTCCAGCCTCCCCTTGTTCCTTCTGCAGCTCAGCTGAGATCACTGTGATTTCCTGTTACTTTGTAATAATTTATGGCAAATCTAATGTGCCCGCCGCTGCATGAGCTCATCCGAATCCCCTTCTATTGTCTGAGCCTCATACCAGGAGACGTCCTCTGAGGGCCCCGGTATCATCACTCGGTGATTTATGGCGCCAGCTTCGCCGCCAGTTGAGGCCAATCCAGTTGGAGGCTCGCCGTGTTCAGGAGAGATGGCAAAAGATCTGGTCGGTTTGTTTTATCGCCAGAGGAGAACAAACCTGAGGAGCGAAGATTTTCAGAAGACTCAAACCAGACAGCGCATTACATTTTCTGCTGCTGTGTCCTTACAGAAAAACCTGGCTGGGCTACAGATGGCTCAGAGGCATCCCAAGCTGACTGTGTTGAAAATCGACCTCAGACCTGCTCCTCCAGCCACCTCCCCATCTCTGTGAATGCTAACTTCACCTCCAGTCGCCAGGCTAAAAACCTCGGAGTCATCCCTGACTTCTCTTGTTCTCATGCCCGATATCCAATTCATTAGGAAACGCTGTTGTTTTTATCTTCAGAATAGATCCAGAGTCTGACCACTTTTCACCACCTCCACTGCCTGCACCCCGGTTCACACCACTGTCGTCTCTCTTGCTTGGACTGGTGCAGTAGCCTCCTTCCCGGAGTCCTGGCAGACACCTTGGCCCCAGTGAGTCTAATGGCCACATGACAGCCAGAGGGATCCTGTTAAAACCCTAGTCAAGGCTGGCTGCTCCTGTGCTCAAAAGCCTTCCATGGCTCCCACCTGCCTCAGAGTGAAAGTGAAAGTTCTCACTGTGGGCTCAGAGGTCCACGTGCTCTATCCCCCTTTCCTTTCTGCCTTTACCTCCCAGCGTTGATCCCTTTGCTCACTCAGCATCAGCCACACCAACCTCCTTATAGTTCCTGACATTTGTCAGGCACATGCCAGCCTCCAGGCCTGGGCACTGGCTGTACCCTCCTCCCTCAGATTCTTGTGGCTCATTCTCTCACCTCTTTTAGAAACTTGCACCTCCTGGCACTCCCTGCCCCTGCCCTGGTTTGTTTTCTCTCCTTAGCACTTAGCAGTATCTGACATAGATATCTGATAGATATTTATAGTATATATCTAAAATATATCTATATAAAACATTTCTATTTTATTGCATGTCTCCCCTTGCTACTTGAATGTTAGCATCTATAGGACACGGAATCTTTCCATCTTGCTCAGTGCTGTATCCTTTGTACCTAGAACAGCAGGTACCTTGTACCTGGCACATAGTAGGTGCTCACTAAACTTTCACTGAGTGTGTGCATTCAGAGGTGAGCTTAGCACTTACTGAGGGCTCTCTGGGGTCCCAGCAGAAGGCCAGCCTGCTGTATACAGTCCGGTGATGGAGCTGGGAGACGGCAGAGGGTCCCCCAGTGTTGCAACCCATGTGGCCAGGGCCTCTGTCTCGTCTTCGGCAGAGCAGGGGTGGTCATGGTATTTCTCCCCCGGGGGGTTGCTATGAGGATTAGCAGCCTGGGTCTTTGTAGAGCACCTGTAAGCAAGCATCAGCAGGTGTTATCTTGTTCAGTTGAACTAGTGGGAGGGAGAAGGGAAGGGACATCCGCCCCTTCTTTCCAGAAGTAGGAGTCCTGCCGCTGCTGTGCTTTACAGCAGAAACCTCTGAGAGTTGCTTTGAGTTGCACTTGACTTGTTAACAAAACCATACATTGTTCCCTTCTGTCGGTATCGAAGTTGACAGCTATTAGCTTCGATTTTACCTCTGTCTTCTCTATTTTGGAGGCAGCACGCTCTCTTCTTAAGGTCTCAGACATTGTCTCCAGCCCTGGGAGCTAGCAGGCTCTGATTGCCATGCCCGCGGGGCCAGCGGCTGCCAGGACCCGGGGGCCAGAGTTGGAGCATGCCCCCCGCCAGCCTCCGCAGGCCTCTTCCCTCCTGCAAGCTGTCCTCCCCTTCCTAGCAGGGTCTTTGCACCTGCCGAGCCCGCCTCCCACGCTTGTCCCTTCCCTCTTCACAAGGACATTTTCATCGCCCTTTCTCACATCTCAGCGCCATCCTTATTTCCCCAGGGGAAGCCTTCCCTCATCCCCCGGGGCTAGATCCGCTCCCTTATTACGGGGGCGCAGCAAAGTGCCTCTTGTTTGGAACACTAATCACAGCTGACATTCATGCACGCGGTACATTGTTTCGCGTCCTCCTCCTACACGCCCTGTGCCATCTACCGGGGCAGTGACTTCTCCGCTTTTGTTCCCAATTGTTTCTCCGGCACGCACAGTGCTGGTTGCACAGGGCCGGCTGGCAGGCACTCAGTAAATATTTGTGGAATGTATGAACCAGCGGCCCACACTTGGTATCCGGTAAACAATGCCTTCTTCAAGCAAATAGCACAGTCTGGCGAGAAGCGCGCATGCCGCGTAGCCACCGCCACTCGAGTTCTCCGCCCCCCTGCGTCTCCACGCCTTTCCAGCTCCCCCACTCGGGGGATGGGGGTGGGGGTGGGGCTTACTCTCCGGCCCTTGGCCTTGGGCTGTAGCCGTGCGCCAGGTCTCCCGTAGTCCCCAGAGACCTTGCTCGATTTCTCTCGATTTTTCTCGCTCTTTCGCCCCTCCTCCACGGCCACGAGGAGCGCATGCTGAGCTGCAGCTGGTCCCAGAGGGAGGATGCTGGAGCCGTGAGGCTGAGCCGCCCCCACCAGGCACCCTGCGGCTCCACGATCCCGGCCGGGCGATGTCAACAGAGTCCGCGGGGCGAGCCAGCCCGGAGCAGCCGGTCCCTGCCAGCTGGCACTCACACAGGCTAGGTCCGCGCTTACTCTTTATGCCCTGGGCTCCTGGGGCTGTTGCTTACGCAGCTTATAGTAGGTGTTCAACAAATACCGGTTGAATGTTTGAACATGCGCCCAGAGAGCCGTGAAAGGCTTCCAAATAAAGCCCCCAGCACTGCGTCTGGCACATAGTAGGTGCTGCATACATGCTCCCTTCTCCCTGCTTCTTCCTCTCAACAGTAGTGGCTCATGGAGGCGCGTATTTGGGCATCTTGGCAACCCTCACGTGGTCCACACTTGACTCTCATGACAGGTCACCCCCAATCCACCAGCCACCCCACCGCTGCCTTTGGTCAAACAGGGCCTGTCATTCTTGCATTCCGTCCTGGCAAAGACTCCTGTCCCCGAGGCAAAGAGGCCCGGGTCCAGCGGAAGCCACTCCACAGTCCCGACCACGGATGGCTGCCCTCTCTATGTGCAAAACTGGGACGCTCTCTCGATCCGACTTGGCTCCTGCTATTTACTATAAATAGTCAAATAAGATCCCCCCCTCCCCTTTCACGTGCAAAAGCCATCATTATGTCAGTGCCATTCCCTGTCACCAGCCCTTTCAGAAGACACAATTAGTGCTGTCTGGGGGCCCAATCTTTTATGTTTGGACACAGTGATTATTTCAGCAGAGAGGGTGAAGAGGGAACCTGGCCCCGTGCGGCCCTCTGGAGACCCCTCTGCTCAGCCTCCACCGCCGCGGAGAGGTGGGCTTGGCGCACCAAGCCGGGCCCTGTGCGCGCGTCCTCCTTCCCGCAGCGCGCTGCGAGCCCGGTGGCTTCCAGGACGCGTGAGCCCCGAGTCCGGGTCAGGCGCACACCGCTGCGGGTTCAAAAGGCGCGGTGGGCTTCCGGCGAGCAGGGCCGTGGGGCAGGGGCCCTTTTCCTGCTCCAGTGCCTGTCCCTGGCCATTCGCTCAAACCAGATTTTCCAGAGGCTTCTGAAGGACTGCTGGCAGCCTGGGGCAGGCGGGTGCTGTATCACCTTCTCACTTAGAGGGCCAGGCCAAGCCTGCCGAGCAGAAAGAAAGGGACAGGGATGGGACGCCTGGGTGGCTCAGTCGGTGAAGCGTCTGCCTTTGGCTCAGGTCACGATCCCAGGGTCCTGGGATCAAGTCCCCGCATCAGGCTCCTTGTTTAGGGGGGAGACTGCTTCTCCCTCTGTCCCCTACTTGTGCTCTCTCTGTCTCTGACAAACAAACAAATAAATAAATAGAGGCAGGATGCCACGGGCTGTGGGTCTGAGCCCCCACGTGGCCCCCTGCGCCCTCCTCAGGCATAACCTTGGCCAAGGCACGGCATTTCTCTGTACGGAGTCCCTGTTTCTCTGAAATAAGAGATTTCAACTACTGCTCATCAAAGATGCTGATGCCCACTGGCTCCCATCCAGGGCTCACCTCTCATCGAGGGCTTCTGATGAGTTTATTTTAAAATTTCAGCCCTCCTGACTTAGATCAGTTTCTCAGAAGCATAGCCTGAGACAGGGATTCTTACAGGGATGATTTATTGAGGAAGAAGAGGCAGGATTGAGCCCAGGAAAAGTCAAGTAAGCAAGTGGTCTCCGCCGATGACCAGCCTCAGCCTGGTCCCACACAGGGCTCTGGGCTCGGGAGGGCACACGTGGGTCGGCGTGTATGTGTTATAGTGGGGGGGTTTTTTGCTTTATGTTTTATTGTGGTAAAATATACTTGCTGTAGACTGAATGTTTGTTTCCCCTGCAAAATTCATATGTTGGAATTCCACAATATTTGTCCTTTTGTGTCTGGCTTACCTAGCTGTGTTTTTGAGGTTCATCTATACTATAGCATGAGTCAGCACTAGGTTCCTTCCCCTCCCCCACTCTCTCCATATATAATTAATTAATTAATTAATAAGGCTTTTATGTATTTATTTTTGCAAAAGAGAGAGTGAGCGAGCACAAGCAGGGGGAGGGGCAGAGGGAGAAGCGACTCCCCGCTGAGCGGGGAGGCAGATGCAGGACTCAATCCCCGGACCCTGGGATTATGACCTGAGCCAAAGGCAGATCTTTAACCGACTGAGCCACCCAGGCGCCCTCCATATATATTTTAAATAGACTTTAATTTTTAGTTCTGGGTTCACAGTACCTTCACTCCTTTTTATGGCCAAACTATATTCTATTGTAGATATAAACCACATTTTGTTTATCCATTCTTCCATTGACGGACACTTGGGCTGCTCCCACCTTTTGGCTACTGTGGATGGTGATGCCATGAACATGCGTGTGCAAGCGTCTGTTCATGTCCCTGTTTAGGGGACCCAGGCTTTTGTCCCGCCACCCACCGTGTCAGTCAGTTGTGGGCCCCCTGGGAGGGGGGGTACGCCCGAGTGAGTAACTTGGGCTTCGGCAAAGGCCAGTACCCGGAGAATGATGCAGCTGAGCCCCTCTCAGCCAATGTTCACAACAGCCAAGGAAAGGGAGTGCTGGCTAGTAAAGGGACCTGGGGTGGGGGTACTAAGGGTGTCCCCTGCACTTCCTATCCCTCACCTGCCTCTATGGCCTCCCAAGGATTTACCACCTTGGTACCTGCAGCAAAGCACTTACTTCCTTGTTGTCTGGCTCCCCCCTCTAGAAAGTGAGTGTCAGGAGCCCAGCACTGTGTCTGTTTTGCTCCTGGCGTGTAGCAGGGCTCAGTAAGCGTGTGAAGAATGAATGAGTAACACTGTGTGCCAAGCACTGTACCCACACGGTCTCTTAGAATTCTCACTGTAAGTCTGGGATGTAGGCGCTGCGATGATACCTCTTTCACAGAAGGGGAAACTGAGGCTGGGGATGTTCGGTGAATTCCCCACAGTCACAAGCCGTATGAGCGGCAGAGCAGGGACATGAATGCAAGGCTGCCACACTCCCGAGGGCACGCTCCCAGCAGCTGAGACCCTTGGCCCCTGTGCATCGTGGAGTGGACTTGTCAGCGTGTGCTTCATTCACACTAATTCGGCTGTGTAGTTGGAGAGAAATTTCAACATGCAGGCAACTGTCAGGCATCATGTGTAATGAGCCAGGCTGGGGGCAGACCCACCTCTGCACTTTCCACAGTCGGGGCTGGTCGTCTTGTGCCCACCTCAGTGGGAGCACAAGCTATGCTGAGGGAGCCCAAACTAAGAATTTTAAAATATTTTATTGAGGAACCGTACACAGGAAGATGCACGAATCTTAAGTGCGTAGCTTGATGGATTCTGACACATTTACACTAAATGTCATGAGCACCCTGATCAAGATGTGGAAGATTTCAACCAACCAGAAGGTTCTCCCATGCCCTGCAGAGCCTGCCCCTTACCCTCCGGGGGCAACCGTTACTGGGAACCCTATCACCCCAGATTCCTTCTGCCTGTCCCTGACCCATGGCTGGCTTCCTCTGTGCAACACTGTCAGCGAGAGCCCTTCATGTTTCATGGAAGGCGACAGTTTGTTCTTTATTGTCTGTGTGGTTTTCAGTTGCATGACTAGATGGCAATTTGTTTTTCATCCCAGTGCTGATGGACGTTTGGGCTCTTTTCCTTTTCTGGCTATTTCAGGTAAAGCTGCTGAGGATGGTCTTGGCTGCGTCTGTTAATGAAGGTTTGCATTCGTTTTTCTTGGGAGAATATCCGGATCGCTGGGTCCTGGACTAGGCGTGGAGTGACTGGCAGTTTTCCAAAGTCACGGTCCGGATTTTCACTGCCACCTGCAGCGTACGGGAGGCCCACACTTGGCACTGCCATCCGGAGGCACCTATTTGTGATGTAACATGGCACCCAGACGTTGTTCCAGTGCGTACATGTCCAATCAGGGTCCAATCAGGAAAACAGAAACCACTCTGGGTGTTTCAACAAAAGGAAATTAACGTGGGGAATTGGTTGCACAGGTGATGGAGGCGCTGAGAAGCCGGGAGTCGGCCCGGTGATCAGCAAAGGCCGGAAGCCACTACCAGCCTGAGACTAGAGGGACAAATGGAGGAGACAGTGGTACCAGAACCGGGGGCAGGGGCCCCCGAGGGAACTAGAGCTTCAGCAGAGCGTTTTGGCGGGAGCTGGAGGCGCAAGAGAGATGGAGAGATGGAGGGAACACCCCCGGAGAAAGAGCGGGGTGCTCCCTTTGTCCCACCCTCCGGTTCCAACAGGCACCTCCCGTTGGCTGACTCCGGGTGGAAGCCAGCCGATTGGACAGCCCCGCAAATAAGGGTTATAGACAGGAGTGCACAGGACCAGGCACAGGGGAGGGAGCCCCTGAGAAATGTTGTACTTCCTGTGGGATGCTCCGCCGCTTACCTTACGGGAGATTTAAGAGACTTTTAAGGATAACTTTGATTCTCTTAATTTTTTGACTTCACAGTTCAATTTAGAACTGAAGCCACAGATAAAGAGTCTCTACTGATATTTAAAGTCTGGCTCGTCATGATGCTCACCCGCAGGCTGGTGTCAGCCGGTCTCATGGGACAGTCCCTGCCCAAGGTGCCTGAGAAAGCGGCGAGCTATCCTCTTCCCACAGGAGCACTGAAGGGTCCTGGCGAGGTGCCTGGGCTGAAAGCCGGTCAGCCTGGGTTTAGTTCCTGCCTCCCCTTTGAAAGCTGTGTGATCTTGGCCAAGTTTCTCAACCTCTCTGAGCCTCAGCTGTAAATGGATGTGGTCTTTTGCGGAGATGAAATGAGATAGTCTGCATAAAGCTCTTAGAACAAACCCCACCACACAGTAAACAATAAATGCTTGTCTGCTTTTCTTTCATGAGCACCTGGGGTTGGTGCCCTCCATACTCTTCACAGCTGTAGCAGGCAGGAACCCAGGCTCACAGCTTTAAGGATGAGGATGTCTGATATCAACTAAAGGAACCCTCACGAAATGGACAAGCGGCTTCAAAATCTTCCTGCAGAGAAATGGCAGATGGAAGATAATTCTAGTAACACAAGAGCAGGTGAGCTGCAAGAAAACAACTGAGTAATATAGAAGTTCATGTGCATAATTTACAAGTTAAGAAATATTCATATCGTGGGGGTTGGTGCTCAACATTTATTTTTATTGTCACGGGGTACAATCAGAAATGTCTGGACCACTCCTGTTTGTCTGACCTTCAAGGAGCGTGGGCTCACAGAAGCCAGCCCTCATGGGACTGGTTAGAGCATGTTCCCGACGGCTAGTGTACCTTTAGTCATGCGCCGCAGAATTTTCGCTGGCACACAGTTCAGCTTAAAAAAAATTTTTTTTGAGTAGTTACACATTTATCGTAATGCGTATGGGAGAAAAATAAAATAGCACATATGTCTTTGGGCAATATTGGTGGAAAAAAATCTCCCCAAAGACCTACCGAGTCCCCATGGGTCCAGTATTTGTACATAAATTCTTGTGAAGGGTGGCTTCAGCTCTGTGTGAGCAAATATTCAGAGGAATGAACTTAGAATAAGAAAGGGGATTTTATGGCTGCCTATTGTTTATGGAGACGTTCTGTGTAAGAGAAGCACTCAGACACTCACAGGAGTGATGCCCGCCCACTCCAGGTTTGGAGGCTGGGCGGGAGGAAGGGGTAGAGGAGGCTGTGTGTGTTTGTGGGAGGAGGAGAGTTTTAGCTGGGTGTGCAACCTTTTATTTCTGTAAAAACAGAGATCTGAAGCAAATTTGGCAAAATGTTAAAATGTGTTTAATCCAAGCAGTTGGAGATATACAATCTGTTACATTATTAACTTTACCCTTTGTGTGTTTGAAATAGTTTGCTATTTCCATGATATGGAGAAGGTGAGTTTGGAATAGGGAGGGTGTAATAACTATTGGAGTCTGGTTTGTTATTTGAAATATTTTTCCCCAAGTGGGGAATACCAGACATATTAGAAGGAGCTGAATCACATTGTCTGTACACATGAGTTCGAAATATACAAGCATAATGAAGTCCCTCTGTCACCACCTCTGTGATCAGTGCTAAGGCTTCGGGAACACCCTCAGAAAAGATCACCTCCTTTCAACCAAAACAAGGCCACCTGGAGGCTATCCCAACCTTCCTTGAAAACCTGTGACTACTCACTTTACTACATTATGAGTTAGGAAAATCTTTGACAGAGAACCCCAGTAATGGGGATTTAAAAAAAAGAGAAGTTTACTTCTCAGAGGTAAACAAAATTAGGAGGCAGTCGTGGCTTCCCTCTTGCGGTCTAAGAAGGCTGCTGTCGCTCCAGCCATCTCATCTGCATTCCAGCCAGCAGAAAGGAGGAAGGCCAGAAGTTGACCATTCCTCCTCCCTGTAAGGATGCCCCCCAGACATTGAACATACCACTTCCACTTACATCTCAGCGGCCAGTGCTCAGTGCTTTGGCCATACCCACCTGCAAGGGAGCCTGGAGAATGTCCTCTATTCCTGCCAGCTGTGTGCCCAGCTAAAAGTCAGGGTTTCTCTTACCAAGGAAGAGGGGCCATTAGATACTGGGGGACAGCTAGAGCGGTCTCTGCCTCAGGGCTGTGGGGGTGGGAGGTCTGCCTCCTGAGGAAGGGTCCTGGGCCATTGCCCTGTCATTGCCTCCCCTAGCCCTGGAGCTCAGGTGGGGGCCTGGGGACCATGGCCATGGAGTTCCATCCTGGCAACCCCGTTTTGCCCACCACGCGGTTCTTTGCTAAGTTCTTTCGTTGGCTCTAACTCCAGGATTTTGCTCAGTCACCCAGGGCATATGGAGCAAATTCAGGGATCTTCCAATAGAAATGAAAGCATTATTTTTACCCCTGCATAAAAATAATAGGTACTCATTATATTTAACAGAAAAGAGAAAATGGAAATATGGCAATGTAAAAGATTTACCCTAAGTTCCACTATCCAAAGACAATCAGTACAATTCACATGTGGGGATTCTTCCTTCTAGACTTATATCTATATGTAATTTCTACTTTTCTTTTTAGCCTGGTTATAATCATATGGTGTCTATGCTTTTTATTTGATTTCTTCATTGAGCGTTGTAAATAAGCCCTTTGCCGCCTCATCGCAGCCCTGGTTAAAATGGCTGCATTCTGCCCCAGCTGGTGGCTGGGTATCTTGGTTCGGTGGGGGTAACGGGGACAGAGCTCTGTTTTTTCTCCCCTCCTTACTCCATCTTGAGCAAGTCGTGTCTATGCCTTTTGCCTCAGGGAAGGGATATGGCAGAGATAGCCTTCAAGTCACTTTCTGGCTTTTGTTTTCCAAAAGCCTCAAGC
This sequence comes from Neomonachus schauinslandi, assembly GCF_002201575.2. NCBI lineage: Eukaryota > Metazoa > Chordata > Mammalia > Carnivora > Phocidae > Neomonachus > Neomonachus schauinslandi. The sequence goes on along the minus strand of NC_058416.1, from coordinate 87,307,202 downwards.
TTCGGGAGCCCTTAGAGCACAGGTTTCCAAAGTGGGGTGGCCCAGGGGGTGCCTAGGGGGATGCACTGGGGAGCGGAGAGATTATCCCGAACAGAGTTCCCCAACCCTGGCCCCTGTTATCTGTTTGCACAACCCATTCCAACTCTCTCTCTCTCTTGCTTTCCCCCACCAGGAGCTGGAAGCCAAAAATTCCCCTTCCCAGTCTTCCTGGCAGCAAGGGTGGCCGAGAGATAGCTCCTCGCTCATGAGAGGTAAGCACAAGCGGGCTGGGAATTTCTTCGAGAGCCTTTGCGTCTCGGCCAGGCCTGCCCTTCCTCCCTCCCCTTTCCAGCGTGCATCCTCACCCAGTAAGAACTGTCTGTGGCCCAGGAGCCAGAGCCCTCCAGCCAACGCTCCCCAGTCCCCACTATGCCCTGTTGCTCCCCATCACTGTGGCTGGTCATCCACCATTCCTCCTTCGACTGTCGGCTCCAGGAGGGCAGGCACGGGTCTCTTCTCTTCACTCCTGTGTTCTCGTGGGGCCTGGATCAGTGCCTGATGCAGAGCGAAGTGCTTGGTAATCTTTGTTGAATGACTGGTTTGGCATGAGCTGCTGTGCTCTGTGTGCTCAGCTTGATTAACCAGTTACCTGCTGGGTCCAGATAGGCATCGGATTTTACAAGCCCAGGTGAAAGTGTCGCTTTTTTGTTTGTCAAAGTAGAAAGAATAATAATGATTCCTGACCTCTGAACAAGGCCTTAAAGTCTCCACACCCCCAAAGGCAGCATAACTTAGTAAGAGCAGAGGCTGAAGAACTTTTCCTGTAAGGGGCCAGATGTAAATATTTTTGGATTTGTGGGCCACACTGGGTTTTGGTTACGACTTCTCCACTTCACCAGCATAGCATGAAAACAGCCACAGACAATATGTAAATGAGTGGGCCCGGCCGGCTGTGTGTCAATAAACTTCATCGACAAAAACAAGAAGTGGGCCAGATTTGGCCAGAGGGCTGTAGTTTGCTGAGCCCTGGTTTAGAGTGTGGATTCTAGAACCAGACAGCCTGGGTTCAAGTCGATTCGCTAGTGGTGCACCTTTGGGCACTTTACTTAATCTTTCTGTGAGTCAGTGTCTACATCTATCAAATAAAGAGGGTGTGTCATTCCGGGTCCAGCAGGAGATGGTGTTTCCCTTGGATGGTCCAGTGAAGGAACTCTTCACGCAGGTGGGCAGAGTGAAGGGTAAAGAGGTTGGCAAAAGCAGGTATGGTTTCCTCTCCTGGGTCTGAGGGGGCAGAGGGGAGAAATGGTGTTATAATCAATCTGGCAGTGAGCCCCGGAGTCATAGAGGAGGAGCCTGCTGGCAAATGCTGTGGTCAAAGAAGATGGAGCTGTTGTCAGAACTGGATGAGATGAGAGGGACCTAGAGGAAAGAACACCCCTACCCCTCTCTCCTCCTGCCCCTCCAGTCTCCTGCTGCTTCCTCCCGCTGGGAAGCCCGGCCAGAAACCAGAGGGCGCCTGGATCAGCCTTCTGGTGCAGAGAGCCCAGTGGGATGTGGCTGTCAGGGGCAAACAGAATATCCAGCACTGAGGCTGGTAATGACATTATAATTATGGTTTTAGAAAATACACCTGTCTGATGTTTGTACACCCAAGTTCATAGTAGCATTCCTCACCATAGTCAAAAGGGGAAGCCACTCAAGCGCCCATCAACTAATACGTGGAGAAGCAAAATGTGGTCTCTCGGTCCCGTGGAGTAGTATTCAGCCTTGAAAAGGAAGGCGAGCCTGACACCTGCTGTAACATGGATGGACCCGGAGGACAGCGCGCTGAGTGAAAGAAGCCGGTCACAAACGGACAGCCACCCTCTGGTGGCACTTACATGAGGCACCCAGAGGAGTCGCCTTCGTAGGAGTCACATCCACAGGCTCTAGGCAGACATGAGTTGTGGAGGACACTGCCGGCCCCGGGGTTAGCGTGAGTCAGTCCGTGCACCTGCGCGCGTCAAGCACCACGGCCACCACAGGCCACCACCGGCCACCGTTGCTCCGAGGGAGGAATACAAATCCCCCTCTTGCTTAAGCCGCTGCTTGGGGGGCTCTGGTACATGCTGCCTGCCCCTCCCAGGGATCCTCCTCCACCCCCAGCCCAGCCCCGTCCCCACCCCCACCCCCACTCAGCTGCAGGATTCGGTGGGGAGGGCGCAAGCTCGCAGTACAACAGGGGAAGCTGCTCCCATTCTGGCTTTCCAACAAGGAGGGCTTAATGAGGCAATTAAGCAGAACTATTTTCTCTTTATCTCCCTCTCCATCTTCCTGAGCCTGTCAGAGCATCGAGCCTGGAGGGCCCTCAAAGACGAGAGGAGCCTGTCCTTCCCCCCCCCCCCCAACCCCCAGTTTCTAGAATGGGTGAACAGGACTCAGAGAGGGGCAGTGGCTGGGCCAAGGTCACACGGCGAGTTAGTGGGACCACACCCAGAGCCCCAGGACCCTGGCAGGTGAGGGGAGTGGAATAGGGACGGTGGCCTGCTGGAAAGCTCACGGCCTGGCCAGAGAGCGTGCTCACTGCGAGGCCCCTGGACAGTACCCGTGTGGGGGACACGGACCCTGTGTGACCAGGTCAGCTGAGTCTTCAAGAGAAGCTAAAATCCACATTTGTAAGGAATACCCTATAGTAATTCAAAGTTCCAGAAAGCCCGGTATAGGCCAAATAAAGAGGTCCTTGCTGAAAGTGTCTGCACTTGGATATAGTGGTGCCTGTGGGGGACACAGCCCCGAGGGTGGATGGGGAAGAGTGTAGGGCCCAGCACGGTGGACACCTGGCTTCTCCTGGTCCCCTGAGTAGTGAGGTGGGATCTTCTTGGACTGCCCACATTCCTGTTCTCTCCCAGACCCCCTTACAGCCAAGGAATCTGTAGCAGCCCAGCCTGCACAGTGTATATGTTGTGTACTGCACAAGGGTGCCCACGAAGAGGTCATCAGGGGTGATTTCAGGCCATGCTTGGCGGGCTTGCGTGGCCGCTCATCCTGGAAGAAGCATCCACCGCCTGTTGTAATGCACCCACCCAGAGGCGCTCCTTTTTCTAATTTCCTGCAGTGGTGCCAGGTCAGTCTGGGTCCTCCAAGAAGCAGATTCCAAGGGGAGGTTAGATGTGCAAGAGGTTGATTGGGGGAAATAGCTGTGAGGGGGGAGGGGAGGAGGAGACAGGAGAGCCTCCAGGCTGAGATGCTGGCCTGGCCTGTGGAGGAGCAAGGGGTGGAAGGGGGGTGAGGTAGCAGGGGCTCCACACAGTCCCCGGGAAGTTTTGTTCGGGCTGATCTTGAGTCCTGGAGCCAAGGCGTGCCATGAGCGGCATCATTTCCCTTCCATGCTGGGCCGTTGGCGGGAGCCCCTGGGGACGCAGGGGGGGGATCCAGAGCACAGCAATAGAGCTGTGAAGTATAAGACCCACAGGGCTCATGGTCAAGGCCAGCACACATGCTGTATTTGCTACTGGGGGCCCTGGTCTGTGAAGGCATGCAGGCCTGGGATTTCTTTGATGCCTTATACTTCAGGGTAGCCGTGCAAGCGAATTTTGCATCAATATCACAGTAGATCTGAAATTGCTGCAACATAAAAGCTGTCCCTTACCCCACAGCGTGACGCCTCATGCCCAAGGGGAGTGCATGGTCTTATAGAGATATATTAGTTTCTTGTTGCTGCTGGGACAGATCGCCAAAACTTAGTGGCTTCACACAGTACATATTCTCGTACACTTCTGGAGGTCAGAAATCCAAAATGAGTCTCATGGGATGAAAATCATGGTATCAGCAGGGCTGGGTCTTTCCTTGCGTCTTTTAGCTTCTAGAGGAGGCCTGCATTCCTTGGCCATTGCCCCTGCTCCATCTTCAGAGCTAGCAACAGCTCCTTTGTTTTTTGGGGGAACCGCCCCCCCATCTTAGCCATGTGCTGCATGTGGATGTGACTGTTCCCCTCTCCTGTCCAACTCAAGGATGAGCAAGAGGCTCAAGCCTGGCTCATCAGAGTGGTTCATGACCTAGGCCAGGCCAATGAGAGCTTTACCTGGGATTTGGGGTGAGCTCTTTTTCTGCAAGGTGTTTAAGCCAATAAAATGAAAATCTGGAGCTGCTGGTGGTCCTCCTGCCTCCAGGTATGAAGACCTGGCTTAAGAGTAAAGTCTACACAGAAGAAAGGCCAATTGCTATTGACCTTGAGACCTGGATCCAGCTGTACCTGAAGCTAGCTACATAGGCCCTGAAATTTTCAGATACTGAGATCTTAAATACCCCTTTTGGCTTCAGCCAACCCAAATTGAGTTTGTAATTCTTGTTACTAGGAGTCCTGACTGGTACTCCCTTCTCCAATTTTGAGTACCCAACCCAATACTGCAGAATGAACATGCTAAACTCATGTCAGCCTCGCTCACTTTTCTTCCTCTCCCTTCTCCCCCACCCCCCAGCTGTGTTATTGGGTGATACATCCTAATGTATATTTAACAGTGGCTCAAAATCAAATTAATTTAGATTGGTTAATAAACTGTAACATCCGTTTCTAAATCAAGCTACATTTTCCTCTTGAGCAACTAAATTCATGCCTGTTGGTTTAATTTGTTGCTATTGTAATCCTTTAACGCTGATGAAATTATGGAAAGGTTTCTAGTGAAATTATCCAGATTTGATTAGGGTTGGACATATTAATATTTTTCCTTCCCAGTAGTCTTTGGAGAGAGATTGGCTGAGGGTATGCGGTTTCCACGTGCTGTGGACTGTGATCTCAGAACGCGGACTCATCCTGTCCCTTGGCAGATAATCCTTCTTTGGGTGTGCATTTATTGAGTGCTGACTGTACGCAGAGCCCTGGATGTTCATGTTCTCAGTGGAGGGTCTGAAAGAAGAAGAGCTTCCCGGCGTCTATGGAGGAGTTGTTGTGGGTGATTTAGGGGTGCCTCCCTATGGCCCCACCTCCAGTTATAGTGGAGCCTTGTGTCTTGTTCACTGTAACCCCAGTGCCACGGAAGTAGGTGCTCACATGCCACACTGTTTGACCTTGACCTTGACCCTGAAGAACCTCCTGCTGACACAGGTGTGATAACACCTCTTTCTAAGGCCCCAGGGCCAACTGGTGGAGGCAAGGGAGGGGGGAAGGGGCGGGTCCAGGCCAGACACAGCCCCACGGAGAGGAGTGAAACCCGGCAGGTGGGTCTCCCTGTCTGCCCTCCCGCTGCGGGCCCTGCCCAGGTTGCCCCGCCCACCAGCTAACTCCATTTGTTGTGGAATATGCCAGGCCTCGCCCCAAATAGCACATAATCTGCAGAGGAATCTGAAGTGGGTTTCCAGGTTCCCTCCTTCAGGAAAGAGTGGGTTGGGCAGGGCCTGGGAGCTAAGACTCGTGGTGCATGAGGTCGGGCACAGAGAGGCCCCCTAGGAGGGTCCCCCACCTCCAGTGTCCAGCCAGTCTGTGGGGAGGGGGGTCTCCACTCACTGGCATTCTGGTGGGTGATTCCTGGGCCTGGCAGAGTTCTCTAGAAGGGTTGCTGCCCCTTTACTCCACTTGGGTGAGTGATGCAACAACGGGGTGGGCCAAGTCTCTGCTCAACGCTGATGCCTTTCAGATCCCCAGATGGGCGGAGCAAAGTCCCACTGTGGAGCCTTTGCCTGAGCCGCTCCCTCTGCTGGGCCTGCCTTTTCCCTGCCTCGAGTCTGCTCCCCTTCATGCCAGGAGCTGAGACCTGAGTCTCTTCCTCCTCCTCGGAGAAGCTTCCCTGTCTCCTTGGAATATGCTCTCCTGGCTCTGGGTGCTTCCCCTTTGGAGAGTCAACCGCAGGTGCTAATTGAGACTTGTGGAATTACTTCCTCATACCCAGCTCCCCCCCCCCGCCCGCCCTGCCCGGCTGCGAAGTTAATGAGAGGAGGAACCCCACATTTGTAACCCAGAGTTGCCCTGTGGTCCACAAATGTGTTTGGCTGCCCTTGCAAAGAGCTTTATGACTTTTAAGAAATTAATCGGCACCATTTTTTTTAAAAAGATTTATTTATTTATTTGAGAGAGAGAGAGCACAAGCGGAGGGGAGAGGCAGAGGGAGAGGGAGGGAAATCCTCAGGCAGACTCCTTGCTGAGCGTGGAGCCAGACACCAGCCTTGAGACCACGACTCTGAGATCATGACCTGAGCCGAAATCAAAAGCCGCTGCTCAACTGACTGAGCCACCCAGGCGCCGCTAATCAGCACCATTTTAAAGTTAGGAGATTTCACCTGAAAATCTGGATTTGGGGCCTCTGTTTAAAACAAATCAGAAGATTCGGTAACCTTGGGCCCTACATCCCTACATGAGGACAGTTGGCGGGAATTGGCCTTTAAACAGGGTGGTGAGCTCCTGTTCACTTGCCCCACTCCCCACCAGCCCCTATCGCCCACCCCCAAGCTGCGTCGCCTGCTTACATTACTTGTCTGACCTCCATAAATGGTGTGCTTCAGCCCTTCGCCGACTCCTTGTGTCCTGGCCCCTTTATGTCTGCCTTTATGTCCAGTCAATCCTCGAAACCACCTGGTGGGACACATGTCCACATTTTTAAGACAGGAAAACTAAAATTTAGGAGAAGTTAGTGCCCTTCCCTGTGTGGCCAGGTTGTGACTCGGCTTGAAAGCTTGGTTTTCATCGCTGGCTGCTGGGGCCAGGCTGCTTGCAGGGGAGCCCAGCCTCTTCGCCCACTGCTGTCAGGGGGCTGTGGTCAGGGCTGTCTTGGCTGGGCTGAGCATCTTTCGCAGGGCTCCTGAGGTCCCCAGGACTTGGGAGGCATAGTGCCACAATCTCTGGACGCAGAATCACCAGCACTCTCCCTGACACTCACACGACCGCCGGGCCCTTCCCTCCTGGTGTTTGGCTACTTACCAGTCATTTATAAAAAAAGAAAAAGTATTGGCCACCTGCTAGTACGAGGCCCCATACAAAGCCCTGTGTAGCTTCCACAACGAAATCAGACGTGACTCCTAGAGTCTAAAGGAGAGGAGTTCTCCCACCTTCTAGAACGTCAGCTCCATAAGGGCTGGGCTATTGCCTGTCTTGTCCCCCACTGACTCCCACCGCCTCAAACATTCTCTGGCACATAGTAGGTGCTCAGCAAATGTTTGTTGAATGAAGACCAGCATGGCAGCATCTTTCCATACATTTGCTGATGGGAACTCCTCAAAAGGAGCTCTTCTTGTTATCCCTCCTTTTGGGATGGGGCATCTGAGAGGTGAGGGAATTGGCCCGCTCTGCCCCGCAGCTCGAGGTGGGGCCAGACAGATTACATGGGCCTCCTCCTCAGGCCGGCCTCCTCTTCCTTCTGCATTTCCTTTCCAGCATGCAACTGTGGCTTGTTGTTGTTGTTGTTGTTGTTTTGACACAGCGGATTTTCAGAGCCTCTGGTTGACACCCAGTGACTAAACAGATGGGTAGGGAAAGAGTGTCTCCCGTCACAGGTCATCAAAGCCCATCCAGGCCACTCCAGGGGGCTCACCTCATGGAAAGGGGCCTCACCTCTTCTTCAGAAAGAACTTCATTCTGGAATCCAATCGGCATGGAGGAGTTGCTCCTGGAAGGGAATTTCGACATTCATCAGACGTAATTGTTTCCTTAAGTGAAATATTCAAACAGAGCTTCAAGGAATCCAACAAAAGAAAATGAGGTTTAGGGGAAATACACACACACACACACACACACACACACACCGCATTCTTTCCTCAAAACATAAGCTGGAAGGATTTTATCTGCTCTCAGAGGGAAAACTCAAGAGGTTTAATTTAAAACTTGGGAGGGCTCATGGCTTTTCAATGGGGTGATTGTTTCATAGTCAGGGAATGAGATAATACGAAAACGTTTACGAGCCAGTGTTTGGTTTGGCTTCAGAAATTCAAACCCAGCGTCCTTCTGAGAGCTTTCGGGCCTCGAGCGCCGCTGGGCTGGTGTCTCCCCTGGTCAGAGAGCAGATCTGCAATAGCATTCATGCCGCCCGAGCTGTCCAGGGGGGATGCAGGCGGAGGGAGGGGCTTGTGCGTATGTGCGGCCCGGGACGGGGTTACCAACCCTGCCTCCTTGTCACCCAGCCTCGGGGTGCCCGGAACCCTGGCGACAGTGTAACATACGGACTGAGCATCTGGAAGCCCCTTGACATGACATTATCTTTTGCTCTGTCAGGGTTCATAACTATCCCCCCATCTTCATCAACCCGCTGGATGGAGAATCCAAACCAACCTTCTCAGAAGGGCAGGCTGCATTGTCCCGCCTTCCTGGGAGTCTTTTCCTGTGGGTTTTATCAGTTGGAAACGAGCAAAATGAGCCCCGACCACGTTGGTGTGAAAGTCCACGACGCTTCTCCCCTTGGCTTTGCCTCTTTCATTCTGCTCCAGGCTCTTTTGGGAAAATGCTCATTTCTGGGAGAACAGGGTTTCTTCCCAGGGCCCGAACTCAGGGAGAAGGGAAACCGGCGAGGACAAAACCGGGTGGCCTTTGTTCTTGGAAGGAGCCTTTCGAGGAGGGAGAGCCTGCCTCGTGGGTGGCTGGACAGGAAGGGAGCTCCACTGGGTCCCCCGATGGTCTCAATTCAGAGGCAGCATGTCCCTCGGGGAACCTGGTTCATCAGCCACCTGGTCCTGCCCTGCATGGAGCCCCCTGGGCTGTGGACACCAGTGGGGGAAGGTGAGGCCTGATCTCAGAGAGTGTGCCTCTCAAAAGGCTGCTTGCCTTACTTTCTGCAACTGGCTGCTGACTTTTGGAGACACCCCCCCCCCAAAAAAGGGTTTCTCTTCTCAAGAATTCTCCCCATGGAGCCCTGCCTCTCAACGTCCCCTAGGACTGGCCCTAACTTTGCCCCCAGCTCTCACCCACCAACACCCATCCTTAACCCTAACCTTACCCTCCTGTGAGGCCTGGGCAGCTGGAGGTGAACTTTGGCTCTCCTGGTGGCTGTCCCAGCGTCCCCTCAGCCCCTCAGCCCTGCTGAGGACCCCGCAGGGTGGGCTGCTCTCCTGAGCAACCACACCAGCATCCCCCAGCGGTGAGATGCTGGAGAACACCAGCCACTGTCAAGGGCTCCCCCATGTGCTGACTCCACCCTGCTCTCTGAAACCCACGGGGCAGCGGGGTCGCACTCCCTGAGGGCCCGAGGGCAGGATCTCTCCTGGCTTCTCTGGCCTCTGGGGGCTGCCGGCAGTCCTTGGCCTCCTTGCCTGCGTCACTGGCTGTCCTCTCTCTGGGTCCCTGTGTGGTCACATGGTCTTTGTACCCATTTGCCTGTCATTGGCTTCAGGGCCCAGAGGGATCTCGACCTGACTTGACACCATCCACAAAGACCCCGTTTCCAAACAAGATCACGCTCACAGGTTCTGAGTAGACATGGATTTGGGGGGGTGGACACTCTTCAACCCGGTGTGCTCCCCGTGAGCCTGCACTGGGCTGCACTTTCCATGTTTCCCCACGCCATCCTCACAGCAGCCCACAGATACCCCCACGGCCAAGGCCACAGCGCATGTTCCCATGCGCGGAGAGGGTACAGAGGTTCAGAGCCGTGGAGAGACGAGTGTCCCCGGTCATGCAGCTGGAGCGACAGTGACGCTGCCATCCAAGCCCCAAGCAGCTGACTCTGGAGCTCTCTGGCTCTGTTGAAACCTCTACATGTCTGGCCCTCCATGCACTTAGCCCAAGAGCAGCCCGAGGGAGAATCCTCCGGCTCGCAAAGCTCATTTCTTTGGGGCACTTATTTCTAGAGCCTCCTTCCAAGCAGACAGACCCAACCAGCCCATGCTGGGGGCACAAGGGACTGAAAGGTGATCTGGGCAAATCAGTGGAGACAACACAGAGCATCAGGTGCCAGGCCTGCTCGGAGCTCCGAGGTCTGCTTTGGGGTGAAGACAGAATTGTGCACTTTACTGGGCTTAATTTTATGTGAGTTTTACCTAGAAATTTTTTCTGTCTTCACATTTTTCCTTTATCGAAAATCTCACCACTAGAGTTAGTCTTTGGTCTTGAGGCGCTAGAAAGGCCACCACCAGGGTCCCTTGTTTCGTCGGAGCCGCGGTGTCCAGGAGGCCCAGGGTAGAATGCACATATGTCTCCTGAGAGGTGGGGAGAGAGAGCCAGGCTACCACCAGAGCGGGGCGGGGATGTCTCCTTGGCCAGCTGTCCCTGTACAAAGCACGGGGACGCGGTGCCGGACAGGTGAATTTAATGGTGTTTCTGGGAAAGGAATATAGAAAAAGGGAGGGCAGCCGGGAGGCAGAAGGTTGAAGTCCACCTGCTTCTCCTGTTTTGGCTGCTGGCCAATCCAGCACATCCCTGTCCTCACTCCATCAACTGTCCCCAGGCCCCTGCCCGTCCCCACCCCCCCGCCCCCGCCAGGGGAGCGGCGTGGCTGAACTGTCAGCCCCGGGAGCATAGCTTCCTGTGTATTTGCCGAAAGGTCTGATACAGCAATAGCTCAATTTTATTGATCGTGTCAATGGCAATAATTCAAGAAAGCTATTTAAATTCACGGGAGGAAGCCAGAGCAATTATCCGCGTCTGCCTCAGATTCTCCATCATTTTTGTTGTTGGCTATTGAGCACGGAGACAGACATTTTGTGTAAGGCTGATGTGGCAGCACAGGGGGCTGGTGAGGGCTGGGGTTTTATTTGCAGCCCAGGAGAAAAAAATCATAATCAACAGTTCGCCAGATATAAATCTATATGCACAAAGGTTTACGGGGCGTTATCACGGGGCGTGCGGGCACCCAGCGGTTTAAATTCATTTTGTCCCTAATCCCAGCCAAATCCCCTTGGCATATTCCCGCAGTCCCTATTTCAGCACGTAATAACATTGTGATTTGTGATGGAGCAGGTGATTTTTTTTTTTTTTGCAGTCTTTCCCCTGTAGTTAAACTTTAATGAAAACTTAAATCACACCAGAATTCTCGCAGGTGACAAGCAGATGAGATCAGTAGAAGGCACGGCGAGCCTGGCTGGGTGGGCTGTGAGGTGGGGGGGATGAGAGGGAAGAGGACCCCACCCCCCTGCCACCACAGTGCCTTGCACCCCATCCCACAGCATCCTCTCTGGGCAGGAATCATGATTAATTCAGGTCTAAATCCCTGGCTCCTGGCATAGTGCCTGGTACACAGCAGGTGCTCAGTGAATAATTGAACAAGTGAATGAGCTGGGTGGGTTGCTTACTTTACGGGGTGGTTGGCCCAACTCCGTTGCTCCTAGATATCATGATGTCATGGTATTTTCTCTGTCTGTGCTGGACATCTTCTGTTTGCCTCTTCAGGTCTGCTCTCCACCCTTTTCTATTCTGATCCCTACTGGCTGACTCACGTAGGCTGTATCCCCTGGAGTCCTCAGCCCTCTGGTATCTAGGGGAAGCCAGCCAATGGGAGGCACCAGCTGGAGGTGGGAGGCAGGTGGAGAAAGAGGCCAGGGTATTTATTCCCCAGTTCTCTATCTGCCTGCCTCAGATTGACTGCGTCCCTCCTATTGGGAGGCTCTTATAGGAGGCTCCTCTCCTAGCACCCCTCTTAGGTTCCAGTAACACACTCACCCATGCGCCCTTCAGCTGCATTAACAGCTCCTCGCCTTGCTGATGGGGAGAGGCTTTAACAGGCCCTGCCCATACTTTTACAAATAGTTGCTTTGTTAGCTTTTCTCCATTTCCCACCTGAGGGTGCCCTCTGTTTTTTTTAAACTTTATTTATTTGTTTTTTTTTAAGATTTTTTATTTATTTATTTGACAGAGAGAGACACAGCGAGAGAGGGAACACAAGCAGGGGGAGTGGGAGAGGGAGAAGCAGGCCTCCCGCGGAGCAGGGAGCCCGATGCGGGGCCCGATCCCAGGACCCTGGGGTCACGACCCGAGCCGAAGGCAGGCGCCCAACGACTGAGCCACCCAGGTGCCCCTTGCCCTCTGTTTTTTATAGGGATCCTAACTGATAACATAGCTAAGCCATTATGTTCTAATGATTATCTTTTTAAAGTAAGTTCATGTGTTTTCACTCAAGTACCGACTTTGTCTTGCTGCAAGTCAGCAGTTCTCAAAGTGTGGTGTCAGACTAGCGGCCTCAGAATCACCTGGGAGTTCATTAGAAATGCAGATTCTTGGGCCCCACCCGGACCTGCTGAGTCCGACGCGCCCAAGGTGGGCTCAGCTACCTGTGTTTCCACGAATCCTCGTGGGGGTTTTTGACTCACGCTCAGGCCAAGAACTGCTGCTTGGTTAATTCTCACAAATCATAGGTTTGGTGTGTGTGATCCACACTAGTGGTTACCTTCCTAATATCCATTCTCTCCTTTTTTTTTTTTTTAACTAATAAAACCATAATTTCGTACAGGACAGCAGTGTGTCTAGTTTAAACTCTACCTTTCCAGCTTCCTCAGCAGATAGGGGGTTGCCCATGACACAGTTCTGGCCAAAGAGACCAAAGAGATGGAAGTGGACGTCATTGGTGGCGCTTCCGTGAAAGCTGTTTAGAAAGTGGAGAGGGGCACCTGGGTGGCACATTCGGTGGTGTATCTGGTTCTTGGTTTCAGCTTGAGTCGGGTCTCAGGGTCCTGGGATTGAGCCCTGTTTGGGGCTCCCCACTCAGTGGGGAGTCTGCTTGTCTTTCTCTCTTGCTCTCTCTCTCTGCCCCTCCCCCTGCTCACACTCTCTCTCTAAAATGACTGAATAAATCTTATTAAAAAAAAAAAAGTGGAGAGTAGGGGTGAGGAGCAGAAGAAGCTGGTACCAGATTTTTTACCCTTTGCTCTTACCCCTCTTTCTGCCTGGAATTAAGATGCAATGCTGGAGGTAGAGCAGCCCCCTTGTGACCATAGGTGACCATTAGAATGAAAGATTTTAGATAAGAGACTGAATTTCGATAGCATGGTGGAGCTCTCTCTTAACAAAGAGACGGTTTATTTGGGGGAAGCCACTGTTATTTGAGTTTTCTGATATATGTAGCCAAATGCAAGTCATAGGTTAAATAAGTATACAACTGTGACAATAAAAAGTGTTCATTGGTGTGTGCCACTCCAAATCGTCTTGCAGGTCACAAAACCCTGCTTGGATTAGAACGTCATTGTTAAAGGCAAGATGCACTATAGATTGGCAAAAAGAGGCTTGCCTGACACGGAGCTGGGTTCACAACAGATTCTGGGTTTTATGTCTCTGTTTATACCTACATTCTGGCAAAAGGGGATTTGAAAAATTTTCCGGAGTCAAGTTAAGCTGAAATTACTTTGGAAGAGGAACCAAGGAGATCTGGGTGGTATCAAACGACATTTTCTCCATCATCAGCAGCACTGTCATCATCATCAATTACAAAATCTCTAGAATGGCCACTGTTTACAGGGCCATGTGCCAGATACCAGGGACTCCAAAGGCACTAGTGGCCTGACCTAAGCTTCCAAGTTGCTCACTGTGCAGGCAAGAGGAGAGACCAAGAGGTCACAGGAGCTGGGCAATCAGGGAAGACTGCGTGGAGGAAGTGGCATTTGGATTGGCAGTCAGGGGAACAGAGACTGTCAATTAAGTGAATATCTACTTATTCCAGGCATTGTGTAGGGGCTACTGGCCAGTCTCATAACTTCTCTGTGATAAAGGGATTACCACGAGGAAACAGGCTCAGAGAGGCAAAGTGACTTGCCAATGTCACACAGACTCTTAGGGGTAGAGGCTCAACTCTGAACTGTGAGAACCCAATCTAAGCCTATCAATATTATGAATGGGGCTCCCACAGGACATGGAGAGATGCCAGGGAGGGGACCCCAACCCCAGAGAGACCACAGTCTTTTACTGCAGCCAATGGCTCAGAATCTACCAGAGCCCTCCAAAGAGTTTTTAATTATCCATATTTTCTAGAAGAGGAAACTGGTTCAGAGAGGTGAATCCACTTCCCCAGGGTCATATAGCTAGAGGAGCAGAGCTGGGACTCAGGCCTAGATCCATGGGGCTCCAGGGGCTCTGAGTGCACTGTGGATCCCAGGAAGGTTTCATGGAGGAAGAGGACTAGATTTGTTGTTGTTTTTGCTTGAAGGACAGTTTACTTTGTTGTTGTTGTTGTTATTGAATTATTTTTTTATTACCCCTCATGCTTGTTAATCCCTTCAATCTCCATAACCACGTGGAGTTGGTACTATTTTTGACCCCACTGTGCAGAAAGGGAAACTGAGGCAGGTTGTTATCCAACCTCTCTGTTCTTTACTTTTTTGGGCACTTCTCTTATTCCCCATTCTGCAGGCAGCCCAGTGCCCTGGACAAGGTTTGTGTACAATTCCAGTGGAGTGTGAGCAGCAGGGGCTTACGTCTTGATCATCTGAGGCATTGCTTGTAACCGCCTAATCTCACTGATGGACTCCCGTCATGCAACGCTCTTCTTCCTCTCCTCACGTCGTGGCTCCTGCAGGGCATGTCTATGGCCTGCCCTGCCCAGGCTCCCTCTTTCTGGAAGGAAATTCTCCCCTCCTGTGTCCCACTGGGGGAATCCCTGCTTCCTTGATCTTCACCTGTGCGGTTTGAGTGTGTGAAACTCTGCCCCATCACCACAGCCATTGGTCTAGGGGTAGTCATGTGACCTAGTCATGTGGCCCAGGCTGAGCCAATGAGAACCTTCCCTGGGACTTCTGCTGGAACCACTTGGGAAAAAGATCTCTTTTCCCACCGAGTTGTTACACCAGTGGGATGTAATTGAAGCTGCCTGAGAAGGAAACCAGCCTAGAGGAAAGTAGCAGCAAGAAGGAGGGACCGATGACATGATTTGTGCCCCTGAATCCAGCTATGTCTGAAATCTACCCTGGACTTTTCGATTGCACGAAGTAAATCTGAGAGTTGGCATTCTATATCTGGTTCGCTGATTGTCCTGACACATTCAGCCTCATTTCTAAGATTCCTATTCCCCGTCCCCAGGCTGGGGCATTTCTGGTCGCAGCAGACTTTGCTGAGGTTTGGGAGCGAGGGAGGGGTTTTATAAACCATGCTGCTCAGCCTCCCTGCCTTTCCTGTTTTTCTGTCCCCTTCCTCCCCTCATCTCCCAGAGACAAAGCCTCCTAAACTTTCCTATGCTGCCCCCACCCCCACCAAGCTTGGGCCCCCCGTCACACATTTCCAAACTTTCATCATCGTGTCTTAGTGAGGAAATGGTTATCCACTCTTTCCCCATACTCTGGCCTCATAGAACAACCAGCTTTGGCCTTCACGATGTCCACTTTTCCCTTCCCCTTTGTGAAGAGGCTAAAGGCATGAAAAGGTCTAAGTTCAAGTGCCAGCCCTGCCCCTCTATTCAGCAGCTGTGTGACCCTGGGTGTTACTTCACCCTCTCTGTGCCTCCTAACGTGGTCTGTAAAATGGAAATACAGATGAGGCCTTTTTCTTAGGTCTGCTGTGAGGATTAATTGAGCGAATTTATGGAAAACACTCAGAAGCAAGCTCTGCTCTGAAGTGTTTGTTATACAGTTATTAAGAGGAGGCAATGGGGTGCCTGGGTGGCTCAGTTGTTAAGCGTCTGCCTTCAGCTCAGGTCATGATCCCAGGGTGCTGGCATCCAGCCCTGCATCGGGCTCCCTGCTGGGCGGGAAGCCTGCTTCTCCCTCTCCCACTCCCCCTGCTCCTGTTCCTGCTCTCACTCTCTCTCTCTCTGTCAAATAAATAAATAAAGTCTTAAAAAAAAAAAGAGGAGGCAATGTAGGAATTCATGCCCCCGCTGAAATGAATTACACTACCTCCCTTAGAAGGCAGAAGCAGTTACCATTCCTCCAACCCAGTGCGTCTGGGGTTTCTTCTGCCCAAACAGAAAGGAGAGCCCTGAGAGGTTACCGGGTCAGGGAGGCAGGTTAGGGGAACCTCACACGTGGAGGGGCAGCCTTCGGACTTGAGTCCTGGGAATCAGGAGCTGTTACTGGTCTTGGAGTAGGGAGAGGAGGTGTTTCAGTCTGCCGTCTGGGGCGGTATGCAGTGGTGCCACATTCTTGCTATAACTTAAGGACTCCAGCCCTCCGGCTCCAGCAGTGGGTAATAAAGGAGCCCCGGCTCAGTGTGAGCTGAGAGCCGCCGACAGCCTAACCGCTGACGGGGAGATGAAAAAAGGACTCAATCAAGCTAACAGCCCTTCCTGGCTGCCCTGCGGCGATTGCGCTTTGCACGAGCTGGCGAAAATACTGGCCCTTAAGTGTTCTCGCTCTCCGGGGAGCAGCTGCGAGAGGAGAGGCGACCGCTGGGCCAGCCTGGAGGGTGCGAGCCGCTGGGGGCTGCCGGGAGGGGAGTTTCTTCCCCGCCTGCCCGAAGTAACCACATGGAGCCGACGTGCTCTTTATGTGTGGTGGTCTCACTTTACTCCACTGGGCAGACGAGGAAACAGGCTCAGAACTGGAGAGCGGCCCGTTCGAGGTCATATGCGGTCATATGCCTGGGAAGTTCCAAATGTGGACCACGTGTGTCTGACTCCAAATTCCGGGTAATTGTTGTGATGCTGCCAGCCTCGCAGATCTGTGAGGAAGGGGGCGGAGGAGCCGGTCTGGGGTGGGGAAGCTGATTTGGGAAGCAACTTAGGGAAGGCCGAGCCTGGGCGGGGGTGCTTTGCAAGCGAGATGAGGGTGACCTGCATGCAGAAGGAAGAGGGCTGTGTGTGTGTGTGTGTGTGTGTGTGTGAGAGAGAGAGAGACAGAGACAGAGACAGAATTATTAGCCTCTTTCTTGATTCTTCAGAATTCCCTGATGTCCCAGACCGCTTCCAAAGCTGTGAAATATCCACTCATTCATTCATTAAACATATACATATATTTAACTGAGCGCCTACTACATACCAGGCATTATGCTAAACTCTGGGAAGTCTAGCAGAGGACAGGACAGACCAAATCAGATCCTTCATGGAGTGTGTATACTAGTTGCAAGGCAGAGAGGAAAAAAGGTAAATCATCAAGGAAGGACCCCCCCCCCAAAAAAAGGTAAACAACAAAGAGCGGAGTCTCAGGATTAAGGCAGGGGTGGTAAGATAGAAAGTCACTGGCATGGATGGGGAAGGGCCACTTTAAATAAGATGAGCTTGGAAGGCTTCTTGGAGGAGGTGATGTTTGAGCTGGAATATTTGATGTTTCTGTGTGTCAGGAAAAAGCCGAGGGCTGGGCACCTGCAGGCTGGGACTGGGTGAGAAAACCTCTGACCCCCTTCATCTTCACCAGAAACCCTTCAGATGACTGCAACTGCAGCTGAGGTCTTGCCTGCAACTTACGGGGAGACCCTGAGCCAGCGTCACCCCCTAAGTCACTCCCAGATTCCAGACCCCCCCCAGAAGCTGAGATAATACTTAATTGTCTTTAAAGCTGCAAAGTTTGGGTGCATCTTGTTATGCCGCAACAGGTAACTACTACAAGGGCCACCTTGGAGGGAGAGGTTCTTTTTGAGTGAGAAAATCTTTCCTGGAGACTCACCAGCCGTTGACCGCATTGTGTCACATGATCGGGACTAGACCAATCTCTGGCAGGGGGCGTGGTCATCTTGAACCAA
This sequence comes from Neomonachus schauinslandi, assembly GCF_002201575.2. Lineage (NCBI taxonomy): Eukaryota > Metazoa > Chordata > Mammalia > Carnivora > Phocidae > Neomonachus > Neomonachus schauinslandi. Next base: position 87,289,741 of record NC_058416.1, on the reverse strand, counting down.
TCAGTCTGCTCGCCCTGGGGCTGGCTCTCCAGTACCAGGGAAGGTGGCAGGTCCTGGAGCGAAACCAGGGAAGAGGGTGTGTGAGCACTTCCTCCTGTCCTCCAAAGCCTGGTTTAACCCTCAGTACATCCTTCAATGTCAGCAACTACCACGTATTGAGCACTAACTGTATACCTGGGTTTTCACCTGCACGGAGCTCTGGCTCCACCGTATTGTCGCATCTACTTGCCCTCATCTTAGCCTTTGCACGAGCTGGTCCTGCCACTCGGCGTGTCTTTATGCCCCTGTTGCCAGTTCAAGTCCCGCCCTTCCTGCACGGACCTCAGGCTCCACCAAGACTCCCACCCAGAGATTACGCGGACAGATCTGGTGATTTAATCACTATCACCGCCCACACTTACCCATCATGTGCACTTGTTGATTTGTCTGTAGTTGGTCTCTCTTCTGCTAGCCCCGTTAGAACGAAAGCTCCAAGAGGGCAGGGATGGGGTGGGTCTTGTTACCCCTTTCTCCTTAGAAGGAGTCTGGCCACTTGGGTTCCCATCCTGCTCCTCTGGTTATTGGCTGTGTGGCCTTGGGCAAGCTGCTTTGACCTCTCTGTGCCTCAGTTTCCTCATCTGCAAGTAGGGAGGATAATAGCACTTTCCTCACATGGGTGTGGTGACGATTCAGTGAAACTGGTGTATCCAAGTGCTTGGCATTTAATATGCTCTCGTTAATGAATTAATAAGTTAGAGCCTCCTCTCCTCCACTGTTGGAGGCTGTTGGAGGCTCCCTTTGCTGTGGCCTGGGGCTCAGGAGAGAGATGTTCTCTCTCTCTCTCCCTCTTTCTCTCTCTCTCTCTCTCTCTCCTGCAGTTACTGGCAGTCACCCTGGCTTTGATCCAAAGGGTGAGTTCCAAGTCTCATGCGCTGGCCAACCCTGACCATGATGCCGATGATGGACCCTGAGCCCCTGAGTCCCTGGCAAGAGACTGCCTTTCTCGAATGTGTGCTTCTTTCCAGACAAGATGTGTGACAGGCGCTTCCTTCCTCAGGCCCCTCCACGCAGGAGGCCTTCCCATGTGTCGCAGAAGGGTATACACCTGGGCCCAGGCCCGGGGAGCAGGAAAGCAGGCCAGGCTCGATAGAAGTCAGACCCCAGGTTCCCTTGGCTTCTCCTTTCCATTCAGTGCTGCCCTGAGGAATTGCTCTTGGGGCCAGGACTCTGGGTTCTTAGTAATAATAATAGAAATAACAATGACGCCATTTGTGGAGATCTCCCCATGTGCCAGGCTCTGTGCCAAATAGATTGTTTTCAGGGACTGACCCAGCGGGCCTGTGAATGGGTCATAGCGTCATCCCCACTTTACTAATGAGGATGCCGAAGTACCACTGAGGGCGAGGCACTGGCCCCAAGGGGACACCCGGGAACCGAAGCCTGGAGTCTGACAAGCTGGAGACATTCTTTTTTTTTGTAAGATTTTGTTTATTTGTCAGAGAGAGCACAAGCAGGGGGAGAAGCAGAGGGAGAGGGAGAAGCAGGCTTCCCGCTGAGCAGGGAGCCAGACGTGGGGCTCGATCCCAGGACCCTGAGATAATGACCTGAGCCGAAGGCAGATGCTTAACCGACTGAGCCACCCAGGTGCCCCAAGCCGGAGACATTCTTGAGGGCTGGGCAGTGAGCTGGCATGACCACAGCTGAGAACAGGAAGACTCTGGGGTAGATGCAGGCATGGAGAGAAGGCTGTGAAAGGGTGGTGGGTCAGTCACAGTGTCTGCCACAGAGAGCCCACTCATTGCCAATTTCTTTGAATTTGGGACTTGGGACCTTGGAGCTGAGTCACCTGAGTTCAGATCCTGGTTCTTGGCCATTTTCTAGCTGTGTGACTCCGGCAAGTTACTTAACCGCTCTGTACCTCAGGTTCCTTCTCTCTAAAATGGCAACCACATTAGTACCTCCCTTGGTGGGTCCTTATCTGAATGAAATGTTAATTTCATATATAAAGTACCCAGCACATACAAAGCGCTATATAGGTGTTAGCTGCCATTTTCCCCGCTGTCTCCCCTCCCAGACCCCATCGCGGATGAAAACCGACCCAGGTCAAATTGTCCTGGTTTTTATATGACTCATTATGGATTAACACATGCACCAAAAATATACCTTGTTGGGTGATGGAGACCTGGCCAACTCCGCAAGGCAAACTGTCGCATCCCAGGTTTGCCTTGCAAATTCCCTGATATAAAGCCAGGAGAGAGAAACAAACAGCTCAGCCTTTTCTCCATCAACCAACCAGTTGACTTCCTCCTCCTTTATGGAGGGCACAGGGCTACACAGAATATTACTTAAAAGAATAGAAAAGGCATTCCAGAATCCAGTGCTAATAAAATTACTCTAAAAGCATTTCTCCCCTGTTCGAACTTAACTCGTTCCTAATGATGATAAACTCCCCCGCTGCTGCCTGGCCCTTCCAGGGCCGAGGAGGCCAATGATCCTCCAAAGGAGTAGATTTCGGTCTCTCGCCAGGGTCCTGGTTTTCTAGGGGCTCTGAGGTAGTCTGGGCACCAGAAGCACCAGTTTGGTTGTTGGCAGGAGGCAAGTACTGGGGGGCATTTAGAGGCTGTCTGTGTTTGCTGTCCTGGGGAAGGAAATGGGAGGCCTGCTGTCTTCTGACCTCCTGGGTTCCTCTTTATGAGCTTTCAAAAACAAAGGCTGCAGGGAGAAGACAATACACTATTGACGGGTACCTGAGGAAGATGCTGGAATGTTTGGCTCATTTAAGCTGGATGAGACCCAAATCCTGGAGGCTGTTCTGCAGATTGGATACTTGGAACAATATTCTGGTTTTCACTGGGTGAGTCACTCTTGGGAGACAGAGAACTGTGCTGTTGGCAGTTTCGTTCTGACTTTACGACAACTCATGCCCTTCCTTCCTCACCCCCTTTATGTCAGCTCAAAAAAGCATTCAGTACCTAAAGTGGAGAGAGGCCTGGTTTCTCTTGATCTTCTCCAGGGAGACTCTTAGTAGGACTTTCTTTGGAGACATGGACAAACTGTGGTGTACCTAGGGTTGCTTTGTGAATTACCAGGCACCATTCCTGTGGGAACGAGTCAGGGGGCTTTGAAGGTTTGACATTCTGGAGTCCTTGGATGTGCAGCTGACCAGCAAAAGGAATGTTTCACCCTCAGGGCCGTTTTGGAGCTGGGGACATTCCGGACCATAGCGCTGGGGCCTGCATTTACTTTCTCTACCAACACAAGCTCGGATGCAGTCTAGAGTCTGTGGGTGACAGGACAACTCAGACCTCCTGCCCAACAAGCCCAGATCTTACTGGTTTTCCCACAAGTGCTCACTGTATCACGTACAAACTATAGTGCACATTCCAATGAATTACATCCTAAGAGTTCAAGGTGGTCACAAATGGACCATTTTGACCCAAACAGTCATGATAGTTCCATGCTGTGTGTTCAGGGCTATTGAGCACAGAACAGGCATTACAAATGATGGGGTGACCCATGTGTTCGGCATGAAATAATGTCCCAGGCAAGCAGTGACATGAAAAAAACAGTCATGGAACAATATAGAACAGAAAATGGGAAGAAAAAAAAAGAAACATGAAAAAAAGTTAAAAATAAAATCAAGAACTTTTCTGTTCAGAGGTGGTATGGCAAAGTGGTCGACGGTGAGGGTCAAAGGCAGACTGTCTGAGTCTGCCCCTGTTCCACCACTGGCTAGCCCTGGCCCTCTCTGAGCCTCAGTTTCTCTGTCTGTAAAATGGGGATAATAGAAACACCTTCGGGGGATTGCCGGGGGCCGTCTACCAGGATCTGTTAAATAAAGGAATCCAGCCCTTCTGAAGGTCATCCACCACTCCTGCCTGTGGTTATCACCTCTACACTGGGGGTTGGAACCAGGAGGGTAAGGATCTCCTTCCCACCACATTCTAGAAATTTTGGAACTTCTTAGTGTCAGTACATGTGGATTATATGTATACACTTTTAATAATAATAATAATAAAATTAGTAATGCTCTTTGTAAAGGGTTACTATGCAGGACATTAAGATGTCCCAACCCACTGAGGGGCCATCCTGCAGGTTGCGGGGTTGGGGTGGGGGAGGGAGCTCAGCCTGTCAGACAGGGCCGTGGGTGGGGGCAGGCTGCCTGGTAAAGGAGAGAGGGGCCACTGGACATTTATCAGAGTTGGGTGGGGAGATGGCTTTCCTCTTGAGAGGCCCCTCTCATGTTACCTGGTGGCTTTGGGACAGAAGGCCTTTAGCCAAGCAGGTTCCTTCCTGCCCAGTGTGATGAGCTGAGATTAAAGGCTCTGTTGACGCACAAAGGAATAGTTTCATCTGGAAAATTCCATGGCATGGTGAGGCTTGCCAGGCCTTTAACACAGGGGCCTGGGGATTCCTGAGTGTTCACGAAGAGCCCAGAGGGATGGGGTGGAAAGGGGTCTATTCAGTTGTGTGGTTAATTTTTATTGAGCTAGACCTAATATGTGCCAGGCCCCATTCTAGGCACCGAGGACATGGCCAAGAGATGAATAAATGAATGTGAGAATTCTAGCCAGTTGTGGGTTCTATGAAGATGATCAAAAATGTGATGGGATCAAATGTGACTGAGTGTTGGGCATTGGGGGAGCATGTCCACTTTCAGCTGTGTGGCTAGAAAGTCATCTCTGTGGAGGTGACATTTGCACAGAAATCTGAATAAAATAAGGGAGCCAGCTCGAGTGTCCATGGGAAGAGCATTCCAGCAGAGGGCAGAGCAAGGCGCCGAGGCTGCGGGGGGCTTGGCAAGTTCTGGAAAGAGCAAGGAGGTTGGAGTCGCTGGAACCGGATAGTTTGGGTGGGGTTGGGGGAAATGGTAGGAATGCAAACTTGTTTGGAAATGGGGTCTGTGCAGATGTGATCAGGTTAAGATGAGGTCATTAGGGTGGGCATAAAATATAAACCGGCATGATTATTAAAGCAGCATGACCAGCATCCTTACCGGAAGGGGGGAGACACAGGGAACGTCACATGCTGAAGAAGGCGGGGGGCGCGGAGGGACGCAGCAACAGCTAGGAACACCTGGGACCACCAGAAGCTGCAAGAGGCAAGGAAGGACCCTCCCCTGCCCACACCTTGGTTTCGGGCCTCTGACCTCCAGAACTGTGCTCTAGGCCACCCAGCTCAGTGGTGGCTGGGGGTTGGAGGGGGGGCTTTGTTATAACAGCCCTGGGGTGCTAGCACACAACATTTAGCAGGGGAGGGTGCTAAGGGCCTGAGGGGTGCCACGACAAGCCACAGCCACACGGCTGGTCAAGGTCACAGTCAGGACTTGAACTTGGCCACACCTCTGTGCCAATCCAGTGTAACTGCCCCTCCGTCCCCCACCCCCCCAAGCCCCGTGCTCTCCCCACTCTGCAGGGTTAGAGCTTCTTCCAGGCTCTGGGGATCTTGTCAAATGCAGGTTCCAGCTCAGTAGCTCGGTTGGGGGGCGGGCTGAGGCTGGCTCCCTCCTGAGGCCGATGCTGCTGGTCCAGGGACTGGGCTTTGAGCAGCAAAGTACTTGAGGATGACTTCCACTTCTACCTCACAGACTATTATGTTGTTCAGTATTCATCCCTCAGGAACAATGACTCAGTCCAGTTCAGGGGTGAATCCCAATTAATCTAGCCAGGAGTCAGCAAACTGATTTTCTGTAGAGTCAGATAATAATTCTTTTAGGCTTTATGGGCCACACCATCTCTGTTGCAACTATTCAGCTCTGCTGTTGTAGCATGAACGCAGTCCTATGTAAAAAAAATGTGTGGCTGTGCACCGATAAATCTTCATTTACAAAACAGACTTGGGGCCGGATTTGCTGACCCCTGGCCTAAGCCAATCCATGGCTGCCCTATGCCCCTTGCCAGGGGTTCACATGACCCAACTCTAGCAATGAGAAGTGAGGGGGGACTCCACGGGAGGTTTATGGGGAATCTTTCCTTTCTCTCTTTAAAAAGAGAGAAACATGGGGCGCCTGGGTGGCTCAGTTGGTCAAGCAGCTGCCTTCAGCTCAGGTCATGATCTCAGGGTGGAGCCCTGCATTGGGCTCCCTGCCCAGCGGGGAGTCTGCTTCTCCCTCTCCCTCTGCCCCTCCCCCTCTGCTTGTGCGCTCTCTTGAGCGCGTGCTCTCTCTCTCAAATAAATAAATAAAACCTTTGAAAGAGAGAGAGAGAAACACGAGGAAGAGATGACTGGCTCATCTTGGGCTGCCGTTTGTCCTGGTGGGATGTGATGACTGGATCTGCTGCAGCCATTTTGGGACCTTGAGGGGCGTGAGCTAAATTGAGGGTGGCAGAAGACAGGCAGGGAAAGACCCTGGTCCTGACACCACCACTGAGCTGCTGAATCAACCTGCCCAGAAGCTCCTTCAGTAGGAATTCTTATGGAAAATATAAACCGGCATGATTATTAAAGGTGTTTGAATTGGAGTTTTTCTGTTATTTGCTGCCCAAGACAGCCTCCTGCAGGTGCCCCAGGCTGTTGAGCTGCTAACCTCCTCTTCCCCAAGTTAGCACCCCCTTCCTTAGGCCCTGCGGGCAGTGACCCACGCTGAGTCGGGAGTCTAGAGATTTGGCTCCCTGCCCAAATCTGTGTGACTTTGACCAAACCAGTGGCCTTCCATCTGTAAAAGGAGGGCAACTCTACTGGTCAGACAGGTTTGCTGTGAGGTCCTAGGCAGCTAAAGTAGCAACAGCTAGGACAGTGACTAACACGGTCGGGGTCCACCCACACACCCTGGCTCTCTCGCTCCCGTCCTGCAATCCCCAGTGCCTTGCTCCTAACTGCCTGTACTCTTGCCTAGCTTCTGTGTATTAACTGATCTGATCCTCCTAAGGACTCTCCGAAGTGGGCACTATTATCCCATATTGCAGGAGGGGAAACTGAAGGCCAGAGAGGTTGAGTAACTTGTCCAGGGTCACACAGCTTGTGTCACTCCAGAGTTTGTGTCTTAACCATTGTTCTGTACTATGCGATGGAGATCTGGGGCCAGAAATCCTGGGTTTGAACATGGACTATGACCCTGCGCAAGTACTGTTGCCCCTTTGGACCTCAGTCTTTCATCTACTGAATGGGCTACATGAGAATTAAGTGAGTAACATTTGTAAAGGGGTAAGAACCCAGTACACATCAGCTGGTATTCTTTATTATTGAGAGGGATGTCTCTGAGCCGGCTTTGCCTGGCTGGCATGGTAAATGGGTGAGGAGCTCTCAGGCCCCCAGGGGACCCCTGTGGGAGGAGAAGGGAGAGGTGGCCAGCTGAGCCCCAGCCCACCAGTGCCCAGGAGGGGAGGACGGACCCGAGCGGAGGGAGGGCAGCCGGAACCATTGCCATGGCAGCGGCCTCCAGCACCCTCCTGGCGGTCTGAGGATCCTGGGGGGCCTGCGTACCCAGGGGCGGCCTCTGGTTCGAAGCGTATGTCACTCAGTTATGACCCACGAGGGCGGCCGTGCAGGGAAACCTCAGGGCTGCCCCCGAGGCCCAGTCAGCACCACGAGGCTCCCCCAGAGCGGCGGGGGTGGTCCCTGAGGCCGGCCCCGCGAGGGAAGCCGACCGTGCGACCGTCCAGGAGGCAGGAGCAGGTGAGACTTGAATCCAGCTCAGTCACTGTCTAGCTGGCGGCCTTGGGCAACTTACTTTATCTCTCCGGGGCTCAGCTTCATTATCGAAGAGAAATAAGTCATGAAACCGGGCCCGACAGAACCTGCCATATAGGGTCGCTGTGGGGACCACGTGTCGGCAGGGGCTCTGTGGCCATCCGTCCCCAAGCGTAGCCCTGACTTCCCGAACGCGCGCTGCGTGCTGGGTGCATCGTAGGCACCTTGGGCACGAGCCCTAGAATCCTCCCCAGTCCGCGAGGCTGTTCTATCAGTGTTGCTCCTACCTGACAAATAGGGAAACTGAGGCACAGGGAGGTTAAGTCACCTGCCCCAGCAAGTCTTCTGCTTCCCGCAGTCCTTCTCTGTTTCACTGAACAGGGGCCCTCACATAACACCCAGGACACATGAGCAGGCATTTATTGGGCACCTACTGAATGCAGGCATGGCTCTGGCCACGGGGCTGAGTGGAGATGAATGGGGCGGAAGCAGCACACAGCCCAGAGACCCCGAGTTCCCTGCCTCCTCTAGGATTTCTCGATTCTGGCTTAAAGGGGGGTCAAGTGTGCCCCACAACCTCTGTCCCTCGAAGGGGCAGCAACGCTCAGTCTAACAGTGATGCTGGCCTCCAGCCCGTCTCTTCTGCCTGATCCTCCTTTTGGGTGAACAGTAGGTCAAATCAAACTTTAAATTCCCTGCCAAGGTGTTTGTGCCCCCCTTCCCCCCACCCCACTCCTGCCAGATGTCCCCTCCCTGCCTCCTTCCGGGGGACGCATAGACCCTCAGGGTGGCACGAGGGAGGGAGGGGCTCAAGTTCTAGGGCCGCCCTGGGGTCTCTGCTGGGCTGTGCTGGGGGGTGGCCGGGCTCTCTGCACCGGGAGCAGGGGCTCACCCTGCCCTGGAAAGAGCAGGCAGCAGAGAGCCCCTCCAGTCACCCCCCTCCCCCGCTCCTCCCAGGTCTTGCTCCTGGCCGCTGCGGCCAGGCTCTGGAACCCTGGGTAAGGGCCTCTCTGAGCCTCAGCTTCCTTATCTGTAGAATGGGGCTGGTGATCCCTGCTCTGCTGCGAAACCCTGTCCTGTTTTGTGGATCTGAAATCATGTAGAGAAAGTGCTTTATAAACCAGAACCCTGTCCGTGTGACTCATTTCTGTCCCACCTTCCTGGCTCACCCAGTGCTGAGTGGCTGAAAAATATGTGAGTGTGAAACTCTCCCCCTCTTCTTTGTACTTCTTTCCCTCCCTCCCTCCCCCTCCCTCCCCCATCCTCCCTCTTGTCTCCCTCCCTCCTTCTTTCCCTCTCCCCTCCTTTCCCTCCCCACTTCCCTCCCTCCTTCCTCCCCACTCCTGCCTGTCTCCCTCCTCCCTCTTTCCCTCCCCCTTCCTCCCCTCCCGACCCCCTTCCCCCTTCCCTCCCTCCCCTTCCCTTCCTCTAGTCTCCCTCCCTCCTCCTTCTTTCCCTTCCTCCCCTTCCCTCCCTTTACTCCCCTCTCCCTTCCCTGCCTCCTCCCTTCCCCCTCCCTCCCCTCTCCTCCCTCCCTCCCTTCTTCCCCCTCCTTCCTCTTTCCTTCACTCTCTTCTGGCTTTTACAAAGAAGAAATCTGAGCTTAGAGCAGTGTCTCCCCCACCCACCCCGTGGGGGTTCCGGCCCCATAGTGGGCGGTGGAGACCCCAGAAGACAGCTCAGCCCTCCGGAGCCACAGGCAAGCGTGAGGAGAGAGCATTATTCTCTGTAATGTCGCGGTCATCTTCAGCACTTTTCATGTTCAAAGTGCTTCCTTGCCGCTAAATAATTAATTCTCGCCACACTCCCGTGTGAGGGAATAAATAAATGTCACTTGTACAGGGTGACTAAGCCCGCGGGGTGTCAAGGTTGACAGCTTCAGGCGCGCGGAGGGGTCGGCTGGGGACGGCAGCGTGCAGAGGCTCAGCCTGGACTCCAGGCTCGGAGAGTCCGGCCTCTCTTGTGCCTTCATCTTCCCGGCTATGAAATGGGAATCATCCTGGTGCTCACGTCCCAGACTTACTGGGGCAAGTCCAAGTACAGCCTCCCAAATACAGGTGGAGGTTGGGCCCGAGGCTTCTTGCCTGGGATGACCGCTGCACCCCCGCCCCCACAACCCCAGGGGTCCCCTTCCCCAGACTCCTCCCCTCCTCACCCCTGTCCCTCCTGGGCTCACTTGCTCCAGCTCAGGGACCTTGACTCCCCAGGGCGTTAGGCACACTGAGCCTGTCCACCTTGGGCCTTTCCCAGCCGTTCCCTTCCCCTGGGAGCCCGAGTGCCGGCTCCTCACTCCATCCCGGTCTCTGCTCCATGTCACTTCCTCAGAGAAGCCTTCCCTGATTGTCCCATCTAAAATGGTCAAATGGATAAGAATGTCATTGTCTCTCCCCTCACCCCTGTTTTCCTTCTGGCCTCACCGCAGGTACTCACTGTTGCTCATCTGGGCCTCCTGCCCTGGAGACTGCGAGCTCTGTGAGGTCAGGGACCCTGTCCTTGCTCAGCACTGCATCCCTAGTGCCCGGCACATAGTAGGTGCTTAACAAATAGTTTGTTTACGGCTGTGTTCCCAAGGCCTAGAACAGCTCCTGGCACATAGTAGGTGCTCAGTATACGTTTGTTTGATCGTGGATGCCATCAGCCGACACACAGTAGATGTCTAATATGTATGTGTTTTGTTCATGGCTGTATCCCCGACAGCCACAGAAGTGCCCGGCACATAGTAGGTGCTCAACAAATACTTGTTTTGTCCGTTATTGTATCTTCAGTGCCTCGCAGTTCGTATGCACTTGTGTCCAGTGAATGACAAAAGGCGTGGATGAAGTTGCATCCAGGGCTGTGCTCTCCCCGCAAACCCAGAATCTTCCAGAACAGAGATGCCTACCATCATGAGGTGAGAGGCGGGGCCCGAGAAGGGGCCGCAGCAGCTGGGCATGGCCGTGTGCGCATCCGGTCATCGCGCTCTGAGGAGCAGCCCCCAGGGCCTGCCAGGCAGCACATGGCTCCACCACGCTCTGTCGGCTTTGGGGAGGCTCGCCCCAGCTCCAGGCCTGGCCACGCTGGGGAGGGGGGCCGCAGATGGCTAGCCATCTGGCCGCACAGAAGGCTGTCTGGGCCAGTGCCCCTGCACAGGCCCACGCTGTACTTCTTCTTCCTCTCTGTTCCGGGGGGCCGGTGGGGGGCTCCAGGGCAGAGCCAGGGGTCCCTGTCCCCTCCCCTAGACTTCGGGGTCTCATCAGGGCACCCTGCAGTGTCGAGTCTGCACCTGGCCCCAGGGTCCAGGTGAACTGGGCTGCAGGGCTGTCTAGAGGAGTGTGGCCAGGGCGCTGAGGGCAGGCTACCTAACCCCCGCCCCAGATGGGGCCAGACAGCTGACTGTCCCTCCGCGCCCCCCCCCCCCCCCCCGGGTCAGCTGAGACCAGATGGTGCTGGTGTTGGCCCCCCAGGGCTCACTGCCTCGACCAGAGCACACAGAGGATGGGCAGGCAGGCCCCGGGGACAGAGGACAGGAGCGTGTCTGTGTGCGTGAGTGCGCCTCTGGGTGTCCGCCGATGGCTGGAGGAAGATGGAATTTGGCAATTCCCTGGTTCGTGCATCTGAGTGACGCACCGTTTGTGATTGAGTTCATGGAACGTGTGCGTGTTGATGTGAGTATCTCTGCGTGTGAGGATACACACACCTGTCTGTGTGTGTGCCTGTGTGTGGCTGTGTGTGCCGTCCGGGGGGTGTTTCTGCAGGTTTCACATTCGGGGCAGCCTCCGTTCAGGGGCCTGTGTGGGGCTGGTCTCCCCGCAGGTCTGAGTGTGCGCAGCACGGGTCTGTGCACCGGCCAGCTTGCGGCTGCCTGGGCGCGGGCGAGCAAGCGCGTGCAAGAGGCCGGCACGTCTGGTGTATCTGCGTGCATGTGTGTGTGAGTGCGTGTGCATCCATGCACTGCACGCATAGCCGTGTGTTTATGGACGTGTGGATGTGCGTGAGTATGTGCGTGTGTACGTTTGGGTTTAGGGATGTGTGTGTGCACGTGCGTGTGCGTGTGGGGGGGTGTGGTGAATGTGTGTGTATAGCCTCATCAGAGCATCGACACTGGGGCCAGACCACTTGGGTTCACATCCCAGGTCTGCCACTTAGCGGAACACGTGACTTTGGGCAAGTCACTTAACACCTTGGACTGTGGTAAAGCAGCGCAGCTCCTGAGTGGGCCCTGGAGATCTTGGGCTCTTCTTGGGGGTCGGAGGTGGGGTCAGGGACTCAAGGAAGATTTTCTTAAGAAAGCAAATATTTGAACTGGGTCTTGAAGGATGAGTAGGAGTTCAACGGTCAGAGGAAGTTTAGGAGAACCATCTAGGCAGATGGCCCAGCATTTAAGAAGTCACTGATTCTGGGCGCCTGGGTGGCTCAGTTGGTTAAGCGACTGCCTTCGGCTCAGGTCATGATCCTGGAGTCCCAGGATCGAGTCCCGCATCGGGCTCCCTGCTCGGCAGGGAGCCTGCTTCTCCCTCTGACCCTCCCCCGTCTCATGCTCTCTCTCTCTATCTCATTCTCTCTCTCAGATAAATAAATAAAATCTTAAAAAAAAAAAAAAAAGAAGTCACTGATTCTAGCCCCAAGTGGTGCAGAGAGCCTCCCTACTGGCCTCTCACCCCCTTTCAGAAGTGCATTCTCCACTTGGGACGGATGCCTCCCCTTCGTCAAGACCTTGCCCTTGGGCCAGCCCCTTGGCTTCTCTGTGCTTGTGTTTGCTCTCCTGAGGCTGCTGGAAGCTGTTTTACAGAGCCGATTTCTTCCTTGCCCCTCCTCGTACACTTGAGGAAGGTGACGCCCAGCGAGGCACAGAGGTTTGCTCGAGGTTACACAGTAGAGCCCGGAACAGAACGGTTTCCCAAGGCCTGGCCCAGGCTCTGTTAGAGGCCCCCCAATGTGGGTCTCCAATTTGCAAGGCTCAGCTCAGACTTGGAATTTAAACCCAGCCTGTCCTTTGACACACATGTTGCAGAAGCGATATTCAAATGTCATTCAGGGAGCACCTGGCTCAGGAGACACCGCAGGGACCAAGGCAGAAGCAGCTCCCTTAGGAACCGGCAGCTTGGACCCCTGCCATCCAGCCCGGCGGCACCAGCCTCGTCGGTCCGCACGAGAGGGAGGCGGGAGGGTCAGAGTTAGAGAAGACATGACATGGGAGGAGCAGAACGAAGAGCGATGTGGGGCCACAAGCCAAGGAAGGCAGGCGGCCTCTAGAAGCTGAAAAGGCAAGAAGACATTCAGACCCACGAGGCCCGTTTCAGACTCCTGCCCTCCAGAGCTGTGAGGTTCATTTGCGTTGTCTGAAGCCAGTGAGTTTGTGCTCATCTGTTACAGCGGCAAAGCACAAACTAATACCTGCGACTATTTAAATTTAAATGTAATTAAATTTCAGATTCAGTCCCCCTGCCACACCAGCCACATTGCGAGTGCTCGGTAGCCACAAACGTCTTCTCTGACATTTGGGAGGCCAAAGCCCTGAATGCAAGGTGTGGGCAGGGCCGTGCTCCCTCTGGAGGCCCTAGGAGAGGAGGCTTCCTGCCACTTCCTGCTCCTGGTGGCTGTGGCTTCCTCGGTATCCCCGGGCATCACTCCAGTCGCCACCACCGACCTCCCTCTGGGCATCACCGTGTCCAAACTTCCCTCTTCCTATAAAGACGCCAGCCGTTGGATTGAGGACCCCCAAATCCAGTGTGACCTCATTTTAACCTGATTCCATCTGCATAGACCCTATTTCCAAGTAAGGTCACACTCACAGGTAGACATGAATTGGTTTCAGTTTTCAGGGAGGGGGTAGAAACTCTATTCAACACCATACAGGCCCTCAGCAATTATCCAGGGTCCTGGTGGGTGTAGACCTGTGCTCCCAGGCGGCGTGCTGGGTGATTAGGAGCACAGACATAGGCTGGAGGTCGGGGTTCAAATCCCAGCTTCAGCACTAACTGGTTGTGTGACCTTTTGGGAGGTTACTTAACCTCCCTGGGTCCCATGTGGGCATGATAACAGCATCTCCCTCTACCTCGTAGGGTTGTTGAGCATTAATGAGATAGAGCACTGGACCTCCTGGAATTGCCTCAGGCCCACAGCGAGGCTTGCTCCGAGCTTTTGCTATCATCGTAATTTATGATCTTGCCCAAATGGCTGGGAAGACCTGGGGTGGATGCAGACACAGCACTAAATAATCCTCAGCAGCAAGAAAGTCACTCCCTTTTTTCTTTCCATTCCTCTGCCAACTTCAAGGCGAAGGTCTCTGCGGGGTACTGATGTGTCTCTGACGCCTGGCTAAGGCTGACTCAGCTACCTCTTCAATAAGACAGGAGAAAGTTTCTGTCTCAAAAACCATCGGGCAGCAGGATGGAAACCAGGTTTTGGTGATCCCCTCTGTTTTGTTGTGTTTATTTTCATGCTTTCTGCTTAGCGCAAGTGACACTGGCTTTCCAGTTATGGGCTGATCTAAGCTTCCCTTTCTTTTTTTTTTTTTTTTTTAAAGACTTTATTTATTTATTTGAGAGAGAGAATGAGATAGAGAGAGAGAGCATGAGAGGGGGGAGGGTCAGAGGGAGAAGCAGGCTCCCCTCTGAGCAGGGAGCCCGATGCGGGACTCGATCCAGGGACTCCAGGATCATGACCTGAGCCACAGGCAGCGGCTTAACCAACTGAGCCACCCAGGCGCCCTAAGCTTCCCTTTCTAAGTCAATTTATTGGTGAAAGATAGCAAGGGGTGGATTTCACGGAATTGAGGAAATCGTAGTTCTGGCACGAGGGAGGCAGGATCTGCCCCCCAATGTCGCAGGGGCAGGCTGGGCGTTGAGGTCCAGCGTGGAATGTTTCCTTGTGCATCAGTGATTTGATTATCACGATTATCTTCTGATCTGGGTATACTCTACCTGGGGACAATTCACATCCAGCACCATCCCCCTTCTTGCGGAGGTGACCTGCCTCCGGGACCGAAGTAGGGAACCAGGGAGTAGGGGGACCGAATGGGAACCAGGAAGTCCCCTGGGGCCTGAGTCAGGGGACCAAGGGCTGAATGGAGCTGAGAAATGGGGGGGGGGGGGGCTCCTAATCTCGGCAACAGGAAATTCTCTGGCCCGGTTTATGCAAGCACTTAGCAAGTTCACTGTCAAAGGTTTAATGTGCTCCCCCCCTTCAGGAGGTGACAAGTTCCATTCACAAGTCAGTGAGAGTGGGCAGGGCCTGAGCTTCTGGAAGGGAGAGTCTGTCCCCGAGGAGGCTGGAGGCTCGGGGCGCGGCGTCGGCGGGGCTGCCACTTCATCCTGGGAAAGTCATAGCAGGTGCCCGGTGGTGCGGCCGGGCTGGCTTTGCCAGCAGCCACCGGCTGTGTGCAGCTCAGGGCACTCAGGGACTCAGTCACGGCCTCTCCTCTCTCTCTCTGGGGCGGACGAGCGCTACCCAGGCATGCGAGCTGTGTCATCAGACCTCAGCAGCCCCCCTGAGAGCCTCTGCCCGCAGGCCCCCCACTAGTCCACGCTTCCAGTGTCTGTTGCTGCATGACAAGTCACCCCAAACCCACCTGCTTGGTGGCGTAACCCAACAGCCACGATCGTATTGTTATGTCCCGGTTCTGGTGTTGATGGGGCTCAGCCGGGGGTTCCCAGGCCGGTCCCCCAGGCAGGTGCAGCCGCGCAGCGGTGGGGCTGGGGTCCGCCCCAGGCTCGCCCGTGCACACACCTTGCAACTGCTACAGTTGATGCTGGCTGTCAGCTGGGACCTCAGCCAGGGCTGTGGGCTCCACGGGTGGCTTGGGCTTCCTCGCCACATGGGGTCTCCAAGGAAACATGCCCCAAGAGGATCAGGAGGAAGCTGTATGGCTTTCTGTAACGTAGCCTTAGAAGCCCCATCATGCCACCTGCACCGTAGCCACAACCCTGGCCACTCGACGGCAGGAGGGACAACCACACATTGTAATGGGAGTCTGTGAATGGGAGAGCTGGGGGCCACCTTGGAAAGTACACGGCCATCCCCACCTTCCCAGCCCAGATTCTTCCCGGCCTCTGATTCCTCGCACCTCCGTCAGGCACCTGCCGAGCACCAGCTGCTTTCACGGACACGAGCACATTAACGCCTGTAACTCCCCTTTGCGGTGGGTCTGTAATATTCCCATTTCCCAGGGGCAGGTTCTGAGGGTCAGAAAGTCAGAATTTTCTAAGCCTGTGGCCTCAGTGATTGATTCAGGGAACATCAGGTGACCCAATTTGGTCCAGGCAGAGGTAATCCCAGAACTGTGGCAGGAACCGTTGGCAAGAGGGAATTTGGGATGATTAACCACAGAATTCAGCTGGGTCTGCTGGGATGCCTTTGCCATCTTGAGGGCAAGGCCTGCCTGAAATGAAGCCAACATAAACAAAAACAACCACGAGACAGAAAGAAACAGCACTGGAGGCCTGTGCTTGAGCCCCTGGATCCAGCCATACCTGAGGCTGCCCTACCCTTGGATTTTGTTGTTACAAAAGCCAATCGCTTTTCTTTTTTAACTGAAGCCAGTTTGAGTTGGGGTTTCCATGATAACTATGACTCTTGGCTTCTAAAGAGGCAGAAAAAAGTTTTCCATGATGCCCTCCCTACAGATATGAGCCCACTGCTTCTCTCCTCAAGGCTTTTGGTCTCTGTGCTTTACAGGTTCGGCCCCCTGACTGACACCATGCCCTGTTCTGCACCCATGGGCGTCTGAAATTTCGTCACCAGGGTTTCACTCTTTTGGATTCGGCACTGCCCTCCTCAAATGATTGTTTTAAAATCTTGATCCCCTGAGAACAGAAATCGGTCACTCTGGCCCACAGAAAGATGGATGAGGGCAGACAGTGCAACGGAGAAGGAGTGATCGGGGACATTCTGGCGGACAGTCAGCTCCATGTAGAGACAGACGGGGGTCAGGGTGGCCCAGAGCCTTCGCATAGCCCCTGTACTGGCCCCTGAGCCAAGTGAGGCCCATGCATTGTGTCTCCCTTTTAGGGACAGGCGTCCATCTCCAGCCTGGGGCATGTACTGGTAGATCCTCACTGGTGTGTGGCTAGGACAGGGTTATTCTTCACTGTCGTATGGTTTTCCACTGTGTGGATGTACCACAATTTACTTATCCATTCTCCTGCTTATGGACATTCCGATAGTTTCCAGTAAGCCCCTTTTTAAATGTTAACAGATGGCACTTTATGCTAAGCAGTAACATGTGAGAAAGCACTGGGGGGATGAGCTAGCTATATTTTATCTAATACACGGTACAATAAATGCGTAAGGGCACCTGGGTGACTCAGTCGGTTGACGTCTGCGTTCGGCTCAGGTCGTGATCTCAGGGTCGTGGGATCGAGCCCAGCCTCGGGCTCCCTGCTCAGCGGGGAGTTGGCTTCTCTCTCCCTCTGCCCCTCCCCTCCGTTTGTGCGTGCTTCTCTCTCTCTCTCTCTCAAATAAGTAAATAAAATCTTAAAAAAAATAATTGAGTATTTATTTAAAATCAAGACTGTCCAGGACCGTCGCTCTCCTGCACAGGGCTCACTGTGGCCCGGGCTGCGCGAGTCCCGACAGCGGGAGCTGGGTTGTTAGGTGAGAACCTGCCGCCAGCCTTGCAATGGGCCTGGAAGCTAAGCTCCCCTGCCCGCCCCTCCTTGGTCTTGGACAACAGGCCTTCTGGAAGCTGCCCTGGCCCCCGCCCACCCTCAGCTGGATGGAGACATTGAGCCCAATTCATCCTGCCTTCAAAGGGCTCCTGTCTGATCCGGGCTCCCGGGTGAACCCCCAGCCAAACCCTCGCCTAGGAAAGCACACTGGGCCCTTGTTGAGCTGCTGGCCGCCCGCAGGAGGTCAGCCCAGCTGCCTGGGCAGGATCCCTGGCGCAGCCATGCGGCGTGTTGCGGGTGCCAGCTCTACGACCTGCCCCCCGGCTCCAGGCCCGCGGAGCCCCAGGCGCCTGGGAAGCAGGGAGGCCTCACATGGGGGGGCCCGGTCCCTGAGCCACGGGGTGCAGCTCGCACCCCTGTCGGCCTCCAGCTCACTTTCTTCCTCTTGGGGCATGAACTGCTCCTGCACACTCAGATCTTTCCTGTCCACCATGCCATGCCTCTAGACTCAAAAAGGATGATTCTCCTGGTAAGAAGCCAGTCTTGGGACCTGCCCACGTTCAAGGCGAGAGGGTTACACAGGGATCTGAGCACCAGGAGACGCCAGGGATCAGCGCGGGGCATCTTGGGGTCTGTCTACCACACTGCTCCTTCTTCACCTCTGAGTCCCTTCCCTCCCCATTCTAGAGTCTTACCCACTCCCCCTGCTCCAACTGCCACCCACGGGTCAGTCACTCCCCCATTTGTATCTCCCACCCCGGCCGCTTCCTTCCGAGGGGACTCTCCACCTGTGTACTTAATACTGCCCCCTGGATGCCTGGATGTCTCCAAGGGACCCCAGCGTGTCCCAAGCCATTCTCTCCCACCTGAACTCCAGACCTCAGTCTCCGTGGGGCAGAGGGGACGCATTCTAGAGCATCTCCCTGGGCTCCTGGGCGGGGTCGGAACTGCCCTGTCTGGGGGAGGGCCTCCTGGGAGCTGTGACAGCAGGTCCCACCCCACCCCCACCCCCAGCAAGCAGGCCGCCTTCTCCGGGCCCCCTGTCCTGGCCCCTGAGAGCTCAGGATCCCTCCGCCTGCTCCCGCGGGGCGTCTTCCCAGGGGGGCAGCATGCTGTCCCCTGCCATTTATGGACAGGTGAATGGATGATGGGGAAATTTAATGCTGTGCTGATTCACGCTTTTCACCCTGGGCCTGGAGGAAGCTGCAGACCCATGTGCTCAGCCTCCTGCATTTATTTCAGACTTTCCTGTGAAGAGGCCTGGTGGGAGGAGGGCCAGGGATGGGGAGGAGGGAGAAAACGGCTGCAAGCTCGTCCACCCACCAGGAAACTCGCAAAACAACAACAACAACAAAAAAAACAAAAAACGACTCCCAGGAAATTGCCTTGCAGGGAGGGAGAGAGAGGAGCCTGGTTCTATTCTCTGGTTTCTAATAGGAGGCAGGGAAAGAAAATCATTCTGCAAATTAGCAGTCCTCTCTCCACTGGGCTATTTTCCCCTCTGCAAGCACATAGGATGTGGTCCCTGTGTCCTGCCGCAGCGCGAGGGGCTCATTAATTAAACGGGCGAGCAGATGTCACCGTTCATTAGGCTGCGTGTGCAGAGCGACAGTGCGGCTCCCTCTGCAGACCCCGCCCGGCCTTGGCGCCCCCTGCTTAATCACGCCCGGACCCCTCGAGGCCCCAGCCCTGGTCAAGGAGCTGCCCTTCCCCACAACTCAGCGGGATGGAGGTGCCCCCGTGTCCTTGTCGGCCGGGGTGCCAGGTGATGGAGACTTTTAATTTCCATCACGCTCATCCATCAGAGCTCTGTTTTAAATCACTTTAACAGCAGATTAAAAATATATAAGCTGATATTAGAGGACATTCTCAGTGCCTTTATAAATATCTTAAATCAAAACTTTGGCTTAATTGCACTCAGGTGGTTAGAGGAGGCTGGGGGGGTGGGGTCAGGTGAGCCCTGGTTGGCAGGGGAGGGACGGGGAGAGGGGGAGCTGCGGGCTGGAGGATGGAAGGTCCACACGACTGGACTCGAAGTTCAAAATATCCATCCAGTTAGCACGTGATGATGGAGTCCCCTCTTCTCCACCCTCCTCACCCTCCTCACCCCCACTCTCCTCACCCCCCACCCCTGTCCAGACCCCATGTGCAGCACTACAGCCCTGCAGGGGAGGTGCCCGGTGAACAAGTGATTGCACACCATGACAACAACCACTACCGAGCGCTTGCTATGTGTCAGGCACTGTTCCAGGCACTTGGCTTATAATATCCCATGTAATCCTCACAACAACTCTATGGGATTATTATTGCCCTCATTTTATAACTGCAGCTAGGAGGTTTGGTGACTTGGTCAAGGTCACGCTGTGCTTCAGTGAGAGAGCCAGGATTTGGACCCAGGCAATCTGGCTCCAGAGTCTGCGGTCTATCCATTGTGCTTTCTGCCTGACTCTCTCCAAGTAACAAGACTCAAGACTGGCAAGTTTCCAGGGAGAGATGCTGGGGGCCGGGAGCATAACTGGGGCTTGACTTCATCCAGGAGGCATGGAGGAAGCTTCCCAGAGCAGGGATGTTTAACGGGGACCTGAAGGTGAGTAAGAGAGAGGCAAAGTGAAATGGGAAGTAGGTGGCAAGGGAGAGAGAAGAACAAGTGCAAAGGCCCTGAGGTAGGTGCTTGTTTGCTATGTTTGGGGAACAAAAAGGTCAATGTGGCTGAAGCTAGACCAAGGCCTAAGGGCAGATGGGATCAAAGGCATCTTGAGGACTTCTGTTGGGATCCCACCCAAAGAGACCCATAGGCTGTCACCACTGGGAGGGCCACAACTGGACTCACCCCGTGGTACAGGGTGGGAGAAGAGTGGGAGAATCCCAGACTCCCCAAGGTTCTGTTTCCACAGAATGGGGCTCCAAACAGAAAGGCAGTTGAATTCTAGAAGACTCCAGAGAATTCTGTTTCTCACCCACCTGAGCCTGCCGAGGTACCAGGAACAGCAATGATGAGGAGGGTTGATAATGTGCATGGGTCTGGATGACTTGCCTGTCTGACAGAGGAGGGACAGACGGTGGCCTGGGAGGCTTAGCCTGGGAGGTGGCTGCCAGGGGTGGTCTCAGGAGCTGAGGCCTGGCTGTGAAATGTCTCCAAATCCCAAAATGTCAGAGCCAGGACAGCACTTGGCTCATCCAGGAACCTGAATGACCTGGAGTCTGTGGCCACCCCTGTTTCTTGCTCCATCACGAATCCTGTTGGCAACTCCCTAGAGATCCACTGAGGCTGTGACCGCTTCTCTCCACCCCTGCCCTCAGCCAGGCTCCCCCCACCATCATCACTTGCTTGGACTCACAGCCCTCCCTGCGGCCGCCCTCACCCCTACGGTCTTTTCTCCACAGAGCAGCCAAAGTGATCCCACTAAGTCTAAGTCAGGGCATGTTGCTCTCCTCACACACCTACAATCGACTCCCCACCTCACTGGAGTAAAATCCAACCTTCACTTGGGTGGACAAGGCGGAACATGATCTGACCCCAAATCTTCCCTCAGGCTTCGAGCTAAGCTCCTCCCACTCTCCCCCTCCCTCCCCTTCCCTGTTCTCCCTGGCTGCTTGGCTGTGCCCAGGACACACAAAACCTACCCCAGGGCCTTTGCATTGGCTGTTCCTGTTTCCTGAAAGACCCCTGGTTTCCTGCCTCGTTCTCCCCTTTACCTACTTTTTACTTGAATGTCACCTTTTCTGGGGGCCTGAGCCCCCTATTTAAAATTATGCCCACCTCCCATGCCCCCTCCCACCAGCCCTGCTGTAGTTCTCTTCATAGCATTTATTCCTGTCTGATATACCTTTTATTTAACTTGTTTATTTTGTGTATTGTCTACCATGGAGAGTGGAAGTGTGACAAACGTAAGGATTTTTTTTTTTTTTTTTTTTGTCTCCAGGGCTGAGGACAGGGCTGAGGACGGCGCAGACGCAGAGTGTATATTTATGAATGGATGAGGAGAGGGGGTGCCACTTCCAGGGCAGATGTATGCAACCAAACGAGGCTGCAGTCCATGAACAGACACCCTGGGGATGCCTCGATAGCCCACACCCCACCCCTTCCGCTAGTCCTCTGGTGGGGAGGGCCACCAGCATGGCAGTGGGCGCCCCTGTCTCCTTGGTGCCTCTCAGGGTCCCCCGGCATTGACGGGACTTGGGAAGATGCAGGCGGGCTGCCCTGTGACTCTGGTGGGCAGGCTTGCTTTGGCCTGCCCAGCACCTGTCCTCCTCGTTCTCGCTTTGGCATTTCCATTTTGCTTTGGGGACCATCTGTCTCCCAATTTCAGGCCAGGACAAGAAGGAGGGGTCCTATACACCCCTTGTTCTAGGGCCAATCAGCAGAGTGCATCCCCTTGACCACAGTGATTGGCTCGGAGATGGCCATGTGACCTGACATGGGCCAGTGAGAGCCAGCCCTGCAACTTTTGTGCCAATTACTGGAGCAGGGAAGCTTTGTTTCTGTGGTGCTTTGTTTCTGAGTTAGAGGGATAGAAGCTAGGTGCGCCTGGGGGTGCTTCTGTCATCTTTTGGGGAGAGCTTGCAAAGGCAAACAGGACTGAGAGATGATGAGAAAGTGACTCTTGGGATCTTTGTTTGAGTCCCTAGATCCAGCCATTCCTGAAGTCACCCTTCCCTAAAACTTTCCAGTTATGTGACCTAATGAATTCGCTTCTCTGTTTGTACCAGAGAGTATTGGGGTTTTTGGCACTTGCCACCCAGAGTCATGACCAGGCACTAGCTCAAGAGATTGCCATCTGTTGTTCAAGCTCGTTGTCACACGGAAGACTGGCACATGGTTCAGAGATTTCCCAGAACCTGCCATGGAACCTGGGCTGACCCTCTCTGCCTTGAGACTTACAGATTCTCTTGCAGTTTAGCTGGTGAAGTTGGGGCAGTCACTTGCCCTCTCAGGGAGGGTGCTGGCTTCATCACGGGGAACACAGGGCAATAACTATGTTTGGGGTCCAGTGATGTTGGCAAATGGTCAGCACTTATATAAAACCCACCATGGCCTCAGGTCCTGCACCTCACCTCCCCTGACTCTTACCCCAAAGTAGTCACACGGGCTTTTCATTTGGTTTCTTGAACACAGCAAACTCATCCCCACCCTCAGGGCCTTTGCACTTGCTGTTCCCTCTGCCTGGAACACTCTCCCCTGAAATGTAGACATGGCTGCGTCCTACTTCATCTTCAAGGCTCAGCTCAAATGTTGCCTCCTCCAAGCAGTCCTCCCTACCTTCCCTCTAGGTCCTTGCTTACCCCGTCTCCCTATCTTATTCTCTTTCCAGTCCTTACCATTTCTGAGCGCCTTTGTGAATTAATGTCTGTCTCCTCTTACAAACCTACAAACTGAAAACACAGGGAGCTTGCCCTTTGCCGTGTGTTACATCCCAGCAGGCATACGGTGAGTGCCGTGAATCTTTATGGATGGACCACGTGACTTCAGGCCAGTCACTTACCCTCTCAGAGGTCACTTTCTTTTTCTCATTTGTAATTTGGCATCTTCGTTCATGCCTGGCAGTCGGGATCCAGCGAAACGAAGATGGCTCTGTAAGCCCTTAAATTATGTTGCAATCATATCGAAAAATGAGGGCTGCTTGTTGGGTTCGGAGCAGGTCCTTCCAACCCTCACTACAAACCCCCCACTCCTCCCTATCCCTAATCCAACCCTAAAGGAGGAATTCTCCCTGCCACACAGGCTTCAATCCAAGAGGGCTTCCTGGAGGAGGGGATATTCTCTACCCAGCTTTACCAGACCCTGGGGCTCCAGAGTAGGCTTCTTCCTTTCAAAGCCTCCTCCTCCTCCCCTGTTTCCTTCCCAAAGTCCCGAGGCTTCTCCTCTGCAAGCCGTCACCACCGTTATCGCCCACCGCCCCGCCGCCAATCCTGAACATTTTCTTCAAGAATGCAAGCATGGTCAAGGGCACGGCCTCCTCCCCCTGCGTCCCCTGCCCCCTTGACTGGGGAATTAGATTCTGGGCCACGCCATCTGTCTGAAAACAATTAGCAATAAACGGCAGCACACTGGGGCTCCCGGTCACCGGGAGATGGAGCGGTGGGGGGTTATAAATCCAGAAGGTTCCCAGCTGAATCAGCCTTCCTGTCCACGGGCCAAGAAAAATCCGCGGCCCCGGGGAGAGAGCCTCCCGGCTGCCTCTTGCGGGATGCAGGATGCAGGATGCAGGATGCTGGATGGCGAGGAGGCTCTAAGGGAGTCTCACTAAGCCCCGGCCTCGGCTGGGGAGGCAGCGGGGACCATCTGGCAGAGTGCGCGACGCGTCCGGGCCAGACGGAGGAGAAGCCTTATTTGCTGTGTATTGTGTGTTCCGTTTCTGAAAACACTCCACGCATATGCTTCAAGTGCATGGCTTGCAGCCAGCTGGGACCCAGGGTGGGTGGGTGGGGTACTTCCGAAGTGAGGGGGGAGAGGGCTGGGCCTGTCCTCACAGTCCCCACCCACCCCACTCCCCCGCCTCCGCCTCCCGCTTCCTTTATTCC